>NC_059271.1:14666038-15001217 GCF_017591435.1 Portunus trituberculatus | reverse complement strand
TTCGGAATATTACACAAGCTATAAAATACACATACATTCAATTTGGCGCTGTGACAATTGGTATAAACTACAAAATTATACACTGCTTTCCTGCGTCTTCACATCACGACGTCTATGGCGTGAGTGACGACCTGAGGCTATATTGTCGGGAACCGCACTCACAAACAAGCGCGCATCGACATGATGCCTCATAAAACATTAAATACTAATGCTTAAGTGCTTTACATGTGTTTTTGTACACATAGAAATATTGAACATTTATCTTATTAGAGTTGAATAATACCGTGATATATGTAAATCCTATGTACAGTAAAATGGCTTCCCTAAATTGTGTAACAATTTACCTTAGCTTTAATAATAATAACACCTAGTTTAAACTTATTATTGGCACATGTTAATTTTTGTTACAATGGCTCCTTGACGGGGATGCTCTGGTCTACATTACATATCACACTCCAGCAACAATACTAAACTATGAACTGGCCTCTCTATGATGGTCCTGTTGGTCTTTGTACGTTTACCCTGGATGTCAATATTACTGTCTGACACCAGCACCTTAACTTTTCTCACAAGGCCATCATTATCAAGATGAGCTTATATTATTGTACCTAATTTCCATTGATTTCTTGTTACATTCTCATCCTTTATAATAACTATTATTTACACTGAGATTTTTCTTTGGTGTTGTCCACTTATTTTTAAGTTGCAGAGATTGTACATATTCTCTTTTCCACCTGGACCAGAACTGATTGGCCATGTATTGTGCTCTGCGCCACCTCTTTGTATTGTTACCTTCTCACCCGTGGTTATCAGCTTTGACTGGCTGCGTCAGCTTTGTTGTCAGGGTGCGAAGCACACCAACACGAGGCACACAATGGCGGGCAACGCCGGACAGAGAAACACCAGCTTACTCACGTCCTTTACTGAGTCCTCACTCCTCAGTTCACAGTACATCACAGGGCAGCCTCCACACACACACACACAGGGTACTCAGGCACTCACAGACGTTCCCAGGGGCAGGCACAACAGACCACAACAGCAGGTAGCACGTCTTAATAAAAGAGCGTGCATTTCACAGTCTTGCCACGCACGTGCTCTCTTGCCGACTCCCTCCCCCGCGCCGCGCGCCAACACTCACAAAGCCAGCCCGCGCAAAACACACCTATGCACATACACACACATTCGTAACAGTATAATATAAGCCCTCCTTAACAAATGTGCTTGGGGGAGGCAGTATTACTTTCGTCTTCATGGTTAGCAAGTTATTTGGTGTTAATAGTGTAGGAATGTCTGGGGAATTTGAATGATCCACAGTTAGAGAACAACCATTAACTATGTTCTCAGCTTCCACTAAGAAGGTTCTCAAGTCTTGGTCATTTAACTGTGCACCATGCTGGTCAAGCAGGACAGGGAATACATTTCTCACTGTGCGTATCTGCCTCTCGCAAACACCTCCCATGTGACTGGCATTGGGTACATTCATCTTAAATACAACCCAGTCACACTAGTTTTTCATAAGTTCTTGTCTAATTTTATCATTATCAATTTGTTGCATGTTCTTCTCATATTCTGATTTAGCCCATACAAAGTTAGTTTCTTGGTCACATCTCAACTGCCTAACAGGCCCTCTTTGTCCTACAAAGCGACGATATGCACTGAGGAAGGAACTTGAATCCATGCTGTTGGCTGTCTCATTATGCACTGCCCTACATGCCATACAAGTGAAGAGCACTCCATACCTCTTAAGGTTTTTCCGGCCCTCTTTTATATAGAATGGGCCAAAGAAATCCATTGCAGAGTATGTAAATGGAGGTGATGGTTCTAGTCTGTCAATGGGCTGGTCTGCCATCTTCTGTCCTTGTGTTGAGCCTATAACTTTACGACAAGTAACACACTTTGCAATATGCTTGGACACAAGGGATGATTCTCCAGTTATCCAGTATCCACATAATATAATTTCATTTAAAGTTATTCCCCTGCCTTGATGATTTGTCGTTTTATGGTGGTGGCATATTATCAGATCGGTTATGTGGAAAACCTTGGGGAGAATCACTGGGTGTCTAGATGCACTTTCTAAATTGGCAATCCTAAATCTTCCTCCTACTCTCAAGATACCATACTCATCAATGAAAGGATCTAACTTGTATAGAGAACTCTGGTCTTTACTCTTTTACCATTGTTCCCTTTAACTAGTGAATTATGCTTTGAACTTGATTTCAATACATTTATTTCAGCTTGGAATGCCTTCACTTGTAGTTGCTTTATTATTTCCCTTTCTGTTTCTTCAACTTCTGCTACATTCACTGGCACATATTTCTCTTCTTTAAGTTTATCACTGCCGTTACTTTTTCCTTTAAAATTCTTTAGCAGCTTAAGGCATACAGCTATTGCCCTCTTTGCTTTGAACCAATCAGAAAAATATTCTAATCTTTGCAATATACTCAGTGGCTGTTGTGCTACAGCATGGCATACAATTTTCTGCAATTCAGGATAATTTTCATTTATGACCTTGTACTGGGGATGGCTGTTATCTAATTCACTATTTTCCCAAAGAAATTCAGGGCCATTCTACCAGATCTGACTTTTACAAAGTTCTTCTGCAGTCATGCCTCTAGATGCATGATCTGCTGGGTTGTTCTGAGTTTCTACAAATCTCCATTGATTTGGTGAGCTGTAGTCTCTAATTACTTGGACTCTATATGCAACATACGCATGAAATCTTTTTTAATCATTTGTAATGTAACCAAAAACTACTTTACTATCTGTCCAGAATATTTCCTGAATGTTCTTATATTCCAGTTCTTCTTTTAGGAGTTTGTGAATTATAACTGACACCACTGCTGCTGTTAGTTCAAGTCTGGGAATTGTTATGGTTTTCAGGAGTGTTACTCTTGACTGCCATTACCAATGCACAGTGAATTTGGCCAGTCTTGCTAATTAACCTAATATATGAGCACTGACCGTATCCCTCTTGGCAAGCATCTGAGAAGTGACGGAGCTCATCTCTTTCTATTTCATCAAAGTTGTCAGGTTTGTAACATCTTGGTACCCTGAGCTGATCTAGTTTGTGGAATTCAGTTCTCCATTTTATTCATTTAGGTTGAACATTATCAGGCACCTCATCATCCCAATCAACATTGTTTTTACATAATTCCTATAGAATTTGTTTTCCTCTAGGTATGAGAGGGGACACTAGACCTAATGGGTCATATATGGAGCTTACAGTTGACAGAATATCTCTCCTAGTGAGTGGTATGTCTTTCACCTTTATCCTGAATTGAAACGTATCAGATTCTATGCACCATTCAACTTACAAAGTTCTTTATATGGGCAGCACGTCTTCATTTTTACTAAGTCAAGACTTTTAACTCCCTCTGCCCTCTCATGAGGAGAAGTTGCAGCTAGTACATCTTTGTTGTTTGACAAGAACTTATGAAGATTAAAACCTCCCTTTATACATAATTTTTTGCTCTTCTCAATGAGAGTGACAGATTCCTTTTTGGTTGCTACTGTCATCAACATAAAAGTTATTCTTTACAAACTTAGCTGCATCAGATGCACCTTCATAGTCATCTGCAGCTTTCTTTAGTGCAAAGTTTGCTACACTTGGAGATGATGTAGCAGCAAATAAGTGAGCTGTCATTCTATATGCAACTATTTCATTCTTAAAATTACCATTTTTCCACCACAGGAATCTTAACATGTCTCTGTGTTCCGGGTTTACCTTCACTTGATGACACATTACTTTTATGTCACATACAATTGCAATATTCTCCTGCCTAAACCTACACAACACTCCAATAAGTTTGTTAGTAAGGTCTGGGCCTTGCATCAAGTGGCTGTTTAGAGACTTGTTTATGTAGTTTGCACTACAGTCAAATACGACTCTCAATTTATTTGTTTTTTTGGGGGGGTGATAGACTCCATGATGTGGGATGTAGCAGACCTTACCATCATTCCTAACTAGATCTTGTGTCAGTACAACCTCTACATAACCTTTAGTAATCATGTCGTCTATGAACATTTTATAATCACTATTGATTATCCTTCTCAAGCTTAACCTTCAATTTCTTAAGTCTTTGTTGAGCTAGTATTTTGTTGTTTGGAAGCTTGACATTATCATCTTTAAGAGGAAGGGGTGACTCATAATGCCCATCCTCTAGCTGATGAACTCCTTCTTACATCTTATTCATAAACATTTTATATTCATACGATAGTGGAGTGTCAGCTGTCTTTCTATCATTGAAGTCAAGTTCAAACATGTCTCTCACTTGAGAAGGACTAATCACTTCTTTAGTTTTAGTTGGAACAACCAAGAAATTAACCCTCCTTTCTTTATTAATTTGTACTTCTTGCATTACTGTTCTATATACTCCCACTGTACTTTCTGGCGATGTGGGAGCACCACCTATGATTCCCCAACCCACTTTAGCTAGTCTGCGATCTGGTGTTGTGCTTTAAGGGCTGCCATACAATCGAGACCAATGAGGAGTCCTATATCAACATCTGGGTTATATTCTATCAGTTAGTCAGCGATTACATGTAAGTGGGGCCAGTTACGAGCAGTCTCAGACTTTGGTATCTGATTTCTTCCAGCAGCAATGTCCTTGGTGGAATATGCTGACGGGATTGTTATTTCCGTTTCTTCATTATAACCTCTTATTCTAAGTCCATGAACCTTGATGAAATCAGTGATTTGTTTACCATTAATTGTGTGGATATCAAGTGACACTGTTGGGCCTTTAACACCCAACTCATTTAAGGTGCCTTCTTTAATGAATGAAGCATTTGACTGTTCATCTAACAAGGCATACACTAAGACTTTGTGTTCTTCATTACTGACATGTTGGAGTCATACAGGGACTATCATGCTGTGCATGTCATGCGTTACTGACTCAGTCACTTTAACCTTATTTGTTACAACAGCTGTGGGTGTTTTATCACCTTTGGGCTGAGTGGTTTATTCTGGCACCTCTAGGCTCTCACATTTTACCATATCATTATTATGGAGAGCTGTGGGATGGTATCTCTGACACACTATACATTTTTTTCTTTCTCCTACAATACATCTTTTATGACCCTGTTTTAAACATCCTGTACACAACTTTTGTTCCCTGGCAAAGGTGTATCTGGTATTACCGTCGTTTGACAAATTCCTTGCAATCATCTAAGTCATGGTCCTTTGTGCAATAGTGACAGATCTGTCTTTTTCCTTCCTGTTCCTTGGGAGATTGTTTACTGGCTTGCACAACTACTTTACTCTGAAAGGAACACACAGGTTTTTCTTTATTTGCTTTAGCCATGAATGTCTTACTCCCCTTATATTTTGTTGTAGTGTTTGAATCCCTTGGTGTCCATTGTTACGGCCCGCCCGTTACATACTCCATTCCCATCACCTCCGCTTGCTACCTCGTTTGCTACCTCTCTACCTCCCCTCCACGTCACCGTCTCATGAAGCCCCACTCCTGTTAGTCCAGGCAATATAGCACATTTTAGGGCCCAACTTGGAACAAATTGGAACAGAATTGTTTTCACCACAAGGCATGCCCATGAGGTGTCTAGAACATCATACTAAAAGTCCTAAGAAATTCACGTTGAGGAAATATGTCTAATTAGCATAAATCCAAGATGGCTGCCAATTTTCGATAATTTGCCATATCCGCATTTAGATGTCATAATTGAGTTATTTAAAGCTCTAAAATGGGGTTTTTGAACATAAAGATTTACGTGGAATAGGTTACAATTTTATTGGATAAAGAATTTATAGCCAAAAATCCAATATGCTGGAAAGAATGTCTATTTTTAAAATGTATTTGCTCAACATTTCATAATTTTCGGTGCATTTTTTTTCTTACCTAGGGCCAACTGAAATGTAGGAAAACACAATTGTAGCCATAGATAAGTTTATTATCATACTCATGAACAACAGTAAGCCTATGTTTCAACAACAGATCATCAACATTAATTTCAAAAGTGTCAATTCCAGTTGTGCCACTTTGTGGTATCCGGCTTAAGCGTCGTTGTCTACATCATCTGATACTCGTAAATCTGGCACCTGTGAGTTAGAACAACTTGTACCACGACATTCTCTACACACGGCACAGCAATGGAGACCATATTTTTGGCATGTGCACCTCCTTGTTTTGCAGTTTTTCTTGCAGCTACAACAGATGACATCCAGTATCTCCGGTGGTGTTATGGGCTGATCTGTCTGTATAGGCATGCACCTTCTGTCCACAATATGCCATCCCCAATCTTGTGGCTTCATGTTGTTACGTTCACCGGTTAAACGGGTAAGATTGGCATCGGGGAGCCGGTGAACAATAACAATAAAAAAAAAAAAAACACTGCAGGTTCAACTGGTGAGGAAATGCAAAGGGGGCACTTTAAAAAGCTATTTTAATAACCCATAATGAAACTGACACACATAGATATAACATGAAACATGAAACACATATATAACATGAAACACAGGAAAATGACATACACATACATATAACACAGAAATGAATACAACAATAAAGAACCCAACTTAATACCTAACAATAATACTAATCCTATATGGAGGCAATGTGGAAAACATGGGACGAGGGGAAGTGATACTTATGCGGTGTCGCAGTGGTGAAGTGCTGGGTGATGGTTGATCCCACGGTAGTCCCAAGAGGCGTTGTGTTCACTGGTTGAGGCCTGGACCTCGACTTCACTTCCAGAAAGCCAAGAGCTGGCTTAACACTTCCGATTGAGTCGAATGGGGCCGCGTGAATCCAACTTCGGGACAGTAGTGGGGCTTCATGAGACAGTGACGTGGAAGGTTCATGAGACGGTGGCATGGAAGGTTCACGAGATGGCGGCGTGGAAGGTTCACGAGACGGTGACGTGGAAGGGGAGGCGGAGAGGTGGCGAACGAGGTAACAAGCGGAGGAGGGGATGGTAATGGAGTATGTTACAGGCGGGCCGTAACATTTCCTCCCCCCTAAGACCTCCGTAATGGGCTCATGGAGGAGGTGAGACGGGAGATCTTGATAAGGCGTCGGCGATGATGTTGTCCACCCCCTTGATATGGTGGACTTCCAAGTTGAAGGGTTGAGTTAACAAGGCCCACCTAAGAATGCGTTGGTTTCGGTTCTTCATGGCGTGAAGGAAGGCCAGAGGATTGTGATCGGTGAAGACCTTCGTAGTTTGAGGACCAGGATGAAGGTAGCACTCAAAACGTTGGAGCGCCAAGACGAGTGCCAGAGCCTCCTTCTCGATGGTGGAGTAGTTGAGTTGATGTTTCTTCAGGTTGGTGGAGTGATAGGCGATGGGATGGAGGATGCCGCTTGTGGGGTCCGTTTGTAGTAGGACAGCACCCACTCCAACTCCACTCGCGTCCACTTGTAGATGGAAGGGGCGGCAGTGATCTGGCGTCCAGACCACTGGCTCCGAGGAGAGAAACGCCTTGAGATGTTGGAAGGCTTGGTCACAGGTCGGGGTCCAGTGGAAGGGGACAGAAGTGCTGATAAGGTCCGTCAGGGAGGCGGCCAGGGTGGAGAAGTTCCTACAGAAGCGTCTGTAGAAACCAGCCATCCCCAAGAACCTCATGAGAGCTTTCCTGGTGGTAGGGACAGGGAAGCCAAGGATGGCCTCCACGTTAGCTCTCTTGGGTCGAACCTTGCCGTTCCCCACCACATGTCCCAGGTAGACCACCGTAGACTTCCCGAAGGTGGACTTAGCCAGGTTGATTGTAAGACCGGCTTCCTGCAACCGACCCATCAGCCTCCGGAGACGGGTCAGAAGTGTCACCCAGTCGTCCGAAGTCACCACCAGGTCGTCCAGATAGGCGGATGTTCCCTCCAAGTCCTGGGTGATGTAATTTATAGCCCTCTGGAAGGTGATGGGAGCATTAGACAAGCTGAAGGGCATCACTGTGTATTGGTATAGTCCAAAGGGGGTGATGAAGGCGGATATTATTCGGGCCTCGTCCGAGAGGGGAATCTGGTAGTAACCCTTAAGTAAGTCTATGGTGGTTACAAATTTGGCTACTCCTATACTATCTATAAGGTCCTCTATCAAGGGCAATGGGAAGGAGTCTGGCACCGTTACTTTATTTAATTTCCTGTAATCAGTGCAAAATTGACTACTACCATCTGGCTTAGATGTTAACAGGCAGGGAGAAGCCCGGGTTGATATACTAGGTTCTGCAAGGTAATGACAGAGCAGATAGTCTACCTCTTTTTTCATCAAGTCTCTTTTAATGGGTGAAATGCGATAGGCTGGTTGTCTTCTAGGCTTGATGTCATTAGATATTAAAGTTATATCATGTTGGATAGTAGTACAAAGTCCTGGAAGGTCACTTGTGATTTCTGAAAAGTCTAGCAATAACTTTTTAAGATCAGACTGTTGTGAAGATGTTAAGGAAAGAAACACCTCATCAAGGTTGGACATGATTTGGCTGTTTAAGGGGCGTCCTTTAGGTGACGAGAAGAGGAATTCGATGTCGGACTCTTCCTCAGGGGGCGCAGGACCAGACTCCTTCCCTACCAGGCATACAGGTACAGTGCGAGACAAGTCGTCCTCTGGTTCTCTGGAGTGGTAAGGTTTCATTAGATTAATATGAACTAGTTGGGAATCCTTACGACGGTCAGGAGTGTGGACCACATAGTTTAATGGACTTAGTTTTTGAGCCACAACATAAGGTCCCATGAACTTACTGTGAAGAGCATTGCCTGTAGTGGGGAGAAAAAGTAAAATCTTGTCTCCTGGTTTGAAGCTTCTCATGACAGATTTGGGAAGAGAATTCTGTTGCATTTTAGTTTGAGATTTGAGGAAGTTTGATTTAGCAAAAGATCTGACTTCAATGATTTTATTCTTAAGGTTACTGATGTAGTCAGACACACTGGGGCTTGAAGGAGTATGTTGAGTAAACCATTAATCCTTTAATATTTTGAGAGGCCCCCTGGTTTGAGGCTTCTCATGACAGATTTGAGAAGAGAATTCTGTTGCATTTTAGTTTGAAATTTGAGGAAGTTTGATTTAGCAAAAGATCTGACTTCACTGATTTTATTCTTAAGGTTACTGATGTAGTCAGACACACTGGGGCTTGAAGGAGTATGTTGAGTAAACCATTAATCCTTTAATATTTTGAGAGGCCCCCTGGTTTGAAGCTTCTCATGACAGATTTGAGAAGAGAATTCTGTTGCATTTTAGTTTGAGATTTGAGGAAGTTTGATTTAGCAAAAGATCTGACTTCACTGATTTTATTCTTAAGGTTACTGATGTAGTCAGACACACTGGGGCTTGAAGGAGTATGTTGAGTAAACCATTAATCCTTTAATATTTTGAGAGGCCCCCTGATCTGTCTACCACAGAGTAATTCAAAAGGGGAGTAACCTAAAGAATCTTGAGGAGATTCTCTTAAAGCGAAGAGAAGGAAAGAGATACTTTCATCCCAGTCTCCTTGATGCTCCAAGCAATACTTCTTCATCATGGATTTTAATGTTTGGTGAAACCGCTCCAGACAGCCTTGGGATTGGGGGTGGTAAGCCGAGGTGGTTACATGGTCGATGTTTAGCTCATTCACTATCTGTTGGAAAAAATTGCTAGTGAAATTGCTACCCTTGTCAGACTGAATTTGTTTTGGAATTCCTACCAAGGTGAAAAAATGTATTAGATGTTTTACAATGGTCTTTGATGTGATGTTCTTAAAAGGGAATGCTTCAAGGTACCTGGTAGTGGGATCCATGAGGGTTAAAAAATACTGATTCCCTCGTTCGGTTTTGGGTAAGGGCCCTACACAGTCTAGAATGATCTTTTCGAAGGGCTCCGTCTGAACTGGAATAGGCGTCAGAGGAGCTGGCACAAGGCGTTCGTTAGGCTTACCCATAATTTGACATATGTGACATGTTTTTACATAGTGTGACACATTCTTTTTCATTCCTGGCCAAGAAAAATGTTGAAGAGCCTTCTTGTAGGTTTTTTGGATGCCTAGATGACCTGACAATCCATCATGAGCTAGTTCTATAATGGCTGGTCTTACAGACAAGGGGATGACAACTTGATGTGTTTCTGACCAGGTGTCTAGTTGTTTCAGTTCAGGAGGTCTGTAGGCACGCATCAGGACTCCTTCCTGATAATAAAAACAAGGCAATTTAGACATATCCTTTGTTTCACTGGCAACATGTCTGATCTTAGCCAAAGTGAGATCCTGTTCCTGAGCATTAATCAAATTATCCTTTGAAATGATGTTATTGTACAAGTTGTCAGTAGAGGCAATCATCGGTGGAGGAGGTGATGAAAGGGCAGGGGACTTGGACTGAGACCTGGTGACTGCACACACTGGGAAGAAGTGAGGGGATGTTTTGTCCAGGGTCTTAGTGGGACTTTCTGTTAAGGGAGAATCAAGAACAATTAAGTTTGGAACAGCCAAGTTACCCGCAAGATCGTTACCCAGTATGAGATGTACCCCCGGTACTGGCAGTTCACCAGGTTTAATGGCTACCACAACCTCTCCTGAAATGAAAGGGCACTGTAAGCTAATTTTAGCCAAGGGATAGAAGGGCTGTGATTCGAGACCTGTAAGGACCACCTTCTCCCCAGTGAAAGCCTGTTTGATGTTAGGGATGACATCTTCCATTAAGATGGATTGGGCAGCACCTGTATCAAGCAGAACCTTGATATTTATTGCCTTGTCTTTACCATCAGTCAGGGACACTTTACCTTGATACATGTATGAGTCATAAAGTTCTAGAGGAGAGTTGACAGGGTTAGCTAGGGCCACTGGTTTCTTGTTCTCAAATGTGTTAGGTTTAGGGGCCACAAAAGAAAGTTGACGTTGAGAACCCTTGCAATTTGGGTGTCTACATTTTTGGATCGTGTGACCTGGCTTCTTACAGTATGTACACCAGGGGGAATTATATGCATTTGGCGAGAATCCGGTCGGCTTACCACCCGCGCCCCCAAAACCTTCCCCAAAAGAGGACCTAACATTACATAGTGAACCACGACCTCTACTACCCAGGGATCCCATCAACAAAGCAAACGCAACAGCCACTTTAGCGGCAGACATAAGATCACTCTCTCCCCGTTCTTCCACATGCCTCAGAATATTAAAGGGTAACTTGTTCTTCCATTCTTCCAGGACCATTAGATTGAGCAACTCCGAAAAGGTGGTAATGTTAAGGGTGGCTAACCATTTCTTAAATTGTCTTAGTTTCTCACTACTAAATTCAACATAGGTGTGAGACTCTGGTTTTATATACTTTCGGAACTGTTGTCTGTATCCATCAGAAGTAATAGAGTAGACGTCTAGAATGTTACCTTTGATCTCTTCATATTCTACCTCATCACAAAGGCCGTTGTATACCCTATAAGCTTTTCCTACTAGCTTAGGGTGAAGGAGAGACACCCACTGATCCTTGGGCCATTTATTCCTATTAGCAATGCTCTCAAAAGCGCGAAATGACCCGTCAACATCAGATCATCAAAAGGGGGAACTAGCGAAGCAGCTGTAGCGGGATTAAAGCTTGCTAACTTTTTCTTTATATCTATTTCTTGCCCTCTAAACTTAGCGTCATTTCGTAGGGCTATCTCCTGAATTTCTAACTCTTTCTCCTGCCTTTTAAGTTGTAACTGAAATTCTCTCTCTTCCATTTCTGCCTGTAGTTGCACTTGTCTTTCCTGTAATTCTCTCGCTTCTCTTTCTGCCTGTAGTTGCATTTCTTTCGCTTCTTTTTCTGCCTGTAGTTGCATTTCTTTCACTTCTTTTTCTGCCTGTAGTTGCATTTGTTTTTCATGCATCCGGTATTCTAGTTTAAGCTTCTCAATCTCCCACTGACTTATCCTACTCTTATCCTGTTCTTCCTGGGGACTGTGTATTATAGTCCTCGTAGAGGCTGACATGGGAGTTAACTCTTCTATGGCATTTCCTAGCAACTGACCTTCTTGCACTAGATGTTCAACAACTACATTCTTAATGACCTCTTTAGTCATCTGAGACGTGATGGGAACATCAAAATGTTTAGCCATGGCTTTCCATTGCACCTTCTTTATATTAGCATCTTTAAGTTGTTCCAAAGAAGGGTCAGCATAAAAATCTTCAACGTTAAACTGAGCGGAAGCCATATCAAATAGATGTTAAACAACAACAAAAAAAAATTGATAAGCGAAGTACTTAAGTGAGGAACTTGGCAGAGTGATAATAAAGGCAACCTTGGAAATTACCTAGATTATACTTAAGCAAACACTTATGAGTACAATCACTAATGAGGGGGGTAAACTAGAGAATTACGGCATTAAGAGGGATCCGGATTACTCTAGTTACGAGACTTGAGAGTGAGGAGCGAATTGTACTGAGACTTGTTATTGATAAGGAGGCGGATTAGTCTGAGAGACTAGTTAAAATGGCCAATTCTAACTAGCGAGAAAAATGATCCGCGAAGTGAGGGAATTGAGGGTTCGCATGAACATATGATGATCCCAACACTTGGATAACACTTATTACACACCTGCCTATGTGCAAAAAATAGAGATAAGTGCTATCGGTGAACATGCCTTTCTACCTGGTTTCCTGCTTTACCACTGCTATGCGATACCAATGAAAGTCACGAAGCACGTTTAACCCAAAAGGAGCTACTTGATCGCACAAAGGTAAATTTAAAACACACGCAGAGTAAGTCACAGAAAAAAAACACATCCAAGTCACAACACCACAGAAACACATAACAAAAATAATGTAATCACAGAAAAAAAAGTCACTGGAAAAATGGAACACTGAACAAGGGTTATAATAGTCCTGTCATGGTCGCCAGTTGTTATGTTCACCGGTTAAAAGGGGTAAGATTGGCATCGGGGAGCCGGTGAACAATAACAATAAAAAAAAACACTGCAGGTTCAACTGGTGAGGAAATGCAAAGGGGGCACTTTAAAAAGCTATTTTAATAACCCATAATGAAACTGACACACATAGATATAACATGAAACATGAAACACATATATAACATGAAACACAGGAAAATGACATAACATACATATAACACAGAAATAAATACAACAATAAAGAACCCAACTTAATACCTAACAATAATACTAATCCTATATGGAGGCAATGTGGAAAACACGGGACGAGGGGAAGTGATACTTATGCAGTGTCGCAGTGGTGAAGTGCTGGGTGATGGTTGATCCCACGGTAGTCCCAAGAGGCGTTGTGTTCACTGGTTGAGGCCTGGACCTCGACTTCACTTCCAGAAAGCCAAGAGCTGGCTTAACACTTCCGGTTGAGTCGAATGGGGCCGCGTGAATCCAACTTCGGGACAGTAGCGGGGCTTCATGAGACGGTGACGTGGAAGGTTCATGAGACGATGGCATGGAAGGTTCACGAGACGGTGGCGTGGAAGGTTCACGAGACGGTGACGTGGAAGGGGAGGCGGAGAGGTGGCGAACGAGGTAACAAGCGGAGGAGGGGATGGTAGTGGAGTATTTTATGGGCGGGCCGTAACAATGTTGACGCATGTTCTTTTCCACTCCATTACCAGGTAATAGACACGGAGGCTATGGAATCTTGCAGCTGCTGATGTTGGGGGTAGAGTTTGTGGTTCCACGAAAGATGTGCTCTTGGAAATCTTGTCACAGAACCGTTTGTATCTTAAGCTGTCCAGTCCTTCCTCTTTGGTACCACCGTACAGTGATACCAGAGCTTTATCTCCTGCAGAAGTTATGTCCTCCGGTGTTTGCTCTGATTTGTGGAACCTCTCTGATTGCTCACGAAACAGGGAATCAGTGTTCACCTTTTTCACTGCCAAACCTTTTCCCAATCCAAACAGGCGACTAGTGGTATCGTAGCCAAGAATAGCATGGACAAAGAGCAGATGGTCGCAAATCTGAGGACCCAGCAACTCTTTCGACTGCTTTATGCACCATACCCTTCTCGATTTGGTGGCTTGCTTTGACTCTGATACCAGAAACAGTTCGTTTGCGGTCATATCAGCGTGATACAACAGGAGGACCAACAAATCTGTGTCGTCACCAATGAGAACCGTATCTCTTGTTCTGGCAGAGGCAAGGGCTGTTTGAACAATGAGGACATCAGCATATGCTTTGCGTGTTTTGTGCTGCATTCAGCCCTTTCTAGTTTGTCGCTGAGAAAATGTATGAAGCGCTGTTTGTTTGTCTTGTTGTTCAAGAAGTCCTCCTTCTTGGATTGGATGATCATATCACCAGCAAAGTTTACGGTCAAACTAGAGCAGGTTCCTGTTCTTCTTTGTTATATGGCATCTTCAGTTGTGGGTTTATCTTTGTAGCCATCAAAAACAATGACAGCAGCTCCATATTTCTGTGTCACATATCTGACATAAATCTGACACACACTATCATATCACTATCATTATCACTATGCCACATTATGGTTCACATTATCGGCAATATACTCTATGTGGTGCTCTTCGGAATACCCAGGGATCTCAGTACCTTGTACAACAGCTGCATTCTGTTCATATTTCATGCCCTCAGCATTGGAAGATAAAAACCTATGCCCGTGAAGCGTGTCCACCAAAAAACGTGACGTAAAATGGTGGTGCATCTGGATACCTAGGCCAAGCTGATGAGGGGCTATTATTGCCCTTGGTCATATGGCTTGCATTATGGCCTGCCCAATCGAAGCAAGTTTTACACCAACATTTTTACCAGCAAACATCGTCCTAAGCAGTAGTTGCAATGAGTTTGGAATGTAGCTAGCAGAATCAGTAATGTCTCCCGTGTCTGGATAGAAATCCTTTGGGGTTTCCATGGACTTTACATCACTGGCAGGTTTTGCAGCAGCTTCAATAATATTCAACTTGTCATCTTCAATATTTTCCGCTTTCTGTTGCTTGTGGAAAACATAGAGGATTGAGCTTGCTGTATCTCGCAGTGTGACCACACATTCTTTGGTGCTCAGCACAGTCATTATAACCCTCTCTTTAGTTTTCATGTATTTAGCACTGTAAGGTTCATACTCTGTGTTTTGAAGAAACTCTGATATTTTAAGAACAAGGTCATGTATGGTGGTTTGCTCCTCGTCATTTTCTTCTAAGAACTGAGCCACTTCCACGAACGCTGACGTTCTCTCATATATCTCAGGCCTTCCGAGTTCAAGCCTCTTTGATTTTTCTCCAGTACTACTGGTGTCTAAAGAGTGTTTAGTAGGAATATTTTTCCCTGTCCTTAAGTTGCTACTGCACTGCTGGTGATACATTGCATCCGATGCGTGTAGGTCACTCACCGATGCTATTCTGCCTAATACTGTTGCAGACCATTCGTCATTTCTAGAATGACAAACCTAAAGGATACGCTTCTGAAAGTCTTCTGTCCTAACTGGGAAAAAACCCAGTTCTCTTTGCTTCCTACCAGTTTTAGCTGACTGTCCACAAAACAAGCAGTGTTCTTGAAAATTGAAGTGTAGTTCAGAACGGAGCTCACAGCGGGGTTTTGGGGGTTGTTGCTGCCTTGCTATGTGACGTGCAATGTTATCTGCTTTGCAACAGTTGCGGCGACATTCCATGTGTAGTGTCTCTCCTGGATTCACTACCAAATTACTACCACGTTGACTACTTGCACGATTCACACCATCGCTGCCTTGTTCGAAGAACAACTGTCGCCTTACCATCAGAGATTGATTAATTACAGATGCGACACTTCTCCATTGTCAATGTTTGCTGAATCTCAGATTAATTACCATGGAATAGAAACAAAAATACAGTCAGTCAAGAGTTAGTCACATGAGGCAGCATAACAGTCACATTTTATGCTTAGTTTGCTTGTGTTTGGGATACCACGCATGTGAACATTTTTCAATATTTTTTGCGCATATTGGATTTTTTACTATAAATTCTTTATCCAATAAAATTGTAACCTATTCCACGTGAATCCTTGTGTTCAAAAACCCCATTTTAGCACTTTAAATCACTCAATTATGACATCTAAATGTGGAGATATGGCAAATTATCGAAAATTGGCGGCCATCTTGGATTTATGCAAATTAGACATATTTCCTCAACATGGATTTCTTAGGACTTTTAGTATGATGTTCTAGACACCTCATGGGCATGCCCTGTGGTGAACACAATTCTGTTGCAATTTGTTCAAAGTCGAACCTTATTTTGCCTGGACTATGTCCCGAAGTGTTCCATTTTTCCAATGACTTTTTTCTGTGATTACATGATTTTTTTGTGTGTTTCTGTGGTGTTGTGACTTTGATGTGTTTTTTTTTTTCTGTGACTTACTCTGTGTGTGGTTTAAATTTACCTTTGTGCGATCAAGTTGCTCCCTTTGGGTTAAAAGTGCTTCGTGACTTTCATTGGTATCACAGCAGTGGTAGAGCAGGAAACCAGGTAGAAAGGCGTGTTCACCGATAGCACTTATCTCTATTTTTCTTCACATAGACAGGTATGTAATAAGTGTTATCCAAGTGTTGGGATCATCATATGTTCATGCGAACCCTCAATTCCCTCACTTTGCGGATCATTTTTCTCGCTAGTTATAATTGGCCCTTTTAACTAGTTCCTCAGTCTAATACGCCTCCTTATCAATAACAAGTCCCAGTACAATTCACTCCTCATCCTCTCAAATCTCGTAACTAGAGTAATCCGGATCCCTCTTAATGCCGTAATTCTCTAGTTTACCCCCCCCCCATTAGTGATTGTACTCATAAGTGTTTACTTAAGTATAATCTAGGTAATTTCCAAGATTGCCTTTATTATCCTTCTGCCAAGTTCCTCACTTAAGTAATTCACTTATAATTTTTTCTGTTGTTGTTTGCTTAACATCTACTTCTGTATCACCTATTTAATATGGCTTCCGCTCAGTTTAACGTTGAAGATTTTTGTGCTGACCCTTCTCTGGAACAACTTAAAGATGCTAACATAAAAAAAAAGACCAATGGAAGGCCATTGTTAAACATTTTGATGTTCCCATCACGTTTCAGATGACTATAGAGGTCGTTAAGAATGTAGTTGTTGAACATCTAGTGTAAGAAGGTCAGTTGCTAGGAAATGCCATAGAAGAGTTAACTCCCATGTCAGCAGCCTCTACGAGGACTATAATACACAGTCCCCAGGAAGAACAGGATAAGAGTAGGATAAGTCAGTGGGAAATTGAAAAGCTTAAACTAGAATACCGGATGCAAGAAAAACAAATGCAACAACAGGCAGAAAAAGAAAAGAAAGAGATGCAACTACAGACAGTAAAAGAAGAGAGAGAATTTCAGTTGCGACTTAAAAGGCAGGAGAAAGAGTTAGAAATTCAGGAGTTAACCCTACGAAATGACGCTAAGTTTATAGGGGAAGAAATAGATTTAAAGAAAAAAATTGGCAAGCTTTAATCTTGCTATAGCTGCTCCTTTAGTTCCCCCTTTTGATGAATCTGATGTTGACGGGTTATTTTGCGCCTTTGAGAGCATTGCTAATAGGAATAAATAGCCCAAGGATCAGTGGGTGTCTCTCCTTCTCCCCAAGCTAGTAGGAAAAGCTTACAGGGTATACAACGGCCTTAGTGATGAGGTAGAGTATGGAGAGATCAAAGGTAACATTCTAGACGCCTACTCTATCACTTCTGAAGGATACAGACAACAGTTCTGAAAGTATGTGAAACCAGACTCTCACACCTATGTTGAATTTGCTAGTGAGAAACTAAGACAATTTAAGAAATGGTTAGCCACCCTTAACATTACCACCTTTTCGGAGTTGCTCAATCTAATGGTCCTGGAAGAATGGAAGAACAAGTTACCCTTTAATATTCTGAGGCATGTGGAAGAAAGGGGAGAGAGTGAGCTTATGTTTGCCACTAAAGTGGCTGATGCCTTTGCTTTGTTGATGGGATCCCTGGGTAGTAGAGGTCGTGGTTCACCATCTAATGTTAGGTCCTCCTTTGGGGAAGGTTTTGGGGGCGCGGGTGGTAAGCCGACCGGATTCTCGCCAAATGCGTATAATTCCCACTGGTGTACATACTGTAAGAAACCAGGTCACACGATCCAAAAATGTAGACACCCAAATTGCAAGGCCTCTCAACGTCAACTTTCTTTTGTGGCCCCTAAACCTAACACATTTGAGAACAAGAAACCAGTGGCCCTAGCTAACCCTGTCAACTCTCCTCTAGAACTTTATGACTCGTACATGTATCAAGGTAAAGTGTCCCTGACTGATGGTAAAGACAAGGCAATAAATGTCAAGGTTCTGCGTGATACAGGTGCTGCCCAATCCATCTTAAGGGAAGATGTCATCCCTAACATCAAACAGGCTTTCACTGGGAGAAGGTGATCCTTACAGGTCTCGAATCACAGCCCTTCTATCCCTTGGCTAATATTAGCCTACAGTGCCCCTTCATTTCAGCAGAGGTTGAGGTAGCCATTAAACCTGGTGAACTGCCAGTATCGGGGGTACATGTTGTACTGGGTAATGATCTTGCGGGTAACTTGGCTGTTCCAAACTTAATTGTTCTTGAGTCCCCTTTAGAAAGAAAGTCCCACTAAGACTCTGGACGAAACATCCCCTCAGTACTTCCAAGTGTGTGCAGTCGCCAGGTCCCAGTCTAAGTCCCCTGCCCCTTCACCACCTCCTCCACCAATGACTGCCTCTACTGACAACTTGTACAATAACATAATTTCAAAGGAGAATTTGATTAATGCTCAGGAACAGGATCTCACATGCCAGTGAGACAAAGGATATGTCTAAATTGCCTTGTTTTTATTATCAGGAAGGAGTCCTGATGCGTGCCTACAGACCTCCTGAACTGAAACAACTAGACACCTGGTCAGAAACACATCAAGTTGTCATCCCCTTGTCTGTAAGACCAGCCATTATAGAACTAGCTCATGATGGATTGTCTTGGCCAGGAATGAAAAAGGATGTGTAACTCTTTGTAAAAACATGTCATATATGTCAAATTATGGGTAGGCCTAACGAACGCCATGTGCCAGCTCCTCTGACGCCTATTCCAGTTCAGACGGAGCCCTTCGAAAAGATCGTTCTGGACTGCGTAGGGCCCTTACCCAAAACTAAACGAGGGAATCAGTATTTGTTAACCCTCATGGATCCCACTACCAGGTACCCTGAAGCATTAAAAACATCACATGAAAGACCATTGTAAAACATCTAATACATTTTTTCGCCTCGGTAGGAATTCCAAAACAAATTCAGTCTGACAAGGGTAGCAATTTCACTAGCAATTTCTTCCAACAGATAGTGAATGAGCTAAACATCGACCATGTAACTTCCTCGGCTTACCACCCCCAATCCCAAGGCTGTCTGGAGCGGTTTCACCAAACATTAAAATCCATGATGAAGAAGTATTGCTTGGAGCATCAAGGAGACTGGGATGAAAGTATCTCTTTCCTTCTCTTCGCTTTAAGAGAATCTCCTCAAGATTCTTTGGGTTACTCCCCTTTTGAATTACTCTATGGTAGACAGATCAGGGGGCCTCTCAAAATATTAAAGGATCAGTGATTTACTCAAAATACTCCTTCAAGCCCCAGTGTGTCTGACTACATCAGTAACCTTAAGAATAAAATCAGTGAAGTCAGATCTTTTGCTAAATCAAACTTCCTCAAATCTCAAACTAAAATGCAACAAAATTCTCTCCCCAAATCTGTCATGAGACGTTTTAAACCAGGAGACAAGGTTTTACTTTTTCTCCCAACTCCAGGCAATGCTTTTCACAGTAAGTTCATGGGGCCTTATGTTGTAGTTAATAAACTAAGTCCATTAAACTATGTGGTCCACACTCCTGACTGTCGTAAGGATTCCCAACTAGTTCATTTTAACCTAATGAAACCACTCCAGAGAACCAGAGGACGACTTGTCTCGCACTGTACCTGTATGTCTAGTAGGGAAGGAGTCTGGTCCTGTGCCCCCCGAGGAAGAGTCCGACATCGAATTCCTCTTCTCATCACCTAAAGGACGCTCCTCAAACAGCCAAATCATGTCCAACCTTGAGTTTTTTTTTCTTAACACCTTCACAACAGTCTGATCTTAAAAAGTTATTGTTAGACTTTTCGGAAATCACAGGTGACCTTCCAGGGCTTTGTACTACTATCCAACATGATATAACATTAATATCTAATGATATCAAGCCTATAAGACAACCAGCCTATCGCATTTCACCCATTAAAAAGAGACTTGATGAAAAAAGAGGTAGACTATCTGCTCTGTCATCACCTTGCAGAACCTAGTATATCCCCTTGGGCTTATCCCTGCCTGTTAACATCTAAGCCAAATGGTAGTAGTCGATTTTGCACCGACTACAGGAAATTAAATAAAGTGACGGTACCAGACTCTTACCCATTGCCCTTGATAGAAGACCTTATAGATAGCATAGGAGTACCCAAATTTGTAACCACCATAGATTTACTTAAGGGTTACTATCAGATTCCCTTCTGGGACGAGGCCCGAATAATATCCACTATCATCACCCCCTTCGGGCTATACCAATACACAGTGATGCCCTTTGGCTTGTCTAATGCTCCCGCCACCTTCCAGAGGGCTATAAATTACATCACCCAGGACTTGGAGGGAACATCTGTCTATCTGGACGACCTGGTGGTGACTTCGGACGACTGGGTGACACATCTGACCCATCTCCGGAGGCTGATGGGTTGGTTGCAGGAAGCCGGTCTTACGATCAACCTGGCCAAGTCCACCTTCGGGAAGTCCACGGTGGTCTACCTAGGACATGTGGTGGGGAACGGCAAGGTTCCTACTACCAGGACAGCTCTCATGAGGTTCTTGGGGATGGCTGGTTTCTACAGACGGTTCTGTAGGAACTTCTCCACCCTGGCTGCCCCCCTGACGGACCTTATCAGCACTTCCGTCCCCTTCCACTGGACTCCGACCTGCGACCAAGCCTTTAAACATCTTAAGGCGTTCCTCTCCTCAGAACCAGTGGTCTGGACGCCAGATCACTCCCGCTCCTTCCATCTACAAGTGGACGCAAGTGGAGTTGGAGTGGGTGTTGTCCTCCTACAAGCGGACCCCCACAAGCGGCATCCTCCATTCCATCGCCTATCACTCCACCAAGCTGAAGAAACACCAACTCAACTACTCCACCATCGAGAGGGAGGCTCTGGCACTCGTCCTGGCGCTCCAACACTTTGAGTGCTACCTTCATCCTGTCCCTCAAACTACGAAGGTCTTCACCGATCACAACTCTGGCCTTCCTTCACGCCATGAAGAACCAAAACCAATGCATACTTAGGTGGGCTTTGTTAACTCAACCCTTCAACTTGAAAGTCCACCATATCAAGGGGGTGGACAACATCATCGCTGACGCCTTATCAAGATCTCCCGTCTCACCTCCTTCATGAGCCCATTACGGAGGTCTTAGGGGGGAGGAAATGTTACGGCCTGCCTGTAACATACTCCACTACCATCGCCTCCTCCGCTTGCTACCTCGTTCGCCACCTCTCCACCTCCCTTCCACGTCATCGTCTCATGAAGCCCCGCTCCTGTCCCAAAGTAGGATTCACGTGGCCCATTTGACTCGAGCGGAAGTGTTAAGCGAGCTCCCTGATTTCTGGAAGTCAGTCGAGGTCAAGGCCTCAACCAGTGAACACAACGCCTCTTGGAATACCGTGGAATCCATATCACCCAGCACTTCACCAGTGCGACATCTCATAAGTATTACTTCCCCTCGTCCCGTTTCTTCCACATTGCCTCCATATAGGATTAGTATTGTTGCGAAGGTGTATTGCAGCAGCCTCCCAGATATTTACGTGTGCCTGTGTGAGTGTGGAGCAGCGTCATAAGAGAGTACATATGGGTAGTACATATGTGGTGCAGACTTTAGCTAAAGGGTGAGCAAGGTGTTGGTTGCTCATGTTTATGAAACTGTCACACCTTAATGGAAAGGACGCTGAGCTAGGCCTCCATGACGGAGGAGATGTGACCCAGGAGGTGACGGGGAGATAAGAGTGTGTGTGTGTGTGTGTGTGTGTATGTGTGTGTGTGTATGTGTGTGTGTGTGTGTGTGTGTGTGTATGTGTGTGTGTGTGTGTGTGTGTGTATGAGTGAGGGCACTGGCCAGCCCTGGGATAATTGTCATACGGTACTGTGTAAATAAATGCATGCATGTGTGAATTGCTTGTAGCCAGCATTATCAGGGATATATTGGTAATTAGCGGTTAAGGCAGATAGCGTTACCTAATAAGCTGAAATAGACTCATAAGAACATTGCCTGGCAGGTGCGACGGCACAAGAGGCGTGGTTTGTGGGGCACTGTGTGGCACCGACGAGGACAGAGGACAGGAGTGTAGCAAGAGACCTCGAAGGAACAAGTCATACTCTGGAGGAGCAGTCAGAGAGTGAACGAGAGACAGAGAGACAGTGAAGTGCCTGACGAACTAACAAAGTGTTACCCGTACTTTGTTGCCGCCCCCTGCCCCGTCCTGTGTGCTGCCACCACCTGTTCCCGGTGACTCGTGTATAGTTGCTGTAATATAGAGAAATAAGGAAGAAGTGTTTCCTTCTCCCCACTCTGTGTGACTGAGCTGAGTGAGAGTGGGTGCTATAGCAGCAGACAGCCAGCCCTGAGAGAGCGATCTGCCCGCCGCTCCACCCCAGCTGCGACGCGCCACCCATGGTAAAGTCCTTCTCCCTGACACACATGCCCCGAATCCCGAGAAGATTGTGAGGCGTCCCCTCCCTGAAGAAGAGGCTGAAGGAGGGTCGCAGCACTTGGTGTCAGGAGTGGGATCCTAAGGGCGTCTTGTGTGTTGTGGCGGAAGGCAAAGTACTACCTGATGAAGGTACAATGGCTGACGGCGAGCAGATCGTGAAGAAGGAAGCTGTGGGCGAGGAGCTGCCCTCAATGGCCGAACTCATGTGTATGTTGGTGGCGATCCAGCAGGAATTGACTACCGTCAGGCACGAAGTGACTACCGTCGGGCATGGATTGATTACCGTCAGGCACGAAAACGAACTCCAATGTGCGACGCTGAAGAAGGAGATGAAGGAGGAGTTGGGGGCGATGGCGGATGCCATGCGAGCGACGGCAGGCCCAGTGAGAAGAATGAGTGCTCAGTCGCACAGCGCTCATCCCGTCGGCTCTGGGCTAGCGTCCGGCTGGCGGGGTGAGACCAACGAGGAGTCTGAGGGCGACGAGACGGAAAACTCCCCTTGGATTGTCTCCCCGCCCTACCCTCCGCTAGCCCTGCCCGCAGCCGCCCCACCCAAGACTGCCTCCCTGCCTCACCAACGGAAAGCTCGCTCTCCCCCTGCCGTCTCCCCGCCTCGAGCTTCCTCCCAGCCAGCAGCCGCCCCATCTGCGACCCCCAGGCGGCCTAGACCACAGGAGTTTGACGGAAGGGTGTCGCTGGAGGCTTACCTGGCCCAATTCGAAGTCGTGGCTCGAGCACAAGGCTGGAGTCAAGAGGAGCGCGCCCTGAATCTTGTGACAAGTTTGAAGGGGCCAGCCGTGGATGTGTTAAGTTAGTTAACACCTGCACAACAGGAGTCCTACACCGACGTAGTGGGCGTCTTGGAGAGGCGCTACGTTCACCAGTACCAGGCAGAGGTGTATCGAGCGAGGTTCCGGGCCCGAGTCCGAGGACGCGGAGAAACGTTACAACAGCTGGCACAAGATTTGGAGCATCTGATGTGGAAGGCGTACCCACGGGCATCAGAAGAAACTGCAACGCTGCTCATGAGGGATCAGTTCATTGATGCGCTGGAGGACGCGCAATCGCAGATTTACGTGAAGCAGGCGCATGTTGCAAATCTGCAAGAGGCCATTGCCTGGGCACTGGAGTTCGAGTCCTTCATTAAGACTAGTGCCGGGAGGTCCAGGACAGACTCCGAAAGAAACCAACGCTACCGACGGAGCCGGGCGAAGGACGGCCCCGGGAGAAGCAGAGCAAGGCCGTTCAGAGGGGCATGTTGGAACTGTAAGGAGACGGGACATAGGAAGCAAGATTGTGGCCGTTCCCCAGCCCCCGCTCGGTCTCATTCTGCATAGCAGGTGGGGCAGTACGTGTACCAGCCCTGCTGGTGGGGTTGTGGCCAACTGGGCCACCTCTCTCGGTCCTGCCCCCAGAAGACGCAGGCGGGCAGGAGAACACGGGCGGGAAACACCTTCTGACTGGAGAGCGGGGCCGCACACCAGCCGTCATCACCCAGGCCCCACTCCCGCTAACTGGCCGCCGCTCTGTCGCCGCTGCAGCTGCTGCCGCCCTCACCTCCCAGGTTGAAGGCGTGATCGATGGACGACCGTGTTGCCTTACCGTGGATACTGGGATGGACAGGACGCTCGTCAGGAAGGGCGTCATTGCAGCACGGAACCTCCCCCTTGCCCCACAGAAGATGTGTGGAGTGACGCGGCACTGCAGCGCGATGCGGGGACCAGTGGAGGCGCGGATAGAGGTGGGAGGCGAGGAGATGCAGCTACCTGTGTACGTGGCTGACCTGGAGGAACCCTGCCTCCTGGGTATCGACTACCTGACAAAGGGCCGGGCTTGTATCGACTTCGGGAAAGGAACGCTGAGGGTACATGATACGGAAGTGCCCTTACTCCCCGAGGACGCCTGCCCTCAGGTAGCAAGCGCCCAGTCTGCTGGCCTGGCCTCAGGGAGCAGGACAAGGGGCGAGCAACAACGGCGCCGAAAGGTGAGCGGGCGCGGTGGACAAGTGGAGCCAGCAGGTGAGGTGCAGCGGCTGCCAGCCGGGCGGGCAGCAGGGAGCGTGGCAACACCAGCGGGCGGGCGGTGAGGAGCGCGGCGCACCCGGCCGCCACCAGCGGGCGGACAGCGAGGAGCGCGATACAGCCTGCTGAAAGGGACGGTGACGGAAGACGTGTGCCGGAGTACCTACGGGAGATGCTGCAGAAGAGTACGGAGCGTCTGAGCACTGAGCAAGCAGTACAGTTGCGGAGGATGCTGTGCGTGTACGCTGATGTCTTCTCGAAGGGAGACACGGACCTGGGCTGCACGAATCTAGTTCAACATCGCATCGATACCAGTGGCAGCCACCCAATCAAGCACGCACCATGAAGGATACCTCCCGCTCGACGTCAGGAGATGGAGAAAGCGGTGAGAGATTTACAGGCGCAAGGTGTGATCGAGAAATCGAACAGCCCGTGGTCTTCTGCAGTAGTTTTGGTGAAAAAGAAAGATGGGTCGACGCGTCTCTGTGTGGACTACAGAGCCCTGAACGACGTCACGGTGAAGGATTCCTATCCACTACCCAGGATCGACGACACGCTGGATGCACTGACAGGTGCTCGCTGGTACTTCACTCTGGATCTGAAGTCTGGCTATCATCAGGTGGAGGTGGCAGACGAGGATAAAGAGAAGACAGCATTCTCCTTTGGGCAGGGACTATGGCAGTTCCGCATCATGCCCTTCGGATTATACAATGCACCAGCGACCTTTGTAAGGCTGATGGAGCAGGTACTGGAGGGCCCGCAGTGGAAGACTGCCCTCGTCTACCTGGACGATGTGGTTGTTTTCGGACGCACCTTCGAGGAGGAGCTGCAGAGGCTGGAGGACGTCCTTCTGCGGTTGAGGAGAGCTAATCTGAAGCTTAGCCCAAAGAAGTGTCTGTTGTTCCAGCAGGAGGTGCCCTTCCTCGGGCATGTCGTCAGCGAGGACGGGGTGCGCACCGATCCACTGAAGGTGCGAGCTGTGGCAGAGTGGCCTGTCCCGACCAATGTGGGCGAAGTGAGGAGCTTCGTGGGCCTGTGCACGTACTATCGTCGGTTCGTGAAGGACTTCGCCATCATAGCGGCGTCCGATTTTGCTGGGATGCTGGGTGTCAGACAGCCTTTGAGCGGCTGAAGGAGGCGCTGGTGAACGCTCCTGTGCTGCCATACCCGGACCCCACTTGCCCGTACGTCGTGGATTGTGACGCTAGTGCTGAGGGCATGGGAGCGGTGCTGTCACAGCTGAAGGACGGACGCAAACATGTGGTGGCGTACTACAGTAACAAGTTCAGTCACGCGGAGAAAAATTACTGTGTCATGCGACACTTCTGGCGGTGGTGAAGAGTCTAGAAAACTTTCACCCGTACCTTTATGGGGCAAAGTTTACTGTGAGGACGGACCACGCAGCCCTGCGGTGGTTAAAGACGATGAAGAATCCTGAGGGGCAGTTGGCGAGGTGGATCGGCAGGCTGGATCAGTACGATTACTGCGTCGAGCATCGCCCTGGGAGAGTCCACAAGAACGCTGACAGCTTCAGCAGACGTCCATGTGAGCCTGAGTGTCACCATTGCAGCAGGAAGAAGCCAGAAGAAGTCTGCAAGCTGACACGAGTCCATGGCGCGGAGGGTGACGGAGACACGCTTCTGCAGGAGGCGCAGAGGAAGGACCCGGATCTCCACCCAGTAGTAAAGTGGCTGGAGGAAGGTCAAGGTCGCCCTGGCGAGCAAGAAGTGGCAGCCCTGAGCCCAGCTACGATATTCTACTGGAGGCAGTGGGACACGCTGAAATTAAGTAGAGGAATACTGGTGAAGAAGTGGCTGACACCTGACGGAGGGATGATGTACTGGCAGACAGTCATTCCTCGTGATATGAGAGCTAGCCTGATGCGGGAGGTGCATGAGGGCGTCACCAGTGGGCATCTAGGAGTGAAGAAGACACTCAGTCATCTACGACAGCGGTTCTACTGGCTGGGGATGCGCAAGAATGTACAAGAATGTACAAGAATGGTGCCGAGTGTGCGACACCTGTAACGCCAAGAAGGGACCAGCACGGAAGGGTAGAGCGCCGCTACAGCTGTATCAGGTGGGAGCCCCGATGGAACGAGTAGCAGTAGACATCGTGGGGCCGCTACCCGCGACTGCAGCTGGCAATCGTTACATCTATGTTGCCATGGACTACTTCACGAAATGGCCCGAGACGTACGCACTGCCGAACCATGAAGCAGTGACTGTAGCAGAGGTACTGGTGGAGCAGTTCTTCACCAGGTTTGGTGTGCCTGGCGAGCTGCATTCCGATCAAGGTCGCGAGTTTGAGTCGGAGGTATTCGGCGAGTGTTGCCAGCTAATGGGCCTGCGGAAGACGAGGACGACACCACTGAGGCCACAGTCTGACGGGATGGTGGAGCGCTTCAACAGGACACTGGCTCAGGAACTGGCCAAATACTGTACAGAGGGACAGACAGAGTGGGACCGGAAGCTTCCCGCTCTGCTCATGGCATACAGGTCTGCCACGCACGAGGTCACCACCTACACGCCGGCCCGGCTTATGATGGGCCGGGAGCTTCGCCTGCCGGTGGACTTGACAACAGGACGCCCTCCAGATGAAGAACTGCCTACTGTGGCCACGGACTACGCCATAGCACTGCAGGAGCGGCTAGTAGAGGCTCATCATCAGGTGCGAGGACGACTTAAGCTGGCGGGCGAGGCCATGAGGCACCGCTATGACCGGGGAAGTCGCGCGGCTGAGTTTGCAGCTAGCGACAAGGTGTGGCTTTACAACCCCTGCCGGCGGAAAGGTCTCTCACTGAAGCTGCAGAGCGCCTGGGAGGGGCCATACACTGTCATCGAGAAGGTGTCGGAGGTAATCTTCCGTATTCGTCGAGGACAACGCGGGAAGCTCAAGATAATTCATGCTGACCGACTGTGGAGATACCACGGGCCAGGGAAGTTCACCTGGGGCCAAGCCCCGTGTGACAGCAGCAGTGAGGAGGAGGAAGCTGCCCTTGCCATAGTAGCAGAGGACGTAACGGGGCCTGACGCCGGCCTCGTGGGCAGCGAGGACGGTGGAGCGGGGACGAGCGGGGATGAAGAAGCTGAGTCAGGAGTGGGTGACTCACCGGCAATGGTGGCAGTACGGTAGGGTACGTAATAAATATAGTAATTCTGCATGCTCAAAAATACCGTACCGTAATTTCGTACCGTAACCGAAAAACCGTACCGTACTAGTACGAAAAAATAAATTTCGTACCGTAATTTCGTACCCAATATCGTACCAATGCCATAAGCTACATCTTTAAAATTAACCAATTTTATGAAGTACTTGTGGAAACACTTCCTTATTGAGACTGAAGATTAAGTTCATACAACTGGTTTAGTTTTCTTGTTGGTGAACATACCTTTTAAATATAGTACGTATATTTATCACTGTAAATATAATAGGTATTAGAACTGGAACTTTTTACTGTTAGTGAAAAGTTCCAGTTCTAATAGGTGCGGTAGTATGAACTTACATAATATATCTTAGAATCAACTAAAGATTATCTTGGGCGTACTATTTCATTTTATAGGAAGAGGAATATACATCATATAAACAAAAATATTAAATTTCACATGATGTAGAAAACTTAAACCTCATTTGTTTGTGGTTTTAAATTGAAAATAATTTGAAACTTATCCTTTGATTATTTATTAAGTGCCCACTGAAACATTTCACATACAAGAGGGTGTTTATTCAAAACTGATGATGAGAAACACGAAAATGAAAAAAAAAGTTGATTGTTGTATACAGGTTGCTGTATACAGATGTCTGATGTTTGGTAACCAAAATAAAATAAATGACAAGATTATTGAGGTCATGTACAGTGGCAGATTTATTTCCATATAGGGTGACACACATTATAAAAAAAAAAAATAATATGTACTTTGTTTGCATATACTCTTTATGGAAGTGTTACTGGTTACTTGGAATCAGAATGTGCTTCGTATTCTTTCTATATTAATAATATAAAACTCACCGCTACAGAAAAAAAAACACTAAATGTTTACCTAAATTAAGCATGAAACCCGTCCATTTATAGAAACTATTAACCACGACTGTACTTGACCAGTTAGTATATATTTTTACCAACCTACCGAAAATCATATTCGGTAGGTTGGTAAAAATATATACTAACTGGTCAAGTACAGTCGTGGTTAATAGTTTCTATTGGCAGCAATCAGAGTGATGGGAGTCACCGCTTTCCGGCTGCTGCCTGCTGCCAACTGAGCTGTAGCAGCTATAGGGCTCCCCGGCGCAGTTACTCACTCACTGGTACTGGACACGAACTGAACGCGTTAGCGACGGGCCGAAGGCGAACAGACGAGTTCCCGTCTCTCTCTCTCCCTCTCGTAAATAAAACTATTTTGTTTCGTAATCGTCCGGATATTCATATTAGTCTGTTCTGAACAGAGGCAGTGGAATATATATTAGAATTTTAATAAAGTATGAAAAGGGTACGGAAAAAATAACGTAATTTCGTACCGTACCGTACTTGACAAAAAATACCGTACCGTAATTTCGTACCGTACTTTTACCTTAAAATATACCATACCGTACCATACTGCCACCCTTGCACCCGAGCCGCGCCGCGCCCCCCATGGTAAAGTCCTTCTCCCCCTCCCTGAAGAAGAGGCTGAAGGAGTGTCGCAGCAGTATTATTATTAGGTATTGTTAAGTTGGTTTCTTTATTGTTATATTCATTTGTGTATTATATCTGTGTATGTCAGTTTCATGTGTGTTTTGTTATTGGGTTATTAAATAGCTTCTTAAGTGTCCCCTTTGCATATCCTCACCAGTTGAACCTGCAGTGTTTTTTTATTTTTTTTTTTTTTATTGTTATTGTTCACTGGCTCCCCGATGCCAATCTTACCCATTTAACCGGTGAACGTAACTCCATCTTTGTTCCAATTTTGTTCTGACTACATTCTTCGGCACTTATTGCACTTTCAGAAACAAAAGGATTGCTTGCTTTCTTTGCTTCCAACTGAATAAAGTTGCATAACCTTTCCTTTCAAAGGCTGGGTGATACCTTTCCACTGTGAAGGCTATTACTATTACTTTGATTATAATGTACCACTACCTCTCTCCATCTTTTAATTATGTGAAATGGGAGTTTTGTAAGCAGTTTCCTTTGCTCCCTAGGATCATCTGAAAATGACAAGCGAGAAGTGCTTTCCTTTGCAGTCAGGCAGCACTGCAGGAAGTCTGAAAATGCTACTAAGGCTGATCCACTATCATAAAGAATTGGAGGCCAATCCTTTAACCTTTTTTGTGTAAGCATCAGCTATGATTATTTCACCTCCAGATCTTTCCCAAAGAATATTCTTTGCCTTTGTATAACAGTCACCTTTGGAATTAAGATATATTAGCATTTTAATAGCACTTTTTGCTTCACCCCTTGTATATTTGTTTAAGTAAGCAAGCATCCCTTGATCATTATTAACTTGAGTTTACAAAGGTTTCAAAATTCTTTACCCAAACTGGAAATTCCACAGGATCTCCACTAAAAATCTCTGCCTCTATTGGAGAGTTCCACCTGGGATCAAACATGTTAGTTGCAAAGTTCCCCACAAGCTGGGAAGGATCTGGACAAATCTGTCTTACAGTATTAACATTATTGCTAGGCATGCTGACATTATGAGTGGGTCCATGGGAATATAGTACAAAACTTTGAGCTGTAGGATCGAGATTCATTAGTGGGGATTAATTAATTATTTGTCAATCTGCATAACCATGAATTATCAATTCATTATCCTTATTACAAGAGGGAGGCCCCTTTAGGTCATGGAGTATAACACTGTTGTGAGGCAGGGCATCAATTCTATGTTGATATGCAATTACCTGTCCTTTTAATTCATTTTGTGACTTAATGTATTGTTGAAGGTGACTTTGCTTTCATCATTATTTGGAAGCTTTTGTTCTTCCCTTTCTAATAAGTTGAATGCATTAAGCTCAGCCTGGGCAATTGCTAGCTCTTTCTCTCTCTTCATCTGTATTATCATTGCTTTTCTTCTTGCCAATGCAGCTTGTCTCTACCCTTTTATCATCAGAGTAAAAACTTACCATCAGAGTAAGAACTTATCATCACAGTGAGAACTTAGCATTAGAGTAAGAACTTAGCATCAGAGTAAGAACTTTATTTCCTAGTAAGAACTCCAAGTAAGAACTCAAGTCTAGAAGCAAGACGCCAACACGCAAGGCAGCAGAGAGGGGTGCCGCAGTGGAATGTGACTTGACCCCTTGACAACAACCACTCCCTTGTTCGCGCTCTAGGCCTACAGCTCCCACAGCCATTTTGTGGCATCCCTTGGTCAGGCAAGAATGTTATGAGTGTGTACTGAAGTGATTAGTTTAAGTGAATGAAAATTACCCACATGAATTAGTATTAGAGCGTTAATTTTTATTTCGCAACCAGTATATACTTAACTCAGTGCTGACACAAGTAACTATTAAATATGTCAGATACTGAGAAAATTAGTGCCGTGAGTGACTCTAGGGAAGGTGAGGAGGAACAAGTGAACAGGGGTGAAAGTTATGTACAAAGTGTGAGAGGGCGAGTCTTGACAGAAAAGGGAAGAGAATATGGAATTAATAAAACAAGGAGAAGGGCAGATTCCTTCAGAAGTAAATGAAACCATGGCACTAATAGAATTATGAAAACCCTGAAAACTGTAGTTAACCCATTTGATCTGCAGTCCTTGCTGAGGAAAGAAGGAGAGTTATTTGACCAGTATATATATTGCGGAATATTCAAAATTGGTGGAATTAGAACTACAAAGGTCAGAGGAGTTAAAGAGGAGTTTGAAATTAACCTAGAAGCCCACCATGAACTATTACGAAGTATAGAATGTGGAAAGAGTTGGAAGTTGACAGGGGATCAGTTTGTTCTAGTAAACAGTCTAGATGTTCTAAACATGTCATGTACTTCATGTTCATCTAAGCAACCTCTTCTACACTGAATATCCTCGGTCTGTCCTTTACTCATAATCTTAACTGGAAACTTCACATCTCATCTCTTGTTAAAAGCTTCTATGAAGTTAGGCGTTCCGAGGCATCTCCACCAGTTTTTCTCGCCCCTCCAACTGCTAACTGTAGAAGGGCCTTATCCGCCCCTGTGCGGAATATTCTTGTATGTTTTTTTTTTTTTTTTTTTTTTTGGTGGGGGGTCCACTCATACAGTTTTAATAGATAGGGTAGAATAAAAAAAGATTTCATTTCATCAACTCCCTTCTTATGACTGACTGTCTTCAGTCTCTTTCTCACCACTGAATTGTTGCATCTCTTTCTATCTTTTATTGCTATTTTCATGCTAACTGTTTTACTGATGCCTCCCCTCCTCCTGCACCTCGCTGCACAAAGCTTTCTACTACTTCCTCTTATCCCAATTCTATCCAACTCAATGCAAGAGGCCAGTACTCTCAATCATTCATACCTTTCTCCAGTAGACTCTGGAACTCCGTACCTGCTTCTGTATTTCCGTCTTCCTACGACTTGACTTCTTTTAAGAGGGAGCAGTTAGCACCCACGGCCCGTGGCTGGCGGGTGTCTATTTTCCTCGCTCCACTCTGCATGAACGAAGCCCCTACAAAGAAGAGAAGTGCTGAGGCCCTCTCTGAGGAGCACACCTTCATGGCCTCCCCTGTGGATAGCCAGGATGCCTGTCTTCTGGCAGGCCAGCCAAGGGAGACAATTATTCATGTGAAAAGGGTAAAACTTCCTGTTGGTGGAGCGGAGAAGCTTTATCTCCCCGCTGCCGCTGACCGCATGGCCTTCCCTGACCTGACCAGATAAAGGATCAACCCCCGCACCCCTGCTGCTTCCTCCGCCTCTATGGACTCGCCACCCTTGTCTCCAGGCCTGCAGGACGTCATGGATACTGACGCCGCCTCTCGTGCTTCCTTGTCTCAGCCGGGCGCTTCCCGTCGCTGTGTGAGGTTTCCTGAGGGGCACAGCAAGACTCTGGCCCAACTCTACGAGTGGTTCATGGCGCTGCTCAAACAGCACCCATCCTAGGAGCCACTCATGAAGGAAGGTAGGCACAGGCCGTACCTGACGGTCAACCCTTGGTCACCAGCATACCACATGTTGGTGAAGGAGGGCTTCCTCGGCCTCACCATGACCCCAGCGGATCCTGACGCCCGGCAGCAGATGGTCATCGTTCATGGTGTGTCTACCGCCATCAATGTTGACCTTCTCTCCATGCTAGAGGCTTTCTTTTGGCTCAAGAGGCGCGTCGTCGCAGGTGAACCCCGCCCTCAGCCTCTGGGTCTCGTTGAAGGGGCCCTGCCCAGCTCGGTGCACCTCCACGGCCTGGGCCGCTTCCACATGGGCCTGTACACCCCTGAGCCTGACCTATGCAGCCACTGCTGTCGGTTCGAGCATCAGAGCTGGATGTGCACGTCGGCGCCGTGCTGCAGGTACTTTTCTGGGAGTCATCCTTCCTCCTGCTGCCTGGAAAAGATACGTGCTGGCACCAGAGTCATCCCGCTGTGTTGCAACCACAACGCCTCTTCGCGCCACTGCCCTGCTCGGCCCAGGCCCGTCAGGGAGCCACAGACCCCCGGCACCACTGTTGGCCCCTCCAGGGTGGTTTTTCGGCCCAACTTCCCAACTCTGGTCCAACTTCCCTGCTCTGCCTCTGCCAGCTGCCCAGCCATCAGCATTTCCACCCCTGCTTGGCACAGCTGCCCCAGCCCAGTCTGGGGCAGCTCACCCTCCTGTCCCTGCCACACGGCTACCTGTCCCTGTGCCACACAGGACTGCGCCTTACTATGCTGCTGTGGTAGGGGCTGAGGATGCAGCCCCCACATCGCAGGCTGGCGTGCCTGCGACCCTCCAGGACGTGGTGCACCTCCTGCTGGGAATCCAGGCCGAGGTCAGGGACTTGCGTGTGAGGGTCACTGCCTTGGAGCGACAGCGGGACGCAGCAAGACCTCCGCCCAAGCCAGTGCCCGCCCCTGTCCAGCCAGCTCCCCAACCTGCCCACAAGAACCAGCCCCAGAGTGTGCCGGCCAGCCCCCGGCCCCAACCAGTGTCTGCAACTGTCCAGCCTGCCCCAGATAACAAGCCCCAGAGTGTGCCAGCCAGACCCCGGCCCCAACCAATGTCTGCTACTGTCCAGCTTGCCCAAGATAACAAGCCCCAGAGTGCCCCAGCCAGCCTGCGGCCCCAGCCAGTGTATGTCCCGGTACATCCTTCGCCCCGGTCTGCCCCTGATAGCCAGCCCCAAGGTGTGCTGGCTAGTACTCGGCCCCAGCGACTCCAGCCACCGGCCACAGTACAACCACCGCTTCCGCCGGCCCCAGCCCAGCCCCTGTCTGTGCCGGACCGCACGCCTCTGTGGTCTGGGTCCCCCTCTGTAGAGACGGACCTGGTATCGGATGACATGGACACGGATGAGGAGGAGTGGGTACCCACGGCTGCTCGGACACTGGACCGGCTGCAGGCCGAGCTTGCCACTGTGAGTCTGTGACCGAGGGCTTGCTTGGGTGCACCAGCAGGTATCGCCCAACCCCTTCCCTTGTTGTATACTCTTCTACAACAATAAAGTTATCAATCAATCAATCATTTTAAGAGGGAGGTATTAAGACATTTTCTCCTTAATTTTGGCAAACGCTTTACTTATCCTTTAGGGAACCAGTGTTTTGTGAATCCTGCCCCAGCACATAACATAACATAACATAACATAAATAATAGGATAACAAAGGGCCACCAGGGCCCATCTAGGTTATCCTGTATCAGTCGCACAGCGACCTCGTCATCAGTACTTAAAGATACACTTACAAGTACACAATACATTATATACTAATTCTAAATATTTGGCCCATTAACAGGGCTAAGTCCTGCAGCGAAATCCTCTACAATTTGTGGTCCCCATACATGGGGATCATGTCTTGTTTAACTATAGTAAATTTCTTATAAAACTATCATGCAGTGCTATACATAATTATAAATCTAATAAATTTAAGTGCTTATCTAATCTGTTTTTAAACATTGTCAAACTAGTGCTATTTACAACCGTCTCTGGCAATGCATTCCAGAAGTCTACCACTCTATGACTAAAGAAATATTTTCTTATATCTAACCTGCAGCCTTGCTTTCTAATCTTCCTGCCATGATTTCTAGTCCTATTTCCTCCTCTAAGGTAAAGAAAGATCTCACATCTATGTAGTTTGTATCTGAGAACATTTTAAATAACTCTATCATATCCCTCTTATACATCTCCTCTCAAATGAAAACATGTTTAATTCCTTTAATCTATCTCTATACTCCAGGCACTTTAATGCTGGTATCATCCTAGTTGCTCTTCTCTGAACTGCTTCTAACATGTTGATATCCTGCCTATAGTGGGGTGACCAGGCCTGTATGCAATACTCTAAATGGGGCCTAACATAGGAATTATATAAGCTACGCACCACTTCCTTACTTTTATAACTAACATTTCTATTTATAAAACCCAGGATCCTATTTGCCCTATTTCTTGCTTCTAAACATTGCTTTGAAAATTTCATAGTCCTGTCTATCACTACTCCTAAATCCTTTCCTTCCTCTACTGCCTCTAGCCAACATCCCTCCATCTCATAGTTAAAGTTTGTGTTGTCTTTACCTAAATGCATAACCTGACACTTATCAGAATTAAACTCCATCTGCCACCTGTCTGCCCATGCTATCAGCCTGTCCAGGTCTTGTTGTATTCTGTAATTGTCCTTTTCACCCTGTACTGCACATGCTATCTTAGTATCATCTGCAAACTTTGATACTTTGCTACTAATTCCTATATCTAAATCGTTAATGTACACCAAGAAAAGAAGAGGTCCTAGCACTGATCCTTGGGGTACCCCACTAACCACTTCCTTCCACTCAGACATTGCCCCATTTAATACTACTCTCTGTTTCCTATCAGAAAGCCATTCACTAATCCAATCAACTAACCTACCCCTATCCCATGTAGTCTCAATTTGTACACTAGCCTCCTATGCGGTACCTTATCAAACGCCTTGCTAAAATCTAGATATATAACATCTATGCTATTTCCATCATCTAACTCCTTGGTAATATATTCTAAGATATCGAGCAAATTTGTAAGACAGGACCTCCCTGATCTAAAGCCATGTTGGGTATCTCTAATTAATCTATTCTCATTTAAATGCTCCCAAATACTACCCTTAATGATTTTTCTAGTATCTTACATACTATACTAGTTAAACTGATCGGTCTATAATTATTCGCATCATCCTTCCTACCTTTTTAAATATTGGAGTAACATTAGCTAACTTCCAGTCCTGAGGTATCTCAGCAAACCTAAGTGATCTTTCAAAGATTAACTTAAGTGCTTCAGAAATACTGTCTACACCCTCCCTAAGTACTCTGGCATGTAGCTCATCAGGACCACTAGCTTTCCTATCGTCTAGTTCAAGAATAAATTTCCTAATAATTCCCGGTTTTATATCAATATTTTCTAAAGCTCTTAAACTACTCGTCGCACTGTTTGTAACAGGATTTCCTATTCTTTCCTAGTAAATACTGAAGAAAATTGTTCATTCAATAATTCTACTATGTCTTCATTTTGATCCACTACTACACCATCTTTTCTGAGTGGTCCAATCCTATCCTTATTTCTTTTATCACTGACCTTGTAATAACTATATAATTTTTGGGATCTTTACTCCCAGCTCTAGCTAGTTTTATCTCTGCCTGCCTTTTACTTTTTTTATAACCTTACTCAAATCATCCCTGACCTGTCTGTACCTAATCAAATCTACATCTTCCCACTTTTCTGCAACTCTCTGTATGCCCTCTTCTTCTCTCTGATCTGGCTACCTATCTCATGAGTCCACCATAATGGCTTCCTGTTTCTCTGCCTTATATCTTTGTAAGGGATACACTGCATCACTATACCCTTTACTACAACCTTAAAAATATCCCACATCTCCTGTGCAGTTTTATTTCCAAAACTATCTTCCCAGTTTACCTCTCCTAATAACTGACGTAACCTACCATAATTGCCTTTCTGATAGTTTGGGACTCTAGTCTTATTCACTATATTATCCCTACTGGAATTAATGATAAATCTAATTATATGATGGTCACTGTTTGCTAAAGTCTCTCCTACCTCAACTTCCTTTAAACAATGCTCAATATTTGTTAGTACTATGTCTAAAACCTTCCTCCCCCTAGTAGGTTTATCTACCATCTGCACTAAATAGTTATCCTGAAAACTTTCCATAAACTTATTTTCACTAGCATCTCCTACCATCCTCTCCCAGTTTACTGACTTAAGATTAAAATCCCCTAAGATAATTGTCTGACTAGTACACCCCTATTTATCTCATCTACCATAAGGTTGTCTACATCTGCTGACTGGTTAGGTGGCCTATAAAAGCTCCTACTCTAATAACCTTACTTTTGTTTACTCTAACATCCAGCCATAAGGATTCTACTCTGTTATCTACCTTAATACTGACTGGAAATGAAGGATTTTTTTTACATAAATAACTACTCCTCCGCCTATCCTACCAATTCTCTGGTGTAAATACATAATGTATCCATCTACTTCATATTCTTTCCTATTTTCCTAAACTTTTCCTCATTTACCCATGCCTCTGTGACACATACAACATCTAAGTCCTCCTCAACTATATAACTAGATAACTCGTCCTTCTTGTTCCTAAGACTCCTGGCATTTACATAAAAACATTTAAGTCCTGCTACCTTCCTAGATGCTGTCTCCTTATTTGGAATCCTAATCTTATTCTCTCCTATTTGCACCTGGAAATCTTTCCTAATCTTTTCACTATCTCTGTTTATCCTATCTAATTTATGTCTAGCATCTTTCTTCTGGAATGCATTTGCTACCTCACCCCCTACACTCCATCCCAACTCCCCCCTCCAGACATCCACTCAGCACATCCACACCCTTCCTACTCAGATGCACACCATCCCTAGCATACAAATCCCATTCCCTGCTAACATACACATGAGGCAAGATTCCTGACACTACACACCTCCTACCACTCTCCCTTATCTTGCCTAACATTTCCCGAAATCTTGCCACTAACTCCTCCGACCCACCTGCTCTGACATCGTTCCCACCTACGTGCAAAACTACTACACCCTCCCTCTCCATCCCCCCAACCCTCTTCTGCACCTCCTCACTCACTGCCTTCACACCTGCACCAGGCATACACACGTTCGTCCTCCTATCCCTGTCTTTCCCACAGAAAGTGCTATCTAAATACCTAACCTGAGAGTCACCCACCACACACACCTGAGGTGTGCTAGGCACAACCATCCTCCTCCTCTCCTCTACCCCCTTCTTTCTCCTTTCACTCACCACAACCACTTCATTCACTCCACTCTCACTCTCCCTCCCCTCCAACAAACCGAACCTATTTTCACACTCAACAGGTTTAGTCCTATCCTCCCTAACTGCCTCCGCTTTCCTTCCCTCGCAACCTGCCATCTCTGCCCATCCTGACTACTATCTTTCCCAGTCTGGCTCGCCTGCTCCCTCTTCCCCACTCTGCTCTTCCCGACAGAGGGCCAAGCCACCCTGTCGCCCTCAGAAGGTCCAACCTTCGGCCTAACACTGATCTCCTGCCTAATTTTTCCACTGCCTCCCCAAGCCTCTTAACCTCCTCCTTCAATTCAAAGATGAGAACTTCGTTCGCACTTTTCCCTCACTTAGCTTTCTGATTTCCTCTCGCAATTCTCGGTGCTCAAGAGAAAGAACTAAATTCTCGCTCTTGAGCCTACACACCATACACTCAGAAAAGTCAACGACCTTCCTGTCATGCCCACACATCTCACACACAACAAACTCTCCCAATCCCACCTCAACACTCTCTTTCACGCACTCAATCACACTCTGATATACCTCAGTAGCTACCGCCATACTAATTTACAATATGTTAACTCACAAACAAATAAAAATACTAGGTGACGGCGGGGTGGGGGAACCGCGGTGGTGGGAGGGCCTAAGTGAGGTCAACTAATCCTCTTTCAAGGTCAACTTGACGGTTACAAGCCTAGTCTCCTCGCTCTACAAAAATACTTTTAACTCACAAACACTGATTCTAACCACTATTTCACTCTAATCTAACACTTGCAGTACACACTTTCACTTCACTAACACTCAAAAGCACCACACACAGACACCAAGCACAAACACCACTCGCTAACTATAAAAACCACAGCCAGAAACGGAGCGCACACACAACAAGTCCACTCGCCACCACAGCTACTCTTCCTAGAGGAGGTGTACAGGACCGGAGCACAATACCTGTGTGACTTGCTGAACCCCCGGCACAAGTGGACCTTTTTTTTTATATATATTTTGTTGCCCTTGGCTGGCTTCTCTCCTAGGCACTGACTTGCAAATTGCAGTCGCAAATTGGCACGTGTGAATCCGCCTTTAAATTAGCATCCTTCAATTAATGTAGTTGTGGCTTGTCGGTCGTTATAACAGCACTCCTTAATTCATTATTAACTACTTATACTCTCTTTTCCTATGATTTTTCTTTATTTTTAGTATTCATTAGAACTTGTTATTGGTCCAATTTCTTCTTTATTAAATAGTAATTTACCATATCTGTCTACGTACTGTCTTCCTCTTCAGTATACATAACAAGAATACAAGTACTTAAATAAATAAATACAGATATTGCACACCTTATTGCCTAAACATCCTACATTCCTACAGTCTGGGAGCGAACTGAGGATATTCCGAGTATATCCCTGAGAGTGGTTGAGTCTAGAAGATGGTTAATGAGGCTATACAAGTCATGTTGACCTTGTGGCCTAAATTTAGCAATGAGAGGACATTCCATGATATAGTGACGCAGAGTGTGTCCCCTTGGTGCAGCACACAACACACAACACACATCAGGAGAAACACTGATTTCCCAAAAGTATTTGTAGCTTAATCTGAGCCTCATTGCCACCCTGTTGTGTAATGCAGTGTGTCTCCCATAGGTATAAGCACAGCTCTGGGAGACAGGTGCATAGTGAAGACTAGTGCCACTGCCCCTAAGGCAACAAAGCCCCAACTGATCACTATATGTACAAAGTCCTTAATGCTACTCTTAACATAATTCAGAGTGTGCTCAGTGCCAGGGTCCACTGTGTCATCTTGGAGGGCACACTGGTCAAGGCGGTCTGCCTTTTCATTTAGCGGGATACCCACATGAGAGGGTATCCAGGTGAAATGGACCTGGCACCAGCACTTTATAGGGCGTGGATGAGATCAAGACACTTATCAACTAAATCACAGCCCATGGGAGAGTTGGATTGAAGGGCATATAGTACAGCCTGACTGTCAATAAAGAAATATACATTCTTATGGAGAGGTGCCACAATATGGAGTGGTTCCAGTACAGCATACACTTCTGCTCTAGTGGAAGACATATGTGCAGGGAGCTGCCTGGAAACCTCAATGTCAAGTGTAGAGATTGGCAGAGATGTAGTCATGGATGAACAGCCCACATCCAGACCTGCTGCCATTGACTGACCCATCACAATAAACATGAATAGCCTGAATGTGTGGGTACTTGGACAATTTAGTCATGAACATGTCTTGCAGCACATGAGGGAGCCAGTCCCTCTTGGGCTGATGCAGAGAGTGAATATCAACACTGATACGGTGAGGGTTCCAGGAGGGTTGGAGCAGTGACATAACAATGTTACTACAGGCCTACACTTGTCAGTACTCCCAAGATCTTCCTGAGGTATGGTGTTGTAGGAGTGCGAGGATCATGCTACAGGGGGGTCAGTGATCTCTTTAGAGAGTCAGAGCCCGTGCATAGCATCTGACTAACTGTACGACAAGTAATTTCCTGTACCCTACACATAATACTCGGCAGGTGCAATTCAGCTCTGAGGATTTCAATCCGTGCAGTCCTGGGGCATCCCAAGATTATCCGCATGGTTTCATTCTGAACAAGCTCCAGGGGACGGAGTTGGGTGGTACTAAACTGTAATAAAACAGGGGCGGCATAATCAATGAGAGACCATATGACGGATATAAGAACATAAAAACACAAGAAAAGAGGGAAGCTGCAAGAGGCCACCAGGCCTAAACGAGGCAGTCCCAGTGTGCTTAAGCTACCTAATTCTATCTATCTTCTCCATCCATGAACTTATCTAACCTTCTTTTAAAGCTCCCTATTGATTCAGCCCTGACTACATGACCACTGAGACTGTTTCACTCATCACCACTCTTTGAAAACCAGTTTCTTCCCATTTCTTTCCTAAACCTGAATTTTTCAAGTTTAAACCCATTATTTCTGGTTCTGTCCTTGCTACTGATCCTATGAACTACATTCATGCACCCTCTGTTAAAACCCTTATACCACTTAAATAGTACTTCTATCAGGTCTCCTTATCCTACGTCTCTTTAAGGAATGCAAATTAAGTTTTTTCAGTCTCTCTTCATAGGGAATATCCCTCATTCCCTGTATCTTTTTAGTCATCGTCCTTTGCACTGACTCCAACACAGCTATGTCCTTCCTGAAATGTGGCCTGACCAGCGCCAAATATGATTTTAGTTTTACTTCAGGACTCCTGCTTTTAACACTTTTTATATATATAGAACATTCTTAGGACTGGAATGCCAGCCCCCCACGCCCCTGTTTGTTAGCAGCTGAAGTGGTGCTATATAGTCATGGCTGACAGAAGTCTCGAACATAGTGGACGGCTTGAAGAGACTTCCTGAAGCTCATCTGAACACCCAGGTACTTGTGTAGGTATATGAACTCTAGGCATGGGAACATTGTTTTACAGTGGGCGGTCAAGAGACCGCCTTTAGCTTGAAATTTTGTTTTACATTCATTAATCACTATAGTCCCATTTGGACACCGCTGCCAGTTGTGACAAAACTAACTGGAGAACCCTGGGTGTGGGGCATTGGAGAAGTATGTCAGCAGCATAGATGAGGACCTGGTTGCCCTACGGCAAGGAACAGCGCGCAATTTTGTCCATTAATAAAACACTGAAAAGCATTGGACTCCACCCTGTGGTGTTCCAAGCTCAAAAAAGACTTCCTAAGAGGAGACTGCACTCTGAAACCAAACCTGTGTTGTTCTTTTGTACAAATAGTCCCTGATCCATCCTAATAATCCACCTTTGACACCTTTGAGAATGAGTTCCTCCATAATAGCATCTTTGTTGGCCCTGTCAAAGGCACCCTTGAGATCGACGAAAGCTCTTCAGCTATAGCATCCTTATTTATAGGACACTCAACAAAACAATGACTTGTAGAGTGACCTTTTGGGAAGCCATGTACATTGCCAGAGTACATGGCCCACCTCATATATAAGCCTGTTCAATATTACCCGTTCCATCATCTTACACAGACAGCTGGTGAGAGAAATAGGCCGAAGGGTGCCATTACCTTTGGGGATTGGGATGATAATGGCTGTTTTCCATCTATCTATCTATCTATATCTATTTATCTATTTATCTATCCATCTATCTATCTATCTATATATCTATATATCTATCTATCTATCTATATATTTATCTATATCTATATCTATCTATCTATCTATCTATCTATCTATCTATCTATCTATCTATCTATCTATCTATCTATCTATCTATCTATCTATCTATCTATCTATCTATCTATCTATCTATCTATCTATATATATATATATATATATATATATATATATATATATATATATATATATATATATATATATATATATATATATATATACATTTTATCATGTTTCTATCATTTTGTCAGGGTGGAAGAGAATGGTGACACCGTGACAGACTGGCAGAGTGGCAGACTGGCAGTGGCAGTGTCGTAGCCCTGGTACAAACATGGAAGGGGATCCTGCATCATTAGGTAAAGCAATGCTACATGTATTTGCATATCCGTTAGATATCGAAACATGAGAAAATGCTCCGTTGAGCAACAAAATGCACGATGAAAAATATCGTGATATGAAAGTCATGACTTGTTAAGCGGCAGATAAAGTATTATAGAAATAATATTCGTCTCTACGCCACCCCTTACCACATATTATTGTACAGTATATTGGGGCTACTACATTACCATTATCAACCTGCAATTCCGCCTAAAAGGTCAAACCATATTACGTTCCTTTAATAATTTATTTGCTGGCCATTTATTACAAGCTGCCTTAATAATAACACTTACCTTCTCTAGTTACTTAATTTTTTAACTTGTCTGTTTTAGTAGGTTATAACATGATCGTTCTGTTATTCCTATTCCTTTAGGTGCAAGACGCTTCCTGTTCTTGTCCACTTTTTTTTTCCCCGTCCTCGATTTGACATTGTCCCAATATAGGGGTCCCTCCAGTTTGCCTCATTTCCTGGCGCCCCTCTTGCAGCTCTTTCACTCGGCTGACATACGTGGGAAGGAGAATATAATTACCAAAACTAACCTAACCTAACTTAACCCTAACCTTAATCTTACCCAGGTCTAACTTACACCTAACCTAACCTAATAAAACTAACAACCTAGTTGAGGTGACATGCTCCGCTGATACGTCTTCCTCAGAACTAATCTAACCATTAGTGTGGTTAGGTCATGCTAGCTATGTTAGTTTAAGTTAGGTTAGTTTTGATAATCATATCTTCACTTATACATCATGTCAGCTGAGTGATAAAGAGTTGCAAATTGGAAGCCGGGGGTGAATATCTAGAACAAGTCCTTCATTCCTGTCATCACCAGTCCCCTCCCGAAGATCATCAAGCTTGGGGACTTTGAGGGAAAATAGTTTTTTTGGGCAGAGAAAACTAGAATAGAGCATTTTTGGCCAGTCAAAAAAATGTACGAGGAAAATGGCATTATTTCACCCAAAAATGCCTCCCAAAATGTAATTATTTGCTAAATATTTGCCAACAATTCACTCTAGACTAGGTGGTGGGACTGTGCCCCTACAGATCCTATTTGTTTAGACAAGCTTGGGTTGCTGTGCCTCCTTAGACCCCACCCTAATTCAAACATAACCTAACCAAATTTTAACATATATACAAAATTTTGTGAGGTATTGGCAACGCTGCTTATCAATAACAGCAAGACTCACCACAGCCGGTCCCTCCTAACAGGCTAACATGGTGCTGCTGTGCTAAAACCATATACAGGCAACCCCCGTTTCACGAAGGGGTTATGTTCCTAAAAAACACTTCGTTAAGCGAAACTTCGTTAAGCGAACTGATTATAACAAATTTAACCCCTGATTTGAACTTCGATTGAGAGTAAGCAAAGCGAGAGTGTATCATAGTACAATAAAAGGTTTAATGAAAGTAAAAATTATGAAGTTAAACATTTAGGTAGTTTAATTTAAGTCATTATAATGTACACTAATGTATGTATGTACGTAACTTTATAATGTTGATGATCTTAACTTTATGAAGGGAGGGAGAGTGAAACGGGAAAGACACTAGCCAGCAACCTGTGGAATGTAAACAAAGTGCGCATCATTGTACTGCATACAAAACTTATGTACCACATTTCCACAAGGCTTTCCATTCTATCCATTGTAGAGTCACGAGTTCAGGTGGTTCTTTTAGCTTGCGAGGAAGATACGGTATCAACAGCCTTCTTAATAGAGTCTGCTGACTTGAAAATAGTAGACAGTAGATGGAGTCAAGATGGTGGCCAGCAATGTTATTAGTTTTCTGGCCTCTCTCGTGTCTGTGAATGTAAATGCCCAGCTTCACTTCGAGAGTAAGACACTTCCTGGTCTTCTTAGGAATGTTAGGCCATATTGCAGGGCGTATTGGTGGTAAGTTGAACTAGGGAAGATGAGCTGCTGGTGACGCTGTTATGTTTTGACGGGGGAGTGAGTGGTGTGCATGATCTTGATCTTGATCTTGATGTTACAGGTGACTCAGAATTTCTTCTGAGTCAGGCCTTAGTACCAGCAGCTCCTGATTTGTTCAAAAGCCTGTCAGCTTGTATGATACGGTGGGGCTTTCAAATTTGGAAAAAAATACCTGGATAAAACTTCGTGAAAGCGAGTTTGGTGTTCGTTAAACGAGCAGATGGTAGTAAAATTAAACCTTCGTTGTAGCGAAATTTCGTTGTGTGAACCTTCGTTAAACGGGGGTTGCCTGTACTCATTTGAGCTCCTTACCTTAAGTCTCTGTCCTTTTTCTATATAAATTGATGTGTTTCTGAAATTATTTTCGAAATTATTCTAACTTTTGTTCCACATCACTCTTGTGGTAAAAATGAAGGTGTATTTTCTGTAGAAAAATCTCCCAGCCATTGTAAATGTGGCATATGAGAGTGTGTGACCTTGCCAATACACCCACCTGACCTGACTTGCCAATCAGTCCTGACTTGCCCTCATACATGCAATTTCGCTATGGACCATTCTCCTGTTGAAAGCTCGCCATATGGCCACCTTCACAGCCAGTAATCTACAATTTAAACTTCTTGAAAGAAGTACTTGAGATTGGGAGGGGAATGCATGGTTGGAGAAGCAGCTGTGTTGTTGACATCACTTACTCTTTGCCGCCGTGTCACTCATTGTGATGGCGGAACATAAGCATAATTTATTCTCATTGCCTACTCAATTTTTCTTTGGGTGAGTTTTTTTGGGGCTTGTTTATCACGTCATACATGAGCCGTGTGGGCTCATGGGAACTGGATTCCTGGAAAAATTTGCCATATCTCCTCTTTTGTTATTATGGTCCAAACATTTTGCTTGTACAATAATACCTTGAGATATGAGCTACTTGAGATATGTGTTTTTTGAGATATGAGCTGCGATTTTGTCTTTTTTGTTTTGAGATACGAGCAAAATTTTGAGATATGATTTGTGCTTTGGGGTATTGCCACTAGTTGGCACATTGTTCCAGACTCAGCGTGTTTCCCACAGATCTTGTACACTGTGATTGTTCTTCAATCATTTTCACACTATTTACTTAGCCTATTTTTTGTTTAAAGAAAGTGCACTTTTAACCCCTTCCTGGTGGCAGGGCAGATGAATGAACTACCAAATAGAAAATTGTCTATTTATTGACTCTACCGACTTTCATCTATATGTCTATATATAGTTTCCCAGCAATTGGGTACTCCAGATTGGCATCTAGTATATATAGACTCTGCAGCAGAACTGAACAAACAATTGAATCTATATAGCTATAGACTATGCTGCAAAACTGAGCAAGTGACATCTCTATATAGACTCTGTCGCAAAACTGAATAAACAATTGAATCTATATGTGAGTGTTGTTTGTGTTTCATTGGTGATAATATATATCAATATAGTTGTATGAATGTTTTTTTCTTCGTATTTTTCATATACGTACTTGTTTTGTATCTATTAATTTTTAGGCAATGTTACTGGTGTATGGTACAATTCTTTCTTTTTGACATGATAGGCTAATAATAAAAGAAATGTAAAAAATGCAAAAATTTCCTTTATTAGTGTATGTGCATAGCACATCCATCATCAACAAAGCACAAGTGGTAACCAGCCTTGAGAGGCTATGTTAACCAGTGTTTGGGTGGGGGTGCTTCAAAGTTTCAAAAACTGATCCTATCATTTTATCAAATCTGGAAAACGCTATCAGTACATCAAAATTTTCCGAAGTGTTCATTTTGTCAAAAACTAGTTTTTCCTCAGGTCATATCAAAGTGTAAAAAAAATTGTATGACTTCAATGCATCAAAAGTTGGAAGTTATCAATGTATCAAAAATGCCAGATATCAAAGCATATAATGACAAAATGTCATCAACACATCAAACAATCCAAAAGCTATCGAAGCATCAAAAACCTACTCTAATATTATAGGTTATGGTATATTACAATTGTAAGTCAAATATTATTGGGTATGGGATGTTACAATGGTAACAAGAGTAAAGGATATACACAGTTAGTTAGAGGCTAAACTAAGTGTCGAACCAACAGGTGATACATATCTTCTTGAATAGATTGGTGGTGTGATGTGGAAATGCTCTCAGTATTGAAATAGTTTCCAGATTTGCTTGGTCAATTACTGCACTAACATTTACAGACAAACAAACAATAGTAATTTATCAGTTCAACTCCATAGAGGTTGATGATAGCTGTTACAGTTGACTGGGTCAATCTTTTCTTTCCCCTATGTCCGTTTTACTGTTTTTTTTTTTTTTTTTTTACTTTTTTATAGTAATTGTTGTCATTTTTCTCAATACACTGCCATCAGAAGAGTCTGCCTCATGCTTTGGAGTTGTAATGAAGAGCAAAAAAGCTACACAAATGAGAGGGAATAAGTAATAATCCAAAATGGTTGACAACTGAGGTTTGTTGATGCTTCCTTCCTCACTGTATTGCCACATGATATATTATTTTTGTTTCTTGTTTAAATCTAAATGTTATATACAATGATACCTTGAGATACAAGTTTTATTTGTTCCTTGACGGAGCTCACATCTCAAAAAGCTCATATCTCATAACATTTTTTGCCATTGAAATGGATTGAAATGCCATTAATTCATTCCAACCTCCCCCAAAAGAGCATCCCTATTTTTTTTTTTATGTGTTTTCAGGTAAGAAAAAGGTTTTATAAATAATAGTTATTGTAGAAAAACATAATAAACATGACAAAAGATAATGTAAGTAGATAAATTACTCTTATAAAGTATTTTTATCTCGGAGGGTGCATTTCAAGGGGTGTTACCGTAATGTATCCCCACCCTCACTTGGGACTGTCGATCAGCTGCAGTGTACAAATATATCTACCCACAGAAGATTGCTCTAATAATCACAGAAGAGTTTGTTGATGACCCTGTAAACATTATTCATTGAATAAATGAAGTTTTAAGTAGGAGAGAGAGAGAGAGAGAGAGAGAGAGAGAGAGAGAGAGAGAGAGAGAGAGAGAGAGAGGCCGCCGTAGCCATAGAGGTTTATATTGTTCTCACTTTCCATGATAAGCATTAGTGGAGGAGGATGGCAGAGATGGGAGAAAATTGTTTTGCCTTTTTTAGTTACATGCACATGCATACTTTATAAATGAATGAAAATACAGAATATAAAGCAAAAGTTTCTTTAATGTTCTTTTCAGCTAATGATGGTTATTAATGGAGGAGGAGGGAGGGAGGGAGGGAAGAGGGGATGCAGGAACCATTCACACTCAAACATTAAGTATAAATTAAAACTACACTTTCTTTACACACACACACAAAGAAAAAGGTAAGTAATAGCGTGAAATTGATGAAAGAATAATCACAATGCATGAGATCTGAGGGAAACCTTAGATACAAGCTCACCTGAGCTTTGACCGATGCCCTGAGCCGCCGATTAGCAGCAACATCCCCAAGCATGACTCGTATCTCAAAATAAAAAATGGATTAAATTGTAGCTCATATCTCAAAAACCTCGCATCTCAGTCAGCTTGTATTTTGAGGTACCACTGTATATGATTTTTTGTTTGCTTTCTTTATTTTATTTAGAAAGAGATGTTTGGTGTGGTATAGTGTGAGTGTATTGGAAGGCATGTTGATAACTACAGTGTTTGTTTAGCATTGTTTTTTTTAGTGAAATAAATCAGCCAAGGGAAATACTTGGAACTGTGAAATACTAGAAATCAAGATCAATATAAACTGAGGCCTTCCTGTGTAAAAAATTAGTGGTATGACTTATATACTCACAAATTATGTTTTGTTGCTCTGGTATTACTCATTATTTTCTAGCTCTTTTCCATCGTAACATGTTCTACAAATAATAGATTGATAGCAATTTACTGATGATATTCTATACATATGTCAATAATGTATAGAATATATAAAGTATCTGCTGAGTGTTTTGATGTCCTCTTCTCACATGTACAAATATGCCCTCTGGGAGCAGTTTTGACAAGGGAAAAATTCACACAACAGTAATACAATTTTATAATTGCACTGCTACATGCAGCTGCTCTCTGAGAAATAATCACACAGCTACACCATGTTCAAAATATAGAGAATATAGTAAACTGACAACGTGCGGGATCAAACAAATTTCCAGATTAGATGATGTAGGATATTGATGGTCAACTTGTATCTGTCCTGACAAGATAGTACTCATTATAAGATCATTGAGACACTTGTTTGCTTTTTCTGTAATATAGATCACTTGAAGTTACTACCATGCTGAGAATGCAGGTGAAGGTTTGAAAAATTACTTCTTGTATAAAGTGTGTATATTTATGCCCATCTATTATTAATCCTTTCCATAAATTTGTCCAATTTTCTTCTTATGGTCAGATATTAGTTTCAAACATCATCTATATCATCTAAAAATTATTTCAGAAGATATAGATGATGTTTGAAATTATGTCCATATTAACTTTAATCATGGTAAGGTAAGATGGTTTCAAATATGCAGCACTTATTCCTGTAACCAATTTGGAGAATTCTTCAAGCTGTTAAAAATGTATGTATTCCATTGCAGATGATAGCAGTGAAGAGACAACAAAGTGTGCAGGATGTATGAACGTTATTGATGAGGACGAATTCTTCTCAGCACTGGGCCAAGACTGGCACACAGATTGCTTCAGGTAGTACAAGCATATATGTACAAGATAAAATAAGTATATTATATACAGTTAACTCTCAATTAACATGAGTTTGAATAATGCAATTTCAATTTAACACAAATTGATGTTTAAGGAGATATGATTACTGTATTTGATGGCTCATGAGATGCACCTTTTCTCTCAAAGAAAAGTCTCAGGAAATGGGCCTGCATCCTATGAGACAGTGGTTGGTGGTAAGAGGCTCTAAAATCACATCCCAGACATCTTTGCACATGTAAACAAAGTGATGATTGGTACTACACCACAAAACAACTCTTTCCTTTCAAAACAATAATTCACATAGAATGACACCACTCAGGAAGAATTTTCCTAAGTAACCATGCACCACACATTGCATGTACTAAAAGAAACATGCAGTCGTTGATCTTGATCTTGACACGGGCAAGCTTGTAATGCCGTTACTCCTTTAGGTAAGACACACTTTCATGAAATAAAAATTGCACCTATCTTTTTCATGATGAATGGGAAAAAAATATTTCCACACTTCCTTTTGTTTTGGAAATGTAATGAATATTTCAAATAAAATATTACAGGAGACCTCTAAACAAACATTGTCAGTTTGCAAAAGCAGTGTTGTCTTAAGTTCTTGGTTTTGTCGGGTTTATCTACTTTGTTATGCAAGTGTATTTAAGTTTTTTCTGTTCTTGAGTTACTTGATTAAAGCAAATCTTTGGGAATGCTATGTTCGTTTTATGCATACATACATGTTTCAGGTTGTATACTTCTCCATAAATATGTATGGCTTCGAGATATATATATATATATATATATATATATATATATATATATATATATATATATATATATATATATATATATACACATATACAAAACACTTCTCTTGTAGGTTTTGATGAATCACTCTAAAGCTCTCATTGAATCCAGTTGTGAAGCAGTTAAACTATCGTGAAGTGAAATTGTAAGATTAAACGAATACTTACCAAGTGTGAAGTTTGATCATAATTTCACAAACAGTTTAACTGCGTCACTTAGGATTAAATGAGATGCTCGCATCACCTGCCACGCACCAGTCATTTCAGAGAGTAGGTTTGAGGAAGCAGCAATAAACAGTAATAAATATATCTACATAAATCATCTGGTGATTTCCACACTCAACACTGTGAGAACAGAGGGAAGGGAAGGGGGGGCATTTAATCCTAAGTGACGCAGTTAAACTGTTCATGAAATTACGATTAAACTTCACACTTGGTAAGTATTCGTTTAATCTTACAATTTCACTTCACGATAGTTTAACTGCATCACAACTGGATTCAATGAGAGCTTTAGAGTGATTCATCAAACCTACAAGAGAAGTGTTTTGTATATATATATATATATATATATATATATATATATATATATATATATATATATATATATATATATATATATATATCGAAGCCATACATATTTATGGAGAGGTATACAACCTGAAACATGTATGTATGCATAAAACGAACATAGCATTCCCAAAGATTTGCTTTAATCAAGTAACACAAGAATAGAAAAACTGAAATACATTTGCTCGGAACAGTGCATAATCTTATACACACAACAAAGTAGATAAACCCGACAAAACCAAGAACTTAAGACAACACTGCTTTTGCAAACTGACAATGTTTGTTTAGAGGTCTCCTGTAATATTTTGCAAAAGTTGATTCATTAGTCCAACCCACAGTGGGCAAAATGGTGGACAGTGGGAGCTTCAGGGCTGCTTTACTGGATGAAACTGATCTGGTGGAATGAGGAGAAAAGATAGAGAGATCAATGCCAGCAACTTTCATTATATCTTTAGTCCAACAACGTAAAGTGTCTCTTGATGCCAATTTTATGGGTGGTTTCATTGTTAGAAAAAATCTGGTAATTTTCCCCCTTATGCCTTTTGTTCTGTCAAGGTAGTGTAAACTAGTGGTGTGGACACATACTCGTCTGTCTGGTACATATGCTTCAAAAACTTGTTCAGACATATGGTTACCTGGCCTAGATGTTTTGAGAGGATCTCCCATTCGGAAAGAAATTCTAGAGTCTGAGATACTCATGTTCCTGATGTCCATTAAGTGTATGTAGCGTCAAGGCACCCGGGTGACAAGCCAAACAATATGCCGCAACTTTCCCTTTATTCATTATGTTCCAACGTGTAGACCGAGACTACATTCACTACACATAAACAAGTATCGTTTGCCGTAATAAGCACTCACAAGTGACTTTCATTTTGTAAATAATATTACTTGACCTTCTTACAAAGTGTGATGATAATAATAATAAAGGCTGCCACAATAAACTTCAGCACAGGAAGGTGTATACACAAAGTTATGATAACTTGAACATAATGATCACAGTGAAGAACATACATGAAATAAACATAATAACTCACAACATTGCCAACGCCAGCTGTACCCGGGAATCTTAAAGCTAGTGGAGTAGAGTCCAGGGGTAACGTCCCACACGAGCGGTGGGTGATAAGTGCCACTAGCGGTCCCAGTCCCGCTCCATTAGAACTAGCTCTCTGCCTAGAACCCATACCTGAACTCTTCCAAACCCACATCCCGAACTTATACATAGTCACAAAGTACATCTTACAGGCATTCTACATATACGTGTACCTCTTACATATACATATACATATACATATTACATATACATCATACATAAAAATACATACACAAGTTATATATAGATTTAGCAAATAATATAACCCAAATAGATAATGACACAAATGGCGACCTTTCCAAACCCACATCCTGAACTTATACATAGTCACAAAGTACATCTTACAGGTATTCTACATATACGTGTACCTCTTACATATATATATACATGAAAATACATACACAACTTACATATATATTTAGCAAATAATATAACCCAAATATATAATGACACAAATGGCGGCTAATATATGCCAATAAAGACAACAGTCTTTACCATCAAAACTGCTGCTAATTGGAAAAACCCGCGGCAATAGTAACAACCTACTAATATGATGCCAGAATTGTGTTACACTCGCCCCCAGAAGCATCTACTGTTCCTCAACCGGTAGTATAAGCACTAGTTTGTGAGCTGATCTATTTATCTTCATATCTTGTAGACCCTCATATTCACCATTCTCCCTTTGTATTTTATATCTTATTTGTACATCTCTGACTTTGCTGTCGGAACTGGGATAGACTTCACACACCTCAGCAAGTTTCCAGCTACCCTTTATAGCATTAATATCCCCTATCTTCAGGTTTCTCCTTTCACAATGCCATTTTTGCTGTATAACTAATGTAGGAAAATAGAACCTCATCCATTTCCTCCAGAAGGAATTTACAAGCATGTTAATGAAAGCTTGTCTAGACTTAACATTAGCCTCGTACCACAGTTCCTGTGGTACGCGAACGCTAGCACGTCTCAGGAGTAAATCATTTGGGCAAAGATAAGAACTGCTGACGTTAATTGAACCACTCTTCATAGCTATTGGTCTTTCGTTTAAGATATTGGCAACCTCAAACATCACTGCTTGTAGTTCAACAAACGTTAATGTAGCATTCATTGCCTATGGTCCTAGTCAGAACCCTCTTGACTAACTTTACTATTGCTTCTGCACATCCGTTTTCCCAAGGGGTGTCAGCGGATTTTGTGAACTTCCATTCTATTCCTCCTTCTTGATTCAAAATTAGACAATTTCTGATGGTCCTGAGTCATTTGACATATTTCCTTTCTCACTGATTTCAGTTGAGAGCCTCTGTCAGAATACATTGACCGAGGGAAACCCCTTATAGCTATGAATCTACGTAGGGTCATTATTAGTCCATCAGCGTCGTATCCATCAACTAAGTCAACATATGATGCCTTTGTGCTAAAACAATTTATTACAACTCCATACACCTTTTTCTTGCATCTGCCTTTAACAGTATCCTTTATTATCAGAGGACCAAACAGGTCTAAGGCTGAATGATAAAAGGCAGGCGAGGGTTTTAGTCTTTCCTCTGGTACAAGTCCCATGCTCTGGCCTATAATTTTCTTTTCTAACTTTCTGCAAGTGACGCACCGAGATTTGGTACTCCTGATCAATTTTCTGGCTTGAGGTATCCAAAACTTAGCTTGCAGTTTGCACAAAGTGGATTCCACTCCTCCATGATCGCGATCATGCGCGTCCTGAATGCATAAGTCAGTTAACCTATGTTTAGTGGGAAGTAGGACAAAAGCTTCATTGTTATAATCATTTTTCATCCATGACGCAATCCTTGATCCTACGTATAGTATTCCATCCTTACAAAATGGACCTAATCTCTTAAACCTTATTTGCCAATTCTTTTGCAGTGAAGTCTGTGCATGCTTGATCCATAGAGTCTCTACACATTTCATTTCATCTAAACTGGGTGATAAACTGATGCTCTTGAATGACTGGTTACGGCATGCACCTACTATTCTTACAGTAACTCGTATAAGTCTCCTGTATGAACGAAATCGGCTGATATCAAACATCTGGCATTCTTCTACATTAGTCTCCGTTAGTTCAGCTGTGTTGATGATAATTTTCCCCTCCGATCTCATGGGAATGGACTTAGTTGGCCACTTACTAGTTGGTAGTTTTAAGAAATCCGGTCCACATTGCCAGTTTGAGTCTGGCCAGACATCAATGAGTGGATTCGGCCTGGTCATTATGTCCGTTATATTGACTCCAGTAGAAATCCTGTGTCATTCCTCCCTTGACGTGGTTTCCTTAATCTCTGAGATTCTGTTTGCCATGTAAGTTCCAGCATTGATGGTGTCCTTGGCAATCTGTGACAGTACAATCTCTGAGTCAGTCAGATGATAAAAGTTATTAAAGTTGATGTTGCTTTCTTTAACAATTGTGTTGCGAAGACAAACACTAAGAACAGCACTGGATAATTCTAACCTAGGAATAGTCTGATCGGCGCGAGTCTAGCCTTTGAGGTAAGCAGTCTCGATTCGTAACGATCTTCTCTCACCTGCCAGCGGGCATACGCACACGCAGAATAGGCGAGACTGCTTGCGTCATTAAACAGAATTAGGGTTGGCTCAATTAATTCAGTAGTCCTGATACATCTAGGTAGTTTGATGGTTTCCATTTCAAATATACTCTGTGAAAACTTATACCATCTATCACTAAACTCATTCAATAATGGATCATCCCAGTCCAGTTTTTTACCAGTTTCATCAGTATACTGAATAATCTGTCTCATCAACAACTTGCCACTTAAGGTCACAGGTGTAATAAAGCCCATCGGATCAAATATAGTTGATATTGGACTGAGGAGTTGTCTCTTAGTCAGCTCCTTACGTGATTCATCTACGAGGCCGTCAGCCCTTACAAGTACCTCACGTATATTATCTCTCTGTTCTGAATTATTCACGTTAATTTTAGAACCTATTTCATCTTCCAAGGGATGCCAGACAACTCCCAGAACCTTTCCTCCTGATGTTCCTGTTAAATCAACATTGCTCTCTCCCTGAGAATTTCTGTTTATAGTCCATTCTTTTACTTGAAAATTTCCTTGCTTTAGAATAAACTCAATATCTCTCCTTGCTTCATGAGCCTCCCATGGGTAATTTGTACTATGTATTATATCATCCATGTAAGTGTCCTTTAGTACTATGTTGGCTGCTCTAGGGAATACTCCTCTATATTTCTCAGCCGTTTGCCTCATGGCTAGCACAGCAACTGCTGGACTACAAATATCCCCAAAAGGAACAGCAGTGAGGACATAGTGATCAGGGGCGTGATCTTCAAAGTTCCTCCATAAGAATCTGTGCACTTGACTGTCAAATTCAGATAGGCGGATGCTGTTAAACATCTTGGATATGTCTCCAACAAATGTGGAGAGGTTTTCTCTGAATCTGAGCAATAGACCAAAAAGGCTGTTCAGTACGTTAGGTCCCTTGGCCCAGTAATCATTTAAGGCATGTCCGTTATACGAGGCTGAGGCGTTAAACACAATACGAGTTGGAGTGGAGGTAGAGCCTGGCTTTAAGATGTCATGGTGGGAAAGGACCCTCATACTGATCTACTTCTCTTCTAGTTAACTTTCTGGCAACACCTCGCCTTAACATGTCAACAATTTGTTGGTGGTATTCTTCTGAATGACTTTGGCCCGCTTTCCTCAACCGTCTTTCTGTTCCTTTCAGCTTCATTAGGGCTACCCCAAAATTATTGGGAAGTGAATATGGATCTTTAATCCATGGGTAATGTGCAATCCATACCTTCTCTCTCTCCTTATACTCAAGTCCATTAAGGATCAATTTCATTTCTTCCTCCTCCTTAATTGTCATACTAATCTCTCTATTACAATTACTACAGCTACTACATCTCGGTCTGCAATTTGTGCCTAGGTGATCTATCAAAAAGAAATTGTCTAATTCCTCCTATAGAGTTCTGCAAGTTTCTCCCTTCACTTCATCTCTGCTGGGTGTTAAGGCTACATGGTTTACTTGCGCGGTATAATATCTTGTACCTTCTACTTTGAGCGCTAGGCGTGATCCTCTAATACAATAGCCAAAAGGACCTTTCATTAGCTGTAGTTTCCCTACAGTTTTGACAGTCACTGGAATAATATTACAGTTGTCAGCACCAATAAGTAATTCTACTCTCCAGTGAGGTCTTGAAACATCTACTGAAGACTGGAAATCCAATAAGTGGAGAATTCTGCTCATGTGCACTGGGCGAATGTCAGCTGTAATATCATCTATCCCTACACACTGTAAAGTATGAGGAGTACTGCTTTCATCAACTAGTGGAACAGTATATAATTTAGTGGAAATGGTATCACACGTATTTCCTACTGTTGTCATTGTGATGATGTAAGGTATGCCACCTAATCCGAGTTCCCGAGCCTTACGATGAGTTATCAGACTATTTGTGCTACCAGGATCAAATAGAGTTACTACATCTCTGTTCTTGCAGTTCACTTGGCCAATCATGAGTAAAGTACAATTCTTAGCTTGGTTAATGTTAATGTTTACTTCGTGGTTGTTAACCGGGTGTAATAAATAGTGAATTTTAGGGTGGTGTGGCTTACCACAGACATTCCCGTTTCCAAGTTTCATGTAGCAAGTTCTGGTCTCTAAGCAATCCTTGAAATTATGTCCCTTACCTAAGCAATGAAAACATATGTGGTTTCTCTTCAATGCATCCATTTTTGTGGAAGGTTCTAAATTATGAAATGTCATGCAGCGATTAATAGTATGGGAATCAGAATTATGGAACCAACAAAAGTAGCAAGAGGACGGTTCTGGCTGGGCTGTAAAGCTGCGGGACCTCCCGTCATCATGGCATGAGTAAATTTCTGTAACATACTTTCCACATTAGCTAAATGCTCAGCCTGTTGTGTCTGCATTCTTTGCAAAGTCTTTATGATCTGACTATCTTCTTCCTTTACCTCTACAGTATGGATAGCTGCTTTGGTACTACGAGTGCTGTTACGAAAATCTTTGTCCATATAATCAAGGAGTTCTTGCTCTTCTCTCAGACAGTCTAGCAGCGCAGGGGATGCATTTGCTTTATTCAACAATTTTTGATATTTCTTAGTCCACTCACGTCTCTGATGTGAGGGTAATATTTTCTCAATCAAGCTTATCACCATTACAGTTGACATTTGGTCTTCTAATTTATTTTTCTTCATATCTGTCCAACACTTTTCTATTATTTCTACTGTTTCTACAAATCTAGCTGTATTACCTTCTGGTATCGGTTTAAATCTCTTCAATTGATCAGTGACACAATCCGTCAACGTAACAGGATCCGCATATCTCTGATCAAGTCGGCGAAACATCTCATCAAAGTCGTCTTCTACCCTGTGCACAAGACTCAGAGCGTCACCAGACAAGCATTGATACAAGGCGAAAGCATTCTTCCCATAATTATCAGTCATTATTGTCTGATAATTGCTACGAAAAGTTTGGTATTGACATATGTCGCCATCAAATTTAGGTGATTCTATAGGTTTTACTTTCACCTTCACTGTGTTGGCTGCTTGTGTCGCTTGTTGCCTCTCTTCCCTTTCTTGTTTACGAACTATCAACAACTTCTCATAGGCCTGGGTCTTCACTGACTCCGCCTGGACTATGTACTCCTCCTCCTCCATAAGCTTATCATCACACTCTTCCTTTTCCCCATCACCTTCACACAGTTTTCTGACTAAGACTTCGTGTCTCCTTTCAAGTTCACTGAAAGCCTCCTTAACCTCATCATAACACGCTTCAATTATCTCAGATGAGCTACCTTTCCTTACTTGCTCCATCAGTAGGTAGCACTTCCTGGTGAGTTTCCCACGAACTGTCCCTTGTAGACGCCGGAGGTAGTCCAGCTCAATTGTCTTGGGCATCTTGTTAGGCACTGGTGTTGTTGGAATGTAGCGTCAAGGCACCCGGGTGACAAGCCAAACAATATGCTGCAACTTTCCCTTTATTCATTATGTTCCAACCTGTAGACCGAGACTACATTCACTACACATAAACAAAGTATCGTTTGCTGTAATAAGCACTCACAAGTGACTTTCATTTTATAAATAATATTTCTTGACCTTCTTACAAAGTGTGATGATAATAATAATAAAGGCTGCCACAATAAACTTCAGCACAGGAAGGTGTATACACAAAGTTATGATAACTTGAAGATAATCATCACAGTGAAGAACATACATGAAATAAACATAATAACTCACAACATTGCCAATGCCAGCTGTTCCCGGGAATCTTAAAGCTAGTGGAGTAGAGTCAAGGGGTAATGTCCCACACGAGCGGTGGGTGATAAGTGCCACTAGCGGTCCCAGTCCTGCTCCATTACAACTGGCTCTCTGTCTAGAACCCATACCCGATCTCTTCCAAACCCACACCCCAAACTTATACATAGTCACAAAGAACATCTTACAGGCATTCTACATATACGTGTACCTCTTACATATACATATTATATATACATCATACATAAAAATACATACACAACTTACATATAGATTTAGCAAATAATATAACCCAAATAGATAATGACACAAATGACGACTCTTCCAAACCCACACCCCGAACTTATACATAGTCACAAAGTATATATTACAGGTATTCTATATGTACGTGTACCTCTTACATATACATATACATGAAAATACATACACAACTTACATATATATTTAGCAAATAATATAACCCAAATATATAATGACACAAATGGCGGCTAATATATACCAATAAAGACAACAGTCTTTACCACCAAAACTGCTCATTGGAAAAACCCGCGGCTATAGTAACAACCTACTAATACGATGCCAGAATCGTGTTACAGTGTAGTGCTTGACCCCGTTGGCCAGATGTTAGTATCATTAACATAGTTAATTTTCTTGGCAACTGGATGAGTGACAAGTCTTTATTCTGGCCTAGGCTCTTTAGGTGATCTAAAACCAATTCCGGATCCCAAGTGGATTGAAGGCGTACAAAGGATGGTTTCTCCTGGAAGACCGCTTTCATGAACCTGCTAACTAAGAGGTGCCTCCCTGCAGGCTGACCATTGAAAAGAGCTACTGTTGAGATGGCTGACTGGAGAGTGTTCATAGAGCTATAACCTCGACCTTTCTCTTTCATAAATTCTAAAAGTAAATAATCCAGCAAAACATTTACAGGTGGTGAAAATGGATCAATTTCCCTCCCGCGACAAAATGACACCCATCTTTCGATATGTTTCCCATATTGTGCTTTTGTGCTCTTTCTCCACAAGTTTAGCAGAAATCCGGCAACCTCTGGCGAAAGGCCTTGATTTTGGAAGGCTTGCCCGATAAGATCATTGCTACCAGGATTAACTTTTGGGCCTGTGGATGTACCAGGGAGGGATAATGCGGCAGGATCAATGAATGTCTAGGGAGCAAAAGAGGAGTGCCTACCAGCAGTTGAAAGGCCTTCGGGAACTATACTTGGGTTGGCCAAAGAGGGAGAATTGTCATAACTGTTGCCCTGTCTTCCTGTATCTTCTGCAGTACCCTGCCAATGATCCTGAAATGTGGAAAGGCATATAACTCCCCATTAGCCCAATTGAGTGTAAATGCATTAATGTGTGTAGCTGAAGGATCTGGCTTCCAGGCAACATATATAGGTAGCTGGGCATTTATTCTAGTGGCAAAAAGGTCAATAATTGGTGTATAAAAGGTCTGGCACAGTAACTTCAAGACCTTGGGCAATAACATCCATTCAGTATCTAAGTTTTTTACTTGGGATTCTCTATCTGCCTCAACATTATGGAGTCCCTTTATATACTATACTGACAAAGTAATCCCTCTTGACTCAGCCCAAGTAAAAATATTTTCTATTACAGCATTAAGGTTAGGTTTAATGCTGCCACCCCTGTCTATACAGGCAACAGCTGTGGTGTTGTCCGATGAAAGACGGATATGAGTGTCCTTGTAATCTGTGCATAAAGATTTGAGACCCAATAGAATAGCTTTTAGTTCTAAGACATTAATATGATCTAGCTCCACATGAGCCCAGTGACCTCCTGTCTTGGCATCTCCTGTTGTTGCACCCCAACCAGTCAGGCAAGCATCAGAGAACAGTTCTATCTGGGGGGAAGAAGGTTGTAGGGACTTAGATTGAATGTCTATGTTGTCAATCCACCAATTGATTAACCTTCTGGCATGATTATCCAGGGTAATTGTGGAATGATAATCCCCATGATTTCTAGCTAATTCTCCATTCCTAACAATCTCCAAATATTTATACCTCAGCGGGGCCAATTCTACGGCAGGGTCAGAGCCCACGGTTATTCCAATAAAGGAGGCCAAGTCATGCAGTGTGATGACATCCTTTAGTAGAAGCCTGCCTTGCTCTTTGATGTGCTCTCGTCTACGAGAAGGCAAGGTAGCAGTCATATTGACAGAGTTTAATAATACTCCCAGGAATTAGATTTTAGAACATTGATTGTGAGGCCTAGCGAGTCAAAAAGCTTCATAGCATAACCCACATTGATCCTTAATTCCTCCGCTGATGATGCAATGAAGAGGCAGTCATCTATGTAAGAAATTACACAAATCCCAAGTTTCCTGAGGTGAGAAAGGGCTGGTTTTAATAATTTTGTGAAAATTGGGGAGCCGAAGTCAGTCCCTGGGGAAGACACATAAACTGAAATCAGTTATTTCTCCAAAAGAATTGGAACCATTTCCTGTCTCCTGGGGTAATAATCACAGAAAAGTAAGCATCTTTGAAATCTATAGTAGAGAAGAAACAATTAGGTTGAATTAACTGAATCGCATCCTTGATGGAGTCAATTTTAAAGTGTATATGTGTAATTTATTCATTCACTTCTTTCAAATTCAAGATAACTCTGGCTGAACCATCTTTCTTAATACAGTAGAATCTCAAATCTCGATCATAATTGGGACCAAAAATACTGATCGAGATTTGAAATATCAAGATGCGAAGTTAACTTCTTATAGAGAAAAATGTAATTGGGGCCAAATCTTTGGCAACTAACCTATATTAACTACGTTAACCTTGAATCTGTGAATAATTATTTTTGCCAATGTCACTGATTTCTTCACTTCATCCTTCTTGTTTTTTAATGCCAGGGATTTGAATGTCTGGGGGAGGCTGCAGGTGACTGGTACACACTACACTCAACAAGTTGCCGCTAGGTGGGAGAGCAATCGAAACAATCGCATTGCCATGCGCCATGTTTGTTTTGATACAATAAAATGAAAAATGTGGGACATAACATTCCAGTGGGTGCCCTCCCACTCAGGCATACGAGGCAACGAGGTTGTCGATGCTGCTGCCAAGATGGCCCTGACGGACCATAACATTACCCTGCTCACCCTGCCACTCTCCACCTCCAAATGCCTCATCGCCCACACCTATCAGTCCATATGGAATTAATCCCTCGCCCCTGTCTTACAAACCAACTCAATGGGCCAGTACCGCAGTGATTCTTCCCCGCAACCATGGGTTAGAAAAACGTCCCGCAAGCTGGACGTCGCCCTCACGCGTCTCCGCCTCGGCCACACAATTCACTGCTCAGTGCTCACCTCCACCGCATGAACCTTGCCCTAGACCCGTACTGCCCTTGGTGCATCAGCATCCTTGAAACTATGAACCACTTCATGCTGGAGTGTCCACGCTTCCACTCACATCGTGTGGTGCTGCAAGAACAACTCCGTGCCCTGGGAGTAACCACATTTGACTTGCCCACTCTGCTTGGGGCGACAGGCATTGACTCGTCACGGCAATCAGCAGTGCTTCGCCTCACCTGTGCCTTCCTCAACAAGACTAACCAACTGCAACGCTTGTGAGAATACCACGGGCATCTCTCCAGGGCTCATAGGATCGTAATAGATCGTCGCAGCCCTTAACAACAACAACAACAAAATTAAAAATAGTGATTGAGATTCGTGTAATTTGATCGAGATATGTGAATCGTGGGTTTTTGATGGTGCAATCGAGATGCGAAATATCGAGATGAGATTGATGGAGATTCGAGATGCTACTGTAGTTAGAAATACATTAAATAGAGATAAAACCCAGTAGCTATGGTTCACATCTTTCAACAATTTTATGTTTAAGGAAACCAACCATGGCAGAGTCCAGGGCAAGAGTGTCTGCCACTGAGAGATGAAGGGGGGGAGGAATTCCTATCTGCCAGGGCAAACTATCAAACTCAAGAATTCTACCATCCACAACATCATGGATCCATTCATCCTTGGACAATGCTTTCCATTGCAGCCTGGCTACATGAATTTTGCCACCCACAAAATTTTTAGGAGTATTGAACAAGGGGCAAACAGAGTCACTGACCAGAAGCTGGTTTACTGGGAGTTTGATTGTCTGTGTGTCCCCCTCCCCTGGGATGTCCTCTGGCCTAAAAAAGGCTTCGCCTGGTTCCTTGGTCTGTCCTGTTGGTAGGGTTGCCTAGGCAACTGCTGGGTATAAGAGCGATGAGGCACTTGTCTGTGCTGTGGATACTTCCTAGGTCCAGTTGTCTTGTAAGGATGGAATTAGGGCCTTCCTAACTTCTTCATCTTATGGATTTCGTCACACTTTTTGGCCACATCAAATGGAAACAGTTCATCTTTGCCAACCTCGCAGTCCCACCTGCAGAGATCTACTAGGGCCGAATCATGCACATGGATACGTGCCACTTCTTTCCTAAGGTGGTTAAGAAAGTTCACAGGAGGTCAAAAGTCTAAGGCTGTTATTAAGTCTGTGTAGGTAGCTGTTGATATAGCTGCGTTTCCTCTCCTCTATATTACTTATGCACTGAGCAATCGGTACCAATGCTTTGGAAATCAAACTATTTGTATAGACAAGTCGGGCGTCGATAAAGCGACCCCCTACACTCATGGCCTTAGTGAGAGCAGAGTTGGTTGACGGCACGGTCAAGTTTGGGACATTGCTGGGCAGCTTGATTTTCCCACAGGTGAGTTTCATACCTTCAGATGTAGGCCGACGTCTCAAACTTGTATTGAGTATGGTAGCCAAACGCTCTGACAGCGGCTCGCCCATTTCCTCCTCACCTTGGAAGTGGCCAGAGAGTTCCTCAAGAGCTTTAAGTCATATTAGGGTCAGATTGCACACAACTGAACTGGTCCAGTTCATCCAGGCAGTCTGGGACGTGCTGGGAGAGTTCTCCTTCCTCACTCTCCGAGGAAGATAGGGTATGGAAGCCACTGAAGTCATGCCTGGGGACATCCGTATCTGATCCCTTCTCAAGCTTATCGATCAAGCCACCTACTAAGGCACTCAGCCTGTCATACTTGTCAGCTATAGACGAACAGTCAGAAGAATTGGGGACATGACTCGGTCCTGCCACCGGCGGCGCCACCGTGACGTCTGCTGTTGGCTCTGCGGCCCCTGCCGCTCCCCTTGAGTGAGCACTGCAAGCTTCAGGGCCATCCTTCCTCTTCTTAATGTCCTTGTAAGGGGGAGCCATCTCACGCTTTTTTTTGTCCGAGGATGAGGAGGAGGAAGAGGAGTAATGCCTGGGCGTCCCTTCCGGAACCTTCTCTCGGTCCGCCATATGTAAGCTGCAAACGAGAGCGAAACTCCGGGTCACTCATTGGAGCAGGACACCAAACAATGATCCAAGGACCATGTATCTCAAACAGGTTGCTTACACCTTGGTGTAACACCAGAAAAAAACAGAAGATAGGAAGGCTTACTAGGCCAAACTCCTTGGAGAGTGCTGGTAACCAAAAAGTCGCAAATACTCAAATCAGGTGAGCGTGGGGGCCACTCGACATCACCCCTTTGAGAGACGAGGCGTGCCAGGAACATCTGTCGCAATTTGACCATTGTAACTTGAGCAGTGTGGGCTGTTGCTCCATCTTGTTGGAACCAGATGTCTCCCAGATTTGTTTCCTCACTTAACTGCTCAAGTTGCAATGGTCAAATTGTGACATGTTCCCGGCACGCCTCATCTCTCGGAGGGGTGATGTCGAGTGGCCCCACGTTCACCTGATTTGAGCATTTGCGACTTTTTCCTGTGGGGATATTATCTCAAGGAGAAAGTGTTCAGAAGTCGGCCACACAATTTGGAAGAATTGAAGATGCGAATTCGGGAGGAAATTGCTGCAGTACCCCTTGAGATGTGCCGAAGAGCAGCCGAAAACTTCAGACATCGCCTTCAACAGTGCATCGCTACAGATGGCCACCATCTTCCTGATGCCAACTTCAAAAAGTGATCACACAAATGGCATTGTATACTGATTTGAATAAAACAACAAATAATTCTGTAAGTATTGTTTTACTTTTCCTAATAGCCTATCAAAACCCGGGCATTTGATTTGCCCCACCCTGTATTATTAGGCATCATATGATATCCTAAGAGCACCGCAGGTATAGTGTAAAACCAATTTTCCTTGCGAGCCTGAATGGCAGACTTGAGAGAGTGGTGTTGTCTCTTGAAAATTGCATTAGACTGAGGGTGATAACTGGTGGTATGTAGATGGTGAAAGCCGAGTACAAAAGAAAGCTCAGAAAATAACAGAAAATAATTCACTCGAACAGGCCACCTTTGTCAATCACAACATGTAAGGGCTCACCAAAGCATGAAACCCATCCACTGATGGATGCAATTGCTATGGATGTAGCGGTGGTATCTATGAGAGGCATTGCTTTTGTCCAATGTGTGGCTTGGTCAATGCAAGTAAGGATATAGCGATAGAGAAGAGTACAAGGATAGTGAGGAAGGGCTGCAGGAGGCAGAGGACCCACTATGTCAATATGAACAGTCTGGAAATGATCAGTATGAGTAGAGATAGGAACAAATGGAGACTTTGTGTGTCTGTGGACCTTATTGTATTTGATGGCTCACAAGACACACCTTTTCTCCCCCCCAAAAAAGTTTTAGGAGATTAGCCTGCATCCTATGAGGCCAAGGTTCAGGACTGAGGCAGTGGTTGGTGCTAATCTATGGGAACAGAGGTTCCCAAATCAAACCCCAGACATCTTTGCACGTGTAAACAAACTGATGATTGGTACTACACCACAAAACAACTCTTTCTTTCAAAGTAACAATATATGATAAGTCATACTTATTGGTAATTCACTTAGAATGACACCAGTCAGGAAGAATTTGCCTGAATGGCCATACACCACACATTGCATGAACCAAAACAAAAAACACAATTGCCGATCAGTGATCTTGATCTTGACTCAGGCAAACTTCACTACTTTTACAGTGTGATACCATTACTCCTTGAAGTAAGACACACTTCCATATAACTGAAATTGCATCTATCTTTTAACATTTTTATCTTGTATACATGTAAAAAATAAAAATGATTTTTAGCCCTGTAGCCTTTCAGACTCTCAGTCATTGGTGATGCCATATGCCACTTACATGTTTATATCTCACAACAAGATTGGTATATAGACTACTAGCAAATATTAAAGTTATTAAATACAAAGTATTTGGATCAAATATTGATCTTAATGCGTGTGAGAGCCTTCAAATATCAGGTGAAATCCTTCACTTCATGTTCAGAGCTTAAATCCGCTAATTTATCTTTTCTTTGTTTCAATGTCTGCCCAAACTGGGTGCATCTTATGAGTCCATGCATCTTATGAGCCATTAAATACAGTACTTTCTTGGCAATTTACACAATGATGTACAAAACTCTTAACATCTCTATCCATATAAGGCCAAAAATACTGCTGTTTGGTTACTCATGAAATTCCCTTGCTGCCAGGATGGGATAAATTATGGAGAGAAAAAATTACACTTTTCCTAAGAGAAAGGGGTACAAAAGAACAAGGATAATTAGTGGAGGTATCACACCATAACACAACATCAGGAGAAATGTGAAACTGAGAAAGTCTATCTCTAAACTTCTCTAGGTTAATATCCTATTCTTGGATGTGAGCTATGCCATGAAGATCAAATGCATCTACTGATATAGCACACACAGATCTGGAAAAACAATCTGCTACAATGTTGTTGCTTTCACATATTTACTCAACAGAAGATACATATTCTAAGAGAAAGGACAGTTGACATTGTTGACGATCAGATCTGGCTATAAATTTCGAGTAGTAAGATGCCATAATAGAAATGTTTGTTGTCAATAAAAAGTGTAACAATGTCCATCAGTAGGAGATTTGAAGTGGAAAATGGTAAGGTAATTAGCTAGCAAGTCACAATCATATGTTGAATACTTCCAGTGAGCATCTGACAATTTCTTGGAAAAGAAACTTAGAGGAGGAAGACTAGAGTTTACCATCTGGTAAAGTGCTGCACCTGCAGCTGTACTGGAACAGTCTGTGACTAGCTAGTATTGAGTTGAGGTTGCTGAAGCGTATGTGAGAGTAGGACAAATAGCCAAGGGGTGCTTCAGTTCAATGAAGCATTCATGAGCAACATCTGACCAGGAAAGAAACTTAGCTGAAGGATGACAGCATAACATTTTAGTAAGAGGGTGAACAATGTTTGCAAAATTTCTAATCGTCTAAATAATTCATCATATCCATGAAACTTGTACATCGTTATTAGCCCCCTATATCCTGTCTATCCTTCAAGGTTGGTAATTCCATTTTTTTTTGTCTTTCTTCATAGGGAAGGTCCCTTATTTCTTGGATCATCTTTTTAGCAGTTCTGTTGTATTCTTTCTAGCTTCTTGATGTCTTTCTGCCTGTATGGTGACCATACCACTGCTGCATACTCCAGTCTAGGTCTTATCATATTAATTATTATTTTTTTCATCATCCTCTTATCCATGTAATTGGACACCACTCAAATGTTAGTTAGTGTTTTCTATTTTGAAGCAAATAGCCCATTTATGTGTCTTTCTGGAGTCAGGGTGTCTTGTATAATCACTTCCAAGTCTTTCTCTTCACTCCTTTTCATTATAATCTCTTCTCTCATTTTATATTCCCACGTAGGTTTTCTATTACTTTTACCCATCCATTACATGGATTTCCACTTTTGGCTCCATTTCATTATCTTTCTGCAATTCCATACTGTCACGGATGTCCCTTACTACTCTCAAAAGCTTCACATTATCTGCAAACAAATTTATATAGCTACTCAAACCCTCGTGTATATTGTTGGCATATATTTGGAACATATTTGGTGCCAACATTGAACTCTTTGGTACTCCACTGGTAACTGTGTTCCAGCTTGATGGGGTATCTCTTATCACTGTTCTGGTTTCCCTATCTGTTAAGTAGTCTGTCATCCACTTTAAGATGTTTCCCTGTATTCCACCCATGTGTTCTATTTTTCCATAGGAGTCTTCTATGAAGTACTCTGTTAAAAACCTTCTTAATATCTAGATTCACCATGTCATCCCATCTATCTCTCCCTTGTACTTTGTCTATTACTCCTGTATAAAAGCTTAGTATATTTGTTATGCATGATCTTCCTTTCCTGAAACCAAATTGGGAGCTATTTATTATTTTCTTTCCCTGCTGATACTTTAACCATTTTTTTTGAGAGCAATTTCACAGATCTTTCCCACAACACCAGTTAGTGACACTGGTCTATAATTTACGGGCTCAGTCTTTTTTCCTCCTTTATATATTAGGACTATATTTGCTCTTTTCCACTCTTTTGGTACCTTCACTTCCATTAGACAGTTATTGATTATATCCCAAATTGGTTCCACCAGTTGTTCTCCACATTCTCTCAGTGTCCATCCTGACACTCCATCAGGCCCCATTGCCTTTCTTACATCCACTTTTTCTAGAAATTCTTTAATTTTGTTTTTTTACCATGACATCTCTTAATCCTTCTTGTGTCACTTGGCTGTTTGGCTCTATGAACTCTCCCTCTTCCTAAATTACTGATTTAAAGCTCTCATTCATAAGTTCACACATTTCTTCCAGTGTTTTATATATCCTATATCCCTTAACTTATTGATGGTCTCTGTCAGTTTTCTATTTATATACAGGTAACTCGATTTACGTGATAGATGCATTCCAAGAGGCATCGTGTATATCAAAATTCGCGTAAAACAAACATGTAATTCTCATAAGAAACAATAGATAATAGGGGGGATGCAGGATATGGTCCAAAAAATTTTGTACAAAATACTCTATTTATTTGGCTACATTAACATGTTTTTATTATTTACCATTCTAAATACTAGAAGTGTATTTAAAGTAAAGGAAAAAGCAAGAAATAATAAGAGAAATAAAAAATAATAAGAGAAAACAACAAAACAAAGAATATGTAAACACAACACTCACTGTCTTCACCACTCACACCATAGTCAGTCACCATCTTCCTCTGAGCTTTACCACTTTATCAAAAATCCACTTATCAAAAATAACCCCACATGCAGAAGAAGATGAAGGACGTTTTGGGGGCCATCTTGGTGAATTATAGGTAGATTGAAGAGATTCCGTCTGTACTCTGTGCTGGCAGACTGCAAATGAGGCATGAGAAGAGTGGAGCTCCCACCTATCGGCCAGCTGCGGAACTCTTTGGCGCGCAGTTTGAAATTGCGTCTGGCGCTCAGTTTGAAAATGTGGTTGGGTCAAATCGGGTATAAGCAAACTGATCGCACAAATTAAATCAATTATAATATTTTTTTTATTGCGTTATAACAAAAACACGTAAATCAAACACGCGTAAATTGAGTTACCTGTATTTATAAAAAGTTTGGGTTCCTTTTCACATCTCTTCACTACATGCTTTTTTTAATTTCTCTTCTCCCTTCTTATCCTAATGTATTCATTTCATGCCTCTTTATACTGCTTCTTATTTGCTTAATTCCATTGCTTCCTAATTTGGCCCTAATATGGGTACCACTATAAACAAAATTGCCTGCGCCAATAATGGGTGGAAGCTGAACAGCGCTTCCTATACTCTTCAAGTAGACCTACAGGTGCTATAGGCCATAACATAAAAAAAAAAAAGAAAAAAAAAAGTTTTCAAGGATTCATTACGAAAGTTATCATTTTAACGTAAAATGTGTGTGTGTGTGTGTGTGTGTGTGTGTGTATTTACCTGTTTGATCTGCTGCAGTCTCTGACGAGACAGCCAGACGTTACCCTACGGAACGAGCTTAGAGCTCATTATTTCCGATCTTCGGATAGGCCTGAGACTAGGCACACACCACACACCGGGAAAACAAGTTCACAACTCCTCGATTTACATCCCATACCTACTCACTGCTAGGTGAACAGGGGCTACACGTGAAAGGAGACACACCCAAATATCTCCAACCGGCCGGGGAATCGAACCCCGGTCCTCTGGCTTGTGAAGCCAGCGCTCTAACCACTGAGCTACCGGGCCGTGTGTGTGTGTGTGTAGTGTGCATATGATGGGGGAGGAAGAATGGGGGGAGAAGGTGAAGGATGATAGGGAAAGGCTAGAGGAGGGGGGAAGAATGATTTTTTTAGGAGGAGAAGGAAAATTGCAAGACAATAAGGGGGATGAGGAGAGTGATGAAAATAGGAGGTTGAGGAAAAAACAATTCACCATGAGAGAGAGAGAGAGAGAGAGAGAGAGAGAGATTCCAATTTTAAAACTTTTATTTCTGTCACAGAAACCTGTTTTTCATACAAAAAACTAGCAGTTCCATTGTTTCACTTACTTTTGTCCAGTGAGATTTAAAAAAAATTCCACTTAGTGCTACGCCTGCCAGCACGGTGCTTAGCACTGCCGATGGGATTGGCTGTGCTGCCCCCCAGTTAATTCTCGGCGTGCATTGTGTTCTCACGTTCTGTGCTTCTGTCCCTGTTTTGCTGGAATGAATGATTGGCATGTCCTGCTTGGCTCTCCATGCCCTTCTTGTTCTGGGTGGCAAAACTCAGGTGCTTTGACATTCCCAGGGCCTGACAGGGCACAACTTGACTGGAGCAGTGATAAAGTCCTCACTGCCTATAAGTACCAGTGTGGTTTGAGGTGAAGGAGGCTTGCCTAGGCAAAACATACCCACAGGTCTGTTGCTCAACCCTTTTATAATGTCAGCAGTGACATAGGCACATTGCAGTCTGTTAAGGCACCTCCTTCTGTTGAGGGGTCAAGAGATTCACCGGCCTCCTCTGTTTTATTGCAACCTCCCTACACACCTCTTAGATCCGGAGGAGCAGCTCTTTAAAGCTGTACGTATGGCACTTAACAACGCTTGCAGGGACTCAACTTACATCATCGCCAACTTGTGGGTCCGGAGGAGGGAGGCTTGCCTCGGCCGCCTCAGACCGTCCTTCTTGCAGGTCAAAAAGGGCATCCTTCGGAGGTGTACAATTTTTACCCCTTTCCTTTTTGATGAGGACCGACTTGAGGAGGCACTCCAGTCCTCCAAGAGCAATGCTAATAGGACACTCCATGAGGCTGCGCTCAGAAGTCTAGCCCGGCTGTGTCCTGCTCTGGGCACACCCTTGGTGGAACGTGGTCCCCGGCCTTCTACCACCATAGCCACAAGACCCTCTACCGCTCCCACTCGAAGACCGCCCGTCTCCACTTGTGCCAGGGACTCCCGGGGTGGGTTTTTCAGCTCTCACTCTTCTCATCCTGGTGGGCGGGGGGGGTGGAGGGGCAGAAGGACAAGCCCTTTCGGAAGTGACAACCTCCCCCACCAGGGGGCGATTGCGGGCTGTCTAGCCCACAGGTGGGAGGGGTGGCTCAAGATAGGGGCAGAGACGTGGATTCTCGATGTTCTGAGGGAAGGCTACGGGATCCCCTTCTCTGCCCCCTCACCACTCACAACCCACTTCAAGGAACCCAGAGGTTATGCCTCAGGATCATTCAAAGGACAAGCCCTTTGGTTGGAGATCCAACAACTGAAGGACAAGGGTGCCATAGAGGAAGTATATCCTATCCTGGGTTTTTACAGCCACATGTTTGTGGTTCTGCAGGTCTCGGGAGGTTTCCGACCCATCATCGACCTCTCCATCCCAAACAAGTACGTCGAGCCACCAGGTTCAAAATGGGGAGGGTCAGGACCATCATGTCTGCAATACGACGATCTGAAGGATGCCTATCTTCAGGTGCCTGTCCACCCAGACAGCTGGCATTTCCTGTGCTTTACCTGGGAGGGCAGCCACTTACAATATTGAGTTCTTTGCTTCAGCCGCTCTACTGGCCCACAGGTCTTTACTCAACTCATGGCTCCTGTCTCAGCAAAGTTCCATCGTCGGGGCTTCTGCATCCTCCGGTATCTGGATGACTGGTTAGTCCTAGCTTCGCCAACAGACCAGGCTCAAAGAGCCACGGCTTGTCTCATCGACATCTGTTCCGATCTGGGGATACGCATAAATTGGGAAAAGTCGTCCTTGACTCCAGAACAGGAGAAGACCTTCCTTGGGATGCTGATTCACTCTCCTTCTTTGAGAGTTTTCCGAGTGCAGGGGAGGATACACAACCTACAGAATACAATTTGCTCCTTCCTCAGTTGTCAGTCCCCATGGGCAAAGGGCTGGATGCAACTTCTCAGGCACTTGTCCTCCCTCATTCATCTAGTGCTGGGATTGAGGAGGATAATGTGCCTTGTTCAGATTCAGCTGAACCAGCAGTAGGACAGACAATTGATGGCAGATGACCATCCTGTCCACTGGGACCCCAGTAGTCGTCAGGACCTGGAGTGGTGGCTGTTTTTCATACAAAAACAAGTGGCCTCCCTTCCTCCCCCAGTCTGATTCTACGCACATGAGAATTAACTGAGGGGCAGCGCAGCTGATCCCATCCACAGCGCCGGGCACCACGCTGCCAGGTGTAGCGCCAAGCATAATTTTTTGAAATCTTGGCGGATGAAAGTAAGTGAAACAGTGGAACTGCTAGTTTTTTGTGTGAAAAACAGGCAAGTGAAGAAATGAATTTTAGCCTAAAAAATTACATTTTCTAAAGATAAAGGAAAAAGAAATTCTGACATCATAGACCAGACTGGGCATTTAATATTAGATAGTTGATATGGTAAGAGGTATTAGGCTACACAGTATTACATAATCAACAAAGGATATCACACACACACACACACACACACACACACACACGGGACATCGTCGATGGCGGAGGTGGTCGCTGAGCTCCAGAGCAATCATCTCTAATTCTACAGTTACCATTGCCTAAGAGTAACCAAGGTGGGAAAGGAGCTGGTAATGTTTGTCCCGTCTCCATATAGTCATGTTAACTGTTGATTAGCAAAATAATGTCCAGTGAAGGTAAATATAAACTGTAGCCTGCGTTTGAGCCATCAGCTGGTTTGTTTACATCTGCGCAACATGGCGGCCGTGAACTCGAAAGATGAATCAGACTTCACAGGGTTTCAAGGAATAATGGAGAAGAGCGCTTATGTGAAGAAAATTCTGGAGTTAGAAGGTAAAATTGAAAACTGTTTGAAAAGTATGGGGCCTGGAAACGAGTTATGACAATGTAAAGAAAGACTGTGCCGATATGAAGAAGGAAAATGAAGCACTGAAAGAGGAAGTTAAGCTAATTAAAGTGAATTGCGAAAATGTGGAGAATCTCTAGGAAAAGTGATGGAGAAGCAGGCTGAATGGAAAAAAAGTCAGGAAGTGGAAAGAAAGGAGGTAAATTACAAAGTTGCAAGTCTGGAAAAGGAAATCAAAGAGTCTGGGGAGAAAACTTTGGGCCTTGCTGAAATTATAGATCAACAGATCATAGAAGAGAAGATAGCTGAGAAAGTGGTGAAGGTTATTAAGTCAAATGAGACATTGGTGAGGGAAACTGTAGACAAAAAGAGATGTGTGGTGATATTTGGTGTGGAGGAGGATAAGACACCGAGTAAAATGGAGAGAGAGAAAACATAAAAAGGTGATAAATAATATCATTAATGTGGTGCAGGAGGAGGAAAAGACCTAGTACAAGAAATAGAGGACTTCCATAGAATTGGAAAGTTCACAAGAGAAGGTATGAGGCCAATAAGAATCAAACTTAAGTCACAAAAGGATGTAGATGAATTGGTGGAGAAGTCATGGAGGCTAGCCCAGCAGGAAACAACAAGGAAGATTTGGTTGAGAAGAGATCTCGGTGAAAAGGAAAGAGAAATGTTAAATGAGTTGAGAAAGGAGGCTTTGAAAAAATGAAGAGAGGACAGAAGAGGAGAAGAAAGAGTTTTTCTGGAGAATCTTGGATATGAGACTGAGGAAGTGGTTCATAACCCAGAAAAGTACAGCAAGAAAGGACTAAAGAAACTTACATATGAGCGAAATGTAATGTATTCCAACATAAATGGAGTGATATCGGGGATTTTAGAACTCAACGATTACTTGAGGGACAAGAACCCAGATATTGTGGGTCTTACTGAAACAAAACTGAGAGAGGAGAAGACCTGATGATGGTTGGAGAAGGGAAATATAATGTTTGGAAAAGAAATAGAGTAGGTAAGATGGGAGGAGGAGTGATGTTGCTGGTTAAAAAAGATATAAAGGTGGATCAAGTGAAAAAGGTATGGGAAAGGCAGAAGTGCTAAAGATCAGAGCAGAAACTAATGAAGGAAAAAGAGGCACTACATAGTGGTGTACGTACCACCTAAGACAAATGCATGGTCAGTACAGGAATATGAAGAAATGATAAGTGATACAGGAACATGTCTGGAAGAAATGTTGGGTGGCTGTGAACGAACTATAATGATGGGAGATTTTAATTGTAAAGAGGTGTGTTGGGAGGACTGGTCAATGGAAGGATCAGAGACAACATGGGGAAATACACTATTGACACTGGCAATGGAAAATGTGTTAACTCAGTGGGTCAAAGAAGATACTAGGTTTGGAGGAGAGGGAGCATCGTCAAGACTGGACTTGGTCTTTAGTACAGAGCCAATGGTCATTGAGGAGATGAGGGTGGAGTGCCCTTTAGCAAAGAGTGATCATGCAGTTTTGGAGTTCAAGGTGATAGACGAAGAGAAATCTAGAAGAAATGAAGAATATAAAGTGGGAAGATGGAATTATGCCAAGACAGATTTTGGAAACCTAAAGAAATTCTTTCAAGAGACAAATTGGATGAAATTCAAGAGTGCTAAGGAGCAAATGAAAAGTGGAAGGAATTTATAAAAATATACAAAGAAGGTGAGAAAAATTTGTACCAATAAGACAACATAGAGAAGTTGGAAAGCAGGACTGGTTTAACGATAGATGTGAAAAGGCTAGAACAAGAAAAGAGGATGCATGGAAGAGGTGGAGAAGGAAAAGACGGATTAAGCAGTGGGAAAGTTACAAAAGAGCAAGAAATGAATATGTGTTGATTAGAAGAGAAGAAAGAAAGAAACAAGAAAAGGATATAATTGATAAATGTAAAGACCAACCAAGGCTTTTTACAGACATGTGAACAACAACATCAAAAATAGAGAAAGTATTGAAAGTTTAGAAGTAAATGGAGTATGCAGTGAAGATCCCAGGAAATGGCAGAGGCTATGAATGGATGCTTTCGGAAGGTATTCACAAAGGAGACTGCTTTTGACAAACCACTGGTAATGGAACAGAAAGGGATTATGAAGGAGTTTCAAGTAACTGTGGAGGAGATCAAGAACATGATGGGGAGTTTAGAAGTGAGAAAAGCTGTGGGACCTGATGGGGTATCAGGATGGATTTTAAGAGAATGCAGGAGCAATTGGCAGAAAAAGTTTGTGAAGTAATTGATGCCTCATTAAGGGAAGGTGTAGTGCCCCAAGACTGGAAAAGAGCTAACATTGTCCCAATCTATAAATCAGGTAACAAGAGAGACCCATTGAACTATAGACCAGTGTCACTTACAAGTGTGGTAGCTAAGATGTGTGAGAGGGTGGTGAAGAATAGATGGACAGACTTCTTGGAGAAAAATGACATACTTTGTGAGTGTCAATTTGGTTTTAGAAAAGGGCGTTCATGCACGACAAACCTGATATGTTACTATTCGAGGGTGATAGATGTAATACAGGAAAGAGATGGTTGGGCTGATGGAATATATCTGGATTTAAAAAGGCCTTTGATAAGGTACCACACCAGAGACTGATCTGGAAACTTGAAATGGTAGGAGGAGTGCATGGCAGTTTACTAAAATGGATGGAAGACTTTTGGTAGGAAGAGAAATGAGAACAATAATTAAGGACAGACCATCAGAATGGGGATTGGTGGAGAGTGGAGTTCCACAGGGATCAGTGTTGGCACCAGTAATGTTCGCGGTCTACATAAATGACATGGTGGATGGGGTGTCCAGTTATGTGAGCCTATTTGCAGACGATGCAAAATTGTTAAGAAAAGTGAGATGTGACAAAGATTGCGAACTACTCCAGGAAGACTTGGACAGAATATGGAAATGGAGCTGTACATGGCAAATGGAGTTCAACACGACAAAATGCAAGAAAATAGAGTTTGGCAAGAGTGAAAGAAGAATCAGGAGTATGTACAAGATAGGAAATGAAGACATAAAACCAGTCATGAAGAAAAAGACCTTGGGGTGACAATTACCAATGACCTATCGCCAGAGAGACATATAAACAAAATAATTGGAGAAGTATTGAACTTATTGAGGAACATAAGAGTGGCGTTCAGATATCTAGATGAAGAAATGATGAAGAAAATAATTACTGCAATGATAAGACCGAGGCTTGAATATGCAACAATACAGTGGGCTCCGAACTTAAAGAAACACATAAGGAAACTAGAGAAAGTACAGAGGGCTGCAACGAAAATGGTGCCTGACTTAAGAGATTTGACTTATGAAGACAGACTGAAAAGAATGCAACTTCCAACCCTGGAAAACAGAAGAGAAAGGGGAGACCTGATAGCAATATACAGAGTGATGATTGGCATGGAAAAATGGATAGGGAAGATCTGTGTATGTGGAATGGAAGAATGTCGAGAGGGCATGGGAAAAACTAAAATGGCCACTTATAGGAGAGATGTGAAAAATATAGCTTCCTCATAGAAGGGTGGAAGCATGGAATAGTTTAGACGTGGAAGTGGTCAACGCAAGGAATATTCATGATTTTAAGAAAAAGCTGGACATTAATAGATATGGAGACGGGACAACACGAGCATAGCTCTTTTCCCGTATGTTACAATTAGGTAAATACAATTAGGTAAATACACATACACACACACACACACACACACACACATACATTCGAGAGACACGGTTGAGAGCGGACGCACTGGCGCAGTTCCGACAATCAGCTGATCTTCACTACACCTGTTGTATAGTATTTACAGTGGCCTGGGCAGGTAGTGTGGACTCATTTTTTTTTTTTTTTTTTTTTTTTTTTTTCTCATCATGAAATCAATTAGTAAGGAATAATGAGTGAAAAAGATATTCCATCCAAATGCAGACATGAGAATAGAGAAGGGGCTGATGATGACTATGTCGGTGAGGGAGAACGCGTATTCGAAGGGTTCGATACGACGACAACTTCACTACTTAAGAGAGTGTTCAATATTGAATGTAAACTAGATAAACTGATAAAGGAGAAGATGGAAATGAAAGAGAATGAAGAACAGGAAATGGAGTTTATAAGACTGAGAGAAAGGATAAGAAAAGTGGAAGAAAATGAAGCTAGGCTAAGAGCGGAAAACGAAGAACTAAAAAAGGAAGCAGCAAACTACAAGAAGCAGATGGAAGAAGGACTCGGTAAAGCCGAGAAAGAAAAGGAGAAGCTGAAAGATCTAGTAAACAAGGAAGAGGAAAGAGTACAGAACGTGATTGAAAAAGAAGTACAAGCATGGAGAGTCCAAGATAAGAAAGATAAGGCCGATTTTCAGGAGGTGATTCAAGAACAACTTAAAGAAGAAGAAGAAAATATGACAAACAAAATGATAGGAGTCCTCAAGACAAAAGAAAATCTAGTTAGAGAAATTGCAGAAAAAAGAAGAGTGTAGTCGTATTTGGAATAAAAGAAAAAATATAAAATATAGACCAAAAAGAGAAAAGAAGAAATGAAATCAGTCAAAGACCTACTGAAGAATCTTAATGATGAAGATAGGCAGAACTTGGAAGAGGAAGTAGAAGAAATAAACAGAATGGGACCATATCAAGAAGGAAAACGAGACCAATTAAAATACTACTAAAATCACAAGCAGCAACAGAAGAAATATTATATAGAACAACAAAACTTAGAGAAACAGAAGGCTGCAAGGATATCTATATAAAGAAAAATAGAAATGAGGAAGAAAGGAAGAGATACAATGAACTGGCAGCAGCAGTAAGGGAAAAGAATAATGAAAGGTCAGAAGAGGAGAAGAAGGCATTTTTGGAGAATTCTAGGAGACAGGATAAGGAAATGGTATATAAACGAGAAGGAAGAGAAAAAAGTGGAACAAGTTTAACTAAAAATGATGAAGGCAAAAGACTAAAATGATGTATACGAACACAGACGGGTTTTATCAAGTAAATTAGAATTAAGAGATTACATAAGGAAAGAAAATCCAGATATTGTATGCCTGGCTGAAACAAAACTAAATGAGGCAATCATAATAGATTTGGATAATAGGTATAATGTATGGAGAAGAGACAGAGTGGGTAAAGGAGGAGAAGAGTCATGATAATGTTAAGGAAGGAGATAGTGATCAACCAAGTGGAATGTGGGGAAGGAAAAGCAGAAGTATTGTATATTAAGATGCATATTAATAAAAAGAGTTAACAATCATTGTAACATATGTGCCACCAAAAACAAATTCATGGACCAATCAAGAATATAAAGACATGATAGATGACACAATAAGGAGTCTAATGAGAATCGTTAAAGAAAGGAGAAAAGTGATATTAGTAGGAGATTTCAACTGTAAAGAAGTGGACTGGGAAAATTATGAAAGTGGTATGGGGGAAGAAGCCTGTGGAGAAAGATTCTTGAACCTAATGATAGACAATATGATGGACCAGAGAGTAAAGGAATGCACAAGATTCAGAGGAAACGACGAGCCGGCGAGATTGGACCTAGTTTTTACAAGGGATATACAAATGAATGACGATATAAGATATAAGTGCCCATTGGGAAAGAGTGACCATGCAATATTAGAAATAGATATAGAAGAAGGAAAGGAAGATAGAGACGATTCATACAAAGGAGACCGATTAAATTACAGAAAGGCTGATATTGAGAATCTCAAGAACTATTTTAAAAACGTAGACTGGGAGGAGATGGAAAACTCAGAGACAATGCAAGACAAATATAACTTATTTTTGGAAATATACAAAACAGGAGTCAGGGAATATGTCCCAAAATATAGACCAAAAGAAGGAAAGAAAGATTGGTTTAATGCAAGGTGTGCTAGGGCAAAGGAGAAAAGAGATGGAGCATGGAAAAGGTGGAGGAGAAATAGGAATCCAACAAACAAGGAAAACTTCAAGGCAGCGAGAAATGAATATGTTAAGGTGAGGAAGGAAGAGGAAAAGAACTTGAAAAGATATTGTCGAAAAATGTAAGGAGCAACCAAAATTGTTCTATAGATTCATAAATGGAAAAATTAGGCAAAAAGAAACAATAGAAAGGTTAAAAGGAGAGAACAGGATGGTGGAAGACCCAAAAGTATGGCAGAACTATTAAATAAAAAATTCCAGGAGGTCTTTACTAAAGAATCCAAATTTGAGAGGCCACAGGGTAATAGAGAGACAATCTATATGAAAGAGATTAAAGTAACCAAGCTTGAAATAAAAGAGTTAATGAAGGAACTGGATGAAGAGAAGGCAATGGGACCGGATGAAGTCTCAGGCAGAATACTGAAAGAATGTAGGGAAGAACTAGCAAGTCCTATATACAACATCATAAAATGCTCAATAGAAAATGGAACAGTGCCAGTAGAATGGAAAAGAGCTGAGGTGGTTCCCATATATAAGAGCGGAAGGAAAGAAGAACCTTTAAATTACAGACCAGTATCACTAACTAGTGTAATATGCAAGATGTGTGAAAGAATAATAAAGAAACAATGGATTGAGTTCCTTGAAGACAACAAATTAATATCAAATAGCCAATTTGGTTTTAGAAAAGGACGGTCTTGTGTAACTAATTTATTGAGTTTCTATTCTAGAATAGTTGATAGAGTACAAGAGAGAGAGGATGGGTTGACTGCATCTATTTGGATTTAAAAAAGGCGTTTGACAAAGTGCCACACGCAAGATTACTGTGGAAGTTAGAGGAGAAGGGTGGCTTAAAAGGAAGCACATTGAGATGGATAGAAAATTATTTGAGGGGGAGAGAAATAAGGACGGTAGTTAAAGATATGAAGTCCAAGTGGAGAGCAGTAGAAAGCGGAGTGCCACAGGGGTCAGTATTGGCACCAGTACTTTTCCTCATTTATATTAACGACATGCCAGAAGGAGTGAACAGCTACATAAATTTGTTTGGATGATACGAAACTGTGCAGAGTTATAAAGCAAAAGGAGGATTGTGAAATACTGCAAGAAGACCTAAATAAGATCTGGGAATGGAGTAAGAAGTGGGAAATGGAATTCAATGTGAACAAAAGCCATGTCATGGAAATGGGAAAGAGTGAAAGACGACCTGTGGGAATCTATAAGATGGGAGATGGAGTAGAACTGGAGAAAGTCAAAAGGAAAAGGACTTAGGAGTGACAATGGAAGAAAACAATCAACCAGTAAGCCATATTGATAGAATTTTAGAGAAACATAATTTGCTAAGGAATATTGGAGTAGCATTTCACTACATGGACAAAGAAATGATGAAGAAATTGATAAATACTATAATAAGACCCAGATTGGAATATGCAGGAGTAGTGTGGACCCCTCATAAAAAGAAACACATAAGAAAATTGGAGAGGCTACAAAAAATGGCTACAAGAATGGTCCCAGAACTTGAAGGGATGACATATGAGGAGAGACTAAAGGCTATGGATCTACCAACCTTGGAACAAAGAAGGGAGAGAGGAGACCTGATACAAGTCTATAAATTGATCAACGGAATGGACCAAGTGGATAATGAGAAACTGATCCTGAGAGAAGAATATGACACCAAGCACAAGATCGCATAGTAAAAAGCTGAGAAAGGGAAGATGTCTGAGAGATATAAAAAATATAGTTTCCAGAGATGTATTGAGACGTGGAACAGTTTAGATGAAGAAGTAGTGTCTGCAACGAGTGTGCATACTTTTAAAGTAAGATTGGATAAGTGTAGATATGGAGACGGGGCCACACGAGCATAAAGCCCATGCCCTGTAAAACTACAACTAGGTAAATACAACTAGGTAAAAATACACACACACACACACACACACACACACACACACACACACACACACACACACACACACACACACACACACACACACACAAGGATATCTATATAAAGAAAAATAGAAATGAGGAAGAAAGGAAGAGATACAATGAACTGGCAGCAGCAGTAAGGGAAAAGAATAATGAAAGGTCAGAGGAGGAGAAGGCATTTTTTTGGAGAATTGTAGGAGACAGGATAAGAAAATGGTATATAAATGAGAAGGAAGAGAAAAAAGTAGAACAAGTTTAACTAAAAATGATAAAGGCAAAAGACTAAAAATGATGTATACGAACATAGACAAGGTTTTATCAAGTAAATTAGAATTAAGAGATTACATAAGGAAAGAAAATCCAGATATTGTATGCGTGGCTGAAACAAAACTAAATAAGGCAATCAAAATAGACTTGGACAATAGGTATAATGTATGGAGAAGAGACAGAGTGGGTAAAGGAGGAGGAGGAGTCATGATTATGTTAAGGAAAGAGTTAGTGATAAATGAAATGGAATGTGGGGAAGGAAAAGCAGAAGTATTGTATATTACGATGCATATTAATAAAAAAGAGTTAACAATCATTGTATCATATGTGCCACCAAAAACAAATTCATGGACCAATCAAGAATATAAAGACATGATAGATGACACAATAAGGAGTCTAATGAGAATCGTTAAAGAAAGGAGAAAAGTGATATTAGTAGGAGATTTCAACTGTAAAGAAGTGGACTGGGAAAATTATGAAAGTGGTATGGGGAAGAAGCCTGGGAGAAAGATTCTTGAACCTAATGATAGACAATATGATGGACCAGAGAGTAAAGGAATGCACAAGATTCAGAGGAAACGATGAGCAAGAGATTGGACCTAGTTTTTACAAGGGGTATACAAATGAATGATGATATAAGATATAAGTGCCCATTGGGAAAGAGTGACCATGCAATATTAGAAATAGATATATAGAAGAGGAAAGGAAGATAGAGACGATTCATACAAAGGAGACCGATTAAATTACAGAAAGGCTGATATTGAGAATCTCAAGAACTATTTTAAAACGTAGACTGGGAGGAGATGGAAAACTCAGAGACAATGCAAGACAAATATAACTTATTTTTGGAAATATACAAAACAGGAGTCAGGAATATGTCCCAAAATATAGACCTAAAGAAGAAGGAAAGAAAGATTGGTTTAATGCAAGGTGTGCAAGGCAAAGGAGAAAAGAGATGGAGCATGGAAAAGGTGGAGGAGAAATAGGAATCCAGCAAATAAGGAAAATTTCAAAGCAGCAAGAAATGAATATGTTAAGGTGAGGAAGGAAGAGGAAAAGAACTTCGAAAAAGACATTGTTGAAAAATGTAAGGAGCAACCAAAATTGTTCTATAGATTCATAAATGGAAAAATTAGCCAAAAAGAAACAATAGAAAAGTTAAAAGGAGAGAACGGGATGGTGGAAGACCCAAAAAGTATGGTAGAACTATTGAATAAAAAATTCCAGGAGGTCTTTACTAAGGAATCCAAATTCGAGAGGCCACAGAGTAATAGAGAGACAATCTATATGAAAGAGATTAAAGTAACCAAGCTTGAAATAAAAGAGTTAATGAAGGAATTGGATGAAGAGAAGGCAATGGGACCGGATGAAGTCTCAGGCAGAATACTGAAAGAATGTAGGGAAGAACTAGCAAGTCCTATATACAACATCATAAAATGCTCAATAGAAAATGGAACAGTGCCAATAGAATGGAAAAGAGCTGAGGTGGTTCCCATATATAAGAGCGGAAGGAAGGAAGAACCTATAAATTACAGACCAGTATCACTAACTAGTGTAATATGCAAGATGTGTGAAAGAATAATAAAGAAACAATGGATTGAGTTCCTAGAAGGCAACAAATTAATATCAAATAGCCAATTTGGTTTTAGAAAAGAGTCACTATATCTCACTCATGAACATCGGGAAGTGGCCAGGGAGTTGAGGGAGTAGTTGCCAGGACTAGGAATGCCCTCAACTACTCTTTTTGGTGCTTTGTGGGCCCTCTTCTTGCTTGCTGCATACAACCTTCCCCTAAATGATGCCTGGAGGGACTGTACGTATGTTGTCATCAACCTGTGGGCCTGAAGGAAGGAGGCCGACCTGAGCTGCCTTAGATGCACTTTTTCACAGGTGGAGAGAGTTATCCTCTGGAGGTCTCCTTTTTGATGAGGACAAATTTCAGGAGACTCTCCATTCTTCAAAAAGCAATGTTGATATGGCTCTTCACAAGGCCGCGATCAGGGACTAAGCATAACCACGTCCTGCTCACGGCACAATTGTTGGTTGAGCATGGCTCACGGCCTTCTTCCACAATTATCGCAAGGCCCAAAGATCGATCCTGTCTTCTCACCCAAAGGACTCCTTGGGTGGGTCTTCCAGATCCCTTTCCTTTCGTCCCAGTCGGACGGGGAGTGGATGGAGGGGTGGCCCCTTTTTGAAGTGACACCCTCCCCACCAAGGGATGGTTGTGGGCTGTCTAGCCCTAAGGTTGGAAGGATAGCTATGGATAGGATAAAAAAAAGTGCGTCTCGGCATTCTGAAGGAAGGCTACAGAATCCTCTTCTCTACGCCCCCGTCCCTCACAAGCCACTTAAAGGACTTCAGGATCTCTCAAAAGACAAGCTCTTCAGTTGGAGCTCTAGCGACTGAGGGACAAAGGTGCTATAGAGGGGGCACCTGCTACCCCAGGTTTTTACAACAACTTGTTTGTGGTTCCAAAGGCCTTTGGGAGGTTCAGGCCCATCATCGACCTTTCCATCCTCAACACCTATGTCATCACCAAGTTCAAGATGGCGACTGTCAGGACAGTCATGTATGCAATATGTCAGGATGACTGGATGTTGTCTCTGAATCTGGAAGACACCTACCTTCAGGTTCCTATATACAGTGGTACTTTGACACATGATTTTAATTCGTTCCGTGACGATCGTTGTATATAAAAGAAAACATTTATCAAATCAATTTTTCCCATAGAAATTAATGGAAATACAATTAATTCGTTCTTGTGATATGAATTTACCCCCTTCCCCTCAAAAAAAAAAACATGCTTTAAATTCCAACCAAATATAGATTTAATATAAGATAAATACAATGTTTATTGTATGCATGATATAAATTAACTATATTGCTCAAAATAACAATTTAACCCGCAAAACTCGGGACACATCGATAGATGTTCATCACGCAAGATTCGTGGTTCGTTGTCTCGCCAGGTGGAATATTTTGCCAGTCCACATGCCTGTTCCTGGAAGTTCTCCCAGCTTGCTTACTGAGGTGGACTGGTGATGGAATCCTGGGAGTGGTACATGAAACTTATGTCTTTTTCCCTGTTGGGCAAGCTCCTATGATGTGGCTCGTTATACATGAACAATTTAATGAGAGTGGTAATTAACAATACTGATAAGGATAAAATGAGCATACACTCGTATTACAATTATCTAATTGATAATGATGAAGGTTTTGAAGATTTCTTGTAAAGTTGAATAGCTGAGTCACAAACTAGACACATGACACAGGACCTGTATGCCTTCCCTCCATTTCTTTTTATGTGGAAAGGGCTCAACTAGCTTTGGGCATCCAGGAATGCAAGACTCATCCTTGTAGCACTGTACTGCCCTCCCTTCCTCCCTTCAGTCTGATTCCTAACACAAGAGTTAACTGAGGTGGTGCACTGCTGTTATCCTCGGCAGTGTCAGGGTACTGCGCTGCCAGGTTTAGCGGATATTTGAATCTTGGCGAAAGGAAGTAAGTAAAACAGTGGAACTAGTAATTTTTTGTATGAAAAACAGGTAAGTGAAAAAAATAAATTTTAGTTCTGAAAATTACATTTTTAAGATACAAGCCACAATTTGATCCTTTTTTTTTTTTTTTTTTTAATATGAGCAAAATTTGAGATATGAGTCATGCTTGGGGATGCAGCTGCTAGTCAGTGCATCAACCCAGTCTCATCTGAGTTGATATTTATGTGTTTCCTGTGGATCTTGTTCATTGTGATTATTCGTTTATCATTTACACACAATTCACTTTTTTTTTTTTTATTTATTTATTTATTTTTTTCTTTTTTTTGTTAAAGGAAAGTGCACTTTTAATTTACATTAGTGTTTACGTGTGAATTGTGCCTGCATCCATTCCTCCTTCCCTTCTCCTCTCTCATTAACCATTAGCTGAAAACATCTGTCTCCAAGGTAAGAACATTAAGTAAACTTTTGCGTTTTTTTTTATACAGTGGTACCTCGAGATACGAAATTAATTAGTTCCGAAGTGGCTTTCGTATCATGATTTTTTTCGTATAACGAGTTGCGTTTTACATGTAAATCGCCTAAATCATTCCAAGCTCTATGAATACACCACACTAAATTTTATAATAATGGTAAAACCAGAATGAAATAAGAGCCATATACATTTGAATCATTCAATATACCTAACCTAACCATTAATACCTGTAAATGGAGTAGATGATAGAACATAATGTGATAATAAATGAAAAATGATATGAAAATAATATGAAAATGTGGAACCTTGCCTTTCGAGTGAGGCGATGTCCGAAAGCAAAAGTGTCAGTAGAGGAGGAGGGCAAACGGCACAAAATATAGAAAATGGCAGGAAACATTAACACTTGATTTTATGAAACACTTAAGATTATTACCTTTTATATTATGTAAACTCAGTACTTAGCTGTTACAAGTATTTCTAATGCCATAATCCTTCCTCAGCGTGTGGAGAAAATGGCCCACTCCCTCGTCTCATGGCAATACACACATATTGCACACGGACGCACACACATGCCAGGTGCCTTTACACTTTTATTAATAGAACATCCAAATGGCTTACTTGTTCAAGCAAGAGTCAAAACTCCACTTGTGTATTATATTCACAATAATAAAGCCTGTGAAGCATGATTGCAAAATAAAATAAATACGAACTTCAGCACTGACGTGTTCGGTTTTGGCGATGGGAGAAGTGATTCTGTGATGTAAACAATACGTCCAATACATGCTGTCGCCCGTCACTAAAATAAGAAGAGATGACTGTTTCACTGTGTATATGTATTTATCTATGGTGTTTTTATTTATATAGTTTTAAATTTGTGGTGAGTGCTGAAACAATAGTGTCTTGCAGGCTCCTTGCTTCTAATGTTTTTGTATTCAGCGGTCGGGTATATGGTGAATGTGTTCTTGTATGAGAATGACTTTTTTTTCTTTTGAAATTTCTTTCAAATACTAGGGTGCGTCTTCCAAGATGCAGCGTCTTGCAAGCCATAAAATACAGTATTTATTTATTTTTTTTTTCAGTTTCTAAATGACGAGAATTTTAAAGTTTTCTGCACACAGGAATTTTGAGTTTTGTTTTGTATCTCGTATGCTGAGTAATGTTTCGTAATATGAAGCGAAAAAATCTCCGCATTTCATTTTGTAAAATGAAATTTTCATATACAGAAGCTTTCGTATCTTGAGGTACCACTGTATATCTTTTATGCATTGATAATGTATACATGTATATGTAACTGAAAAGGCAAAACAAATGTCTCCCATCTCTGTGTACGTCCTTCACTGATGCATATCATCAAGGGCAGAAGGAACAATGTAAACAAACCTCTGTGGCTGCGGTGGTGTGGTCTCTATCCTCTCTCTCTCACACCATTTTTTTCATTCTAAGTAAAAGGTGTATGTTTGTAGTAAGTGTGGTGGTGTGGTCTCCATCCTCTCTCTCTCTCACCATTTTTTAATTCTAAGTGAAAGGTATGTGTTTGTAGTAAGTACGTACTTTAAGTTTTGTGTGAAGGAGGAGAGTTGTTCTAGAAGGCAAGCTTTGACTGCTCCCTTGGTAGTAAGTACTTTTTTTGTGTGAAGGAGGAAAGTTGTTCTTAGAAGGCAGGCTCTGACTGCTCCCTTGGATTGTGAGATACAAAAGGAAACATTCAGCAGTTCACAACTAGCTTTGATGATAAGTTCACAGCACCCCATGAACTGATACTGACCAGAACTGGTCAGGCCAGGACCAGTCCAAAACAAAACTAGTGCTATTAGACCTCGCTGGGAGTAAATTATCATTTTGGTCAATCTGCCCATGTATAGAGTATTAGATAGTGGAATTAAAAGCTTTTCATCTTATCAGTTCCTCTCCTCTGTCTGACTGTCTTCAACCTTTTTCTCATTGCTGGAGTGTTACATCTCTTGTTATATTCTACTGCTATTTTCATGCCAACTGCTCTATTGATTCTGCTAAATAGCTACCTACTCCAGTGGCCTCTATGCACATGACTTTCTTCTTCCTTTCACCCATATTCTGTCTACCTCTCTAATGCAAGAGTAAACTAATACATTCAGTCATTCATATCTTTCTCTGGTAAACTCTGGAACTCCCTACTGGCTTTTGTATTTCCATCTTTCTATAAGGTTTCAAGACATAAGCTAGTTTTCTTGGACCTGCATGTTAACTGGGAACTAAGTGGGTCTTTTTTTTTCTTTCTTTTTTGTTGTCCTTGGTCAGCTTTTCTTTCTAATGTAAAGGGGAAGGAAAGTAAATTGGTTAAGTATTCCAAATTTAGTGAAACTCCCAATGTCATATGCCGTGAGTGTAATTTCATGACTTTAATCCCTATCATCTTACCTTCATGTGTGCTACTTTAGTTTAGTTGCTCAATTTTTATAAAATAATGTCATTATATAAGGTAAACACCTTAAGATTTAACAACTCCTATTTTCATTTCAGGTGTAGTGCTTGTGATATAACCCTCAGCAGCTGGTATTTTGAAAAAGATGGACTTCTCTTCTGTAAAAATGACTATTGGAAGAAGTATGGAGAAGCTTGTCAAGACTGTGGACAGGTTGGTTGTCTTTGATCTTCACAGTTATGTAGGGATGACAATAATTATGCTGCTGAATGAATGAATAGGCTTTAACCATGTGCATGCACACAGACACACACACACTACTCTAGACAGAATGAAGCAAGAACTCATCAGAAAGGATAGAGTGATGTTAGTCGGGGACTTTAATTGTAAAGAAATAGTGTGGGAGGACTACGAAGTGGTGAACGGTGGTGAGTAAGCAGAGGTATTGTTAAATGTAGCAACAAATAACTTGATGACACAATAGGTGAGATCACCAACAAGGAGCAGGGGACAAAATGTTGCAGCAAGGTTGGATTTGGTATTTAGCAGGGGCATCTCTCTAAAAGAGGAAATTGAACATGAATGTCCCTTGGGGAAAAGTGAGCATGATGTCCTAAGCTTTGAGCTGGATACGGAATTAAGCACGAATAAGATTGTGGAATGCAGGGAGGAAAAATTAAATTATATTAGGGCAAATTATAACCATGTAAGGGAGTTCTTTAATGAAATTGACTGGGCCGTGGTATACCAGGAAAGGGATATGCAATTGAAATACGATAAATTTATGGACTTATATAACTCTGCTGTGAAAAAGAGGACTTTAAATAATAAACAGTGGTTTAATAGAAATTGTGAAGAAGCAAAAAAGAATAAAGAAAAGGCATGGAAGAAACTTAAGAAAAACAGTGATGTATTATCAAGAAAAGTTTACAAAACAGCAAGAAAGTAAGGAGAACAGAACAAAAGGAATATGAACAGAGGGTGGTGGAAAACTGTGATAGTGACCCTAAAATGTTTTACAAATTCATAAATGGAAAACTAAATATAAGGGAGCCAATAGAAAAGGTAAAAAATGGGAAAGAAGTATCTGAGGATGCTAGAGATATAGCTGAAATTTTGAACGACAACTTTTGCAAAGTGTTTACAAAGGAGGAGCATTTTATAGGAGAAAGGCCTACGGAAATAAAGCAAATGCAGGACATCATGGTTACTAAGGAAGATGTAAGGAAAATTATAAGCAATTTGGATATTAATAAATCAATGGGGCCTGATGGCATATCTGGGAGGTTGCTAAAAGAATGTAAGGATCAATTGTTGAACCCAGTATTTGATATTGTGGAAACCTTCATACGAACAGGAATAGTCCCGAAAGAGTGGAAAAGAGCTGACATTGTGCCTATATATAAGAATGGTAGTAGAATGGAACCGCTAAATTATAGACCTGTATCGTTGACTAGTATATTGTGCAAGGTATGTGAAGAAGTAATTAAAGCTAAGTGGAGTGAGTATCTAGAAAGTGAAAACATTCTGAGTGAAAGACAGTTTGGTTTCAGAAAAGGAAGATCGTGTATCCAATTTATTATGTTTTTATTCAAGAGTGACTGACATACTACAACATAGAGAGGGATGGGTGGATGCTATCTACCTGGACTTGAGAAAGGCCTTTGATAAAGTACCACACAATAGACTGATGTGGAAACTAAAGAAGATTGGAGGAGTAAATGATAAACTAGCAAAATGGATGGAAAATTACTTAGTGGGAAGATAAATGAGAACAGTGGTAAGAGGAAGGAAGTCCGAGTGGAAGAAGGTAACCAGTGGAGTTCCACAAGGGTCAGTGCTTGGTCCCATCATGTTTTTGATTTATGTTAATGATATGCCAGTAGGAATTGACAGTTACATGAACATGTTTGCGGACGATACTAAAATTATGAGGAGAGTAAAGAATGTGGAAGATTGTAACAAGTTACAGGAAGATCTTGATAAAATATATGAGTGGAGTAAAGAGTGGCAGATGGAATTTAATATAGACAAGAGCCATGTTATGAAAATGGGAAGAAGTAGATACAGACCAAACAGGGATTACAGGCTGGGTGATGAGAAAATTAAAGAGACCAATGAGGAGAAAGACTTAGGAGTAACTGCAAAACACTTTGTCACCGGAGAAACACATTAACAAGATATTTTGGAAAACATATAACATGCTTCAAAATATTGGCCTTGCATTCCACTACCTAGATGAAGGAATGATGAAGAAGATATTATGTACCTTAATAAGACCCCAGTTAGAATATGCAGCTTGTGTCTGGTCACCGCATATGAAGAAAAATGTGAAGAAGGTGGAAAGGGTACAGAGGCTGGCAACAAGGATGGTACCAGGACTCAAGGAGTTAGACTATGAGGAAAGACTGAGGAAACTGGGGCTGACCACATTAGAAGAGAGAAGAACAAGATTAGACATGATAACTATGTATAAATTGGTGAACAAGATTGACATATTGGGCAGAGAGTTGATATAGGTGACCACACAAGTAATCATCTCCGGGGACATGGAAAAAAGCTAATAAAAGACATCTGTCTAAATGACGTGAGAAAATACAGTTTCCCGTATCGTAGTATTGATAAGTGGAATAAACTGAGCAGTGATGTCGTTGACGCAGTGTGTGTCAATCAGATGAAAGAGAGATATGACAGGAGTGGACAAGGAGACAGGACACAGAGAGCTTAGCTCGGGCCCTGTAATACACAAATAGGTAAATACACACGGTTTCCCGGTGTGTGTTGTGTGTTGATGTGGTCTCAGTCCCACCAAGATCGGGTCACATGAGCCTGAGCTCGCTCCATAATGGGGAAGGCTGGCTGGGTGACCAGCAGGCAACCGAGGTGAATTATACAGTTTAAGTGAAGAAGTAGTGTCTGCAACGAGTGTGCATACTTTTAAAGTAAGATTGGATAAGTGTAGATATGGAGATGGGGCCACACGAGCATAAAGCCCAGACCCTGTAAAACTACAACTAGGTAAATACACCAGACACGGTCGAGGAAGGACGCACTGGTGTCACTCAGAGAATCAGCTGATCTCCAGTACCTATTGTATAGTATTTACAGTAGCCTGAGCAAGTAGTGTGGACTAATTTTTCATGAAATCAACTGTTAAAGAATCATGAGTAAAGAAGAGATTCCATCAAAATGCAGGTATGAGACTAGAGGAAGAATGAAAGATGATGATGACTATGTTGATGAGGGAGAAAGCGCATTCGAAGGTTTCGATACGGTGAATACTTCACTACTTAACCCCTTTGTGCCGGATTTTAAAAAAGCCCGCCTGTATGATATACGGGTGGTAGTGCCGCACGCCCAAGCACGGGAAATTCGTGCAAGCTTGTCATACTTGTTGTCTTTGTGTATTATGCTGCTATTTTTTAGTTACTATATTGCCTTCAAGAGGAGGACGCTTCTCTTGAGAGAGAGAGAGAGAGAGAGAGAGAGAGAGAGAGAGAGAGAGAGAGAGAGAGAGAGACATTTGCTAATATTTTAGACACAAGGGACGATGTAGCTTATCTTTCGAGAGGAAGGGGAGGATAGGGAGGGAGGGAGAGAGAGAGAGAGAGAGAGAGAGAGAGAGAGAGAGAGAGAGAGAGAGATTAGAAAATTTGTTGTTTTTGTATTTGTGTGTGTGTGTGTGTGTGTTTTCTGAATCATACAAGGCGGACGATGTAACTTATCTTCGAGAGGAGAGGGGATGGAGGAAAGGGAGATGGGGAGGAGGAAAGGAAAGATGGAGATGAGAGAGAGAGAGAGAGAGAGAGAGAGAGAGAGAGAGAGAGAGAGAGAGAGAGAGAGAGAGAGAGATGAGAACAGTCTATGCCATTGGGTAATTTTAGACACAAGGCGGGATGCATGTAGCTTATCTTTAGTGATTGGTGGAGACAAGGATGATGGGAGGAGCACTAGGATTTTAAGGACAGCGTACGGTGTGTGTAGTTGGTATCCAACACATTATACGGGACAACTGAAGTAAAGAAAGCTCAGAAAAGAAATATGACGCCTACTTAGGCATCAGCGTATATGCTACTGGGGCTTCATGACGCCTACATAGGCGTCACCGTATTGAAGGGGTTAAAAGAGTGTTGACTATTGAACGTAAACTAGATAAATTGATAAAGGAGAGTATGGGAATGAAAGAGAATGAAGAACAGGGAAAAGGGTTTATAAAACTGAGAGAAAGGATAAAAAAAGTGGAAGAAAATAAAGCTAGGCTAAGAGTGGAAAATGAAGAATTGAAAAAGGAAGTAGCTAACTACAAGAAGCAGATGGAAGAAGGACTCGGTAAAGACGAGAAAGAAAAAGAGAAGCTGAAAGATCTAGTAAACAAGGAAGAGGAAATAGTACAGAATGTGATTAAAAAAGAAGTACAAGCATGGAGAGTCCAAGATAAGAAAGATAAGGCTGATTTTCAGGAAGTGATTCAAGAACAATTAAAAAAAAAAGAAGAAATTATGACAAACAAAATGATAGGAGTCCTCAAGACAAAGAAAAATCTAGTTAGAGAAATTGCAGAAAAAAGAAGAGTGTAATTGTATTTGAAATAAAAGAAAAATATATAAAATATAGACCAAGAAGAGAAAAAGAAGAAATTAAATCAGTCAAAGACCTACTAAAAAATCTAAACGACGAAGATAGGCAGAACTTAGAAGAGGAAGTATAAGAAATAAACAGAATGGGACCATATCAAGAAGGAAAAACGAGACCAGTTAATATACTACTAAAATCACAAGCAGCAACAGAAGAAATATTATATAGAACAACAAAACTTAGAGAAACAGAATGCTGGAAGGATATCTATATAAAGAAAAATAGAAATGAGGAAGAAAGGAAGAGATATAACGAACTGGTGGCAGCAGTAAGAGAAAAATAATGAAAGGCCAGAAGAGGAAAAAAAGGCATTTTTTTGGAGAATTCTAGGAGACAGGATAAGGAAATGGTATATAAACGAGAAGGAAGAGTAAAAAGTGAAACAAGTCTAACTAAAAGTGATAAAGGCAAGAGACTAAAAATGATGTATACGAACATAGACAGTGTTTTATCAAGTAAATTAGAATTAAGAGATTACATAAAGAAAGAAAATCTGGATATTGTATGCCTGGCTGAAACAAAACTAAATGAGGCAATCAAAATAGACTTGGATAATAGGTATAATGTATGGAGAAGAGACAGAGGGGGTAAAGGAGGAGGTGGAGTCATGATAATGTTAAGGAAGGAGATAATGATAAACCAAGTGGAATGTGGGGAAGGAAAAGCAGAAGTACTGTATGTTAAGATGCATATTAATAAAAAATAGTTAACAATCATTGTAACAGATGTGACACCAAAAACAAATTCATAGACCAATCAAGAATATAAAGACATGATAGATGACACAATAAGGAGTGTAATGAGAATCGTTAAAGAAAGGAGAAAAGTGATATTAGTAGGAGATTTCAACTGTAAAGAAGTGGACTGGGAAAATTATGAAAGTGGTATGGGGGAAGAAGCATGGGGAAAAAGATTCCTGAACCTAATGATAGACAATATGATGGACCAGAGAGTAAAGGAATGCACAAGATTAAGAGGAAATGACGAGCCGGCGAGATTGGACCTAGTTTTTACAAGGGGTACACAAATGAATGATGATATAAGATATAAATGCCCATTGGGAAAGAGTGACCATGTAATATTAGAAATGGATATAGAAGAGGGAAAGGAAGATAGAGATGATTCATACAAAGGAGACCGATTAAATTACAGAGAGGCTGATATTGAGAATCTCAAGAACTATTTTAAAAGCGTAAACTGGGAGGAGATGGAAAACTCAGAGAAGATGCAAGAGAAGTATAACTTATTTTTGGAAATATACAAAACAGGAGTCAGGGAATATGTCCCGAAATATAGACCTAAAGAAGAAGGAAAGAAAGATTGGTTTGCTAGGGCAAAGGAGAAAAGAGATAGAGCATGGAAAAGGTGGAGAAGAAATAGAAATCCAGTAAATAAGGAAAACTTCAAGGCAGTGAGAAATTAATATGTTATGGTGAGGAAAGAAGAGGAAAAGACATTTGAAAAGGACATTGTTGAAAAATGTAAGGAGCAACCAAAATTGTTCTATAGGTTCATAAATGGAAAAATTAGGCAAAACGAAACAATAGAAAGATTAAAAGGAGAGAACGGGATGGTGGAAGACCCAAAAAGTATGGCAGAACTATTAAATAATAAATACCAGGAGGTCTTTACTAAGGAATCTAAATTTGAAAGGCCACAGGGTAATAGAGAGACAGTCTATATGAAAGAGATTAAAGTAACCAAGCTTGAAATAAAAGAATTAATGAAGGAACTGGATGAAGACAAGGCAATGGGACCAGATGAAGTCTCAGGCAGAATATATATAAGAAGAAATATGTCACAGGATGAGCGAATGAAAATGAAGGAGCTTGTAACTGAAGTGAAGGAGAGGAATGACGAAAGAACAGAGGAGGAAAAGACCAAGTTTTTTTGGAGGATGAGAAATGGGAGGCTAAAGAAGTGGTGGATAAAACAGACGGAATAGACATTATATGGAAGAATGAGACTAGGAATGGAATAAAAGTGACTTACACGAACATAGATGGATTTCTGTCTAAGAGGCTAGAATGTATGGATTACCTAAGAAATAACGAACCGGACATAATGTGTATAGTGGAAAAAAAGCTAAGGCCCAAAATAAAGCTAGACTGATTTGTTGTAAAACACTACAAAGTATGGAGAAATAAAGGAGGTGGTGGTATAATGATTCTTACTAAGGAAGATCTGATAGTGAAGGAGGTGAACTATAGTAAGAGAAATGAGGAAGTGATAAGTATACTTATAACAGATGGCAAGAGGGACATTAATATTATAACAGTATACATACCACCCAGAACCAGTGCTTGGGAATATGAATAGTACCAAATGGTGATGAGAAATACTCTAGACAGAATGAAGCAAGAACTCATCAGAAAGAATAGAGTGATGATATTTGGAGACTTTAATTGCAAAGAAATAGTGTGGGAAGACTATGAAGTGGTGAATGGTGGTGAGTGGGCAGAAGAATTGTTAAAGATAGCAACAAATAACTTGATGACACAGTGGGTGAGATCACCAACAAGGTGCAGGGGACAAGATGTTGCAGCAAGGTTGGATTTGGTATATACCAGGGGCATCTCTCTAAATTAGGAAATTGAACATGACTGTCCATTGGGGAAAAGCGATCATGATGTCCTAAGCTTTGAGCTGGATACGGAATTAAGCACGAATAAGATTGTGGAACGCAGGGAGGAAAAATTAAATTATACTAGGGCAAATTATAACCATATAAGGGAGTTGTTTAATGAAATTGACTGGTCTGTGGTATACCAGGAAAGGGATATGCAATTGAAATACAATAAATATGGATTTGTATAACTCTGCTGTGAAAAAGTTTGTGCCATATCACAGAAAGAGGACTTTAAATAATAAACAGTGGTTTAATAGAAATTGTGAAGAAGCAAAAAAGAACAAAGAAAAGGCATGGAAGAAACTTCAGAAAAACAGTGATGTATTATCAAGAGAAGTCTAGAAAACAGCAAGGAATAGATATGTTGAAGTAAGGAGAACAGCACAGAGGGAATATGAACAGAGGGTGGTGGAAAACTGTGATAGTGACCCAAAAATGTTTTACAAAATCACAAATGGAAAACTAAATAAAAGGGAGGCTATATAAAAGATAAAAAACGTTGAAGAAGTATATGAAGATGCTGGAGATATAGCTGAAATTTTGAACGATAAATTTTGCAAAGTGTTTACAAAGGAGCAGCATTTTATGGGAGGAAGGCCTACGGAAATAAAGCAAATGCAGGACATCATGGTTACTAAGGAAGATGTAAGGAAAATTATAAGCAATCTGGATATTAATAAATCAATGGGGCCTAATGGCATATCTGGGAGGTTGCTAAATGAATGTAAGGATCAATTGTTGAACCCGGTATTTGATATTGTGGAAACCTCCATACGAACAGCATTATTCCCGAAAGAGTGGAAAAGAGCTGACATTGTGCCTATATATAAGAATGGTAGTATAATGGAACCGCTAAATTATAGACCAGCATCGTTGACTAGTATATTGTGCAAGGTATGTGAAGAAGTAATTAAAGCTAAGTGGAGTGAATATCTAGAAAGTGAAAACATTCTGAGTGAAAGGCAGTTTGGTTTCAGAAAAGGAAGATCGTGCGTATCCAATTTATTATGTTTTTATTCAAGAGTGACTGACATACTACAACATAGAGAGGGATGGGTGGATGCTATCTACCTGGACTTGAGAAAGGCCTTTGATAAAGTACCACACAATAGACTGATGTGGAAACTAAAGATGATTGGAGGAGTAAATGATAAACTAACAAAATGGATGGAAAATTACTTAATGGGAAGAGAAATGAGAACAGTGGTGAGAGGAAGGAAGTCCGAGTGGAAGAAGGTAACCAGTGGAGTTCCAGAAGGGTCAGTGCTGGGTCCCATCATGTTTTTTATTTATGTTAATGATATGCCAGTAGGAATTGACAGTTACATAAACATGTTTGCAGACGATACTAAAATTATGAGGAGAGTAAAGAATGTGGAAGATTTTAACAAGTTACAGGAAGATCTTGATAAAATATATGAGTGGAGTAAGGAGTGGCAGATGGAATTTAATATAGACAAGACCCATGTTATGAAAATGGGAAGAAGTAGATACAGACCAAACAGGGATTACAGGCTGGGTGATGAGAAAATTAAAGAGACCAATGAGGAGAAAGACTTAGGAGTAACCGTGCAAAACACCTTGTCACCGGAGAAACACATTAACAAGATTTTTTGGAAAACATACTACATGCTTCAAAATATTGGCCTTGCATTCCACTACCTAGATGAAGGAATGATGAAGAAGATATTATGTACCTTAATAAGACCCCAGTTAGAATATGCAGCATGTCTCTGGTCACTGCATATGAAGAAATATGTGAAGAAGGTGGAAAGGGTACAGAGGCTGGCAACAAGTATGGTACCAGGACTCAGAGAGTTAGACTATGAGGAAAGTTTGAGGAAGCTGGGGCTGACCACATTAGAAGAGAGAAGAACAAGAGGAGACATAATAACTATGTATAAATTGGTGAACAAGATTGACATACTGGACAGAGAGTTGATAAAGGTGACCACAAGTAATCATCTCCGAGGACATGGAAAAAAGCTAATAAAGGACATCTGTGTAAATGACGTGAGAAAATACAGTTTCCCGCATCATAGCATTGATAAGTGGAATAAACTGAGCAGTGATGTTGTTGACGCGGTGTGTGTCAATCAGATGAAAGAGAGATATGATAGGAATGGACAAGGAGACAGGTAACAGAGAGCTTAGCTTGGTCCCTGTAATACACAAATAGGTAAATACATCGCTAAATTACAGACCAGTATCGTTGACTAGTATATTGTGGAAGGTATGTGAAGAAGTGATTAAAGCTAAGTGGAATGAGTTTCTAGAAAGTGAGCGAAAGGCATTTTGGTTTCAGAAAAGGAAGATCGTGCGTATCCAATTTATTATGTTTTTATTCAAGAGTGACTTACATACTACAACATAGAGAGGGATGGGTGGATGCTATTTACCTGGACTTGAGAAAGGCCTTTGATAAAGTGCCACACAATAGATTGATGTGAAAACTAAAGAAGATTGGAGGAGTAAGTGATAAATTAGCAAAATGGATGGAAAATTATTTAGTGGGAAGAGAAATGCGAACAGTGGTGAAAGGAAGGAAGTCCGAGTGGAAGAAGGTAACCAGTGGAGTTCCACAATGGTCAGTGCTGGGTCCCATCATGTTTTTGATTTATATTAATGATATGCCAGTAGGAATTGACAGTAACATGAATATGTTCGCGGATGATACAAAAATTATGAGGAGAGTAAAGAATGTGGAAGATTGTAACAAGTTACAGGAAGATCTTGATAAAATATATGACTGGAGTAAAGAGTGGGAGATGGAATTTAATATAAACAAGAGCCATGTTATGAAAATGGGAAGAAGTAGATACAGACCAAACGGATTACAGGCTGGGTGATGAGAAAATTGAAGAGACCAATGAGGAGAAAGACCTAGGAGTAACCATGCAAAACACTTTGTCACCGGAGAAACACATTAACAAGATATTTTGGAAAACATATAACATGCTTCAAAATATTGGTCTTGCATTCCACTACCTGGATGAGGGAATAATGAAGAAGATACTATGCACTTTAATAAGACCCCAGTTAGAATATGCAGCTTGCATCTGGTCACCACATATGAAGAAAAATGTGAAGAAGGTGGAAAGGGTACAGAGGCTGGCAACAAGGATGGTTCCATGACTCAGGGAGTTAAACTATGAGGAAAGACTGAGGAAACTGGGACTGACCACATTAGAAGAGAGAAGAACAACGGGAGACATGATAACTATGTATAAATTGGTGAACAAGATTGACATATTGGACAGAGAGTTGATAAAGGTGACCACAAGTAATCATCTCCGAGGACATGGAAAAAAACTAATAAAAGACATGTCTAAATGACGGAGAAAGTACAGTTTCTCGCATCATAGTATTGATAAGTGGAATAAAATGAGCAGTGATGTCATTGATGCGGTGTGTGTCAATCAGATGAAAGAGACATATGACAGGAGTGGCGAAGGAGGCAGGACACAGAGATCTTAGCTCAGGCCCTGTAATACACAAATAGGTAAATACACACACACACACACACACACACACACACACACACACACACACACACACACACACACACACACACACACACACACACACACACACATATATCTGGATTTAAAAAAGGCCTTTGATAAGGTACCACACCGGAGACTGATCTGGAAACTTGAAATGGTAGGAGGAGTGCATGGCAGTTTACTAAAATGGATGGAAGACTTTTTGGTAGGAAAAGAAATGAGAACAATAATTAAGGACAGACCATCAGAATGGGGCTTGGTGGAGAGTGGAGTTCCACAGGGATCAGTGTTGGCACCAGTAATGTTCGCAGTCTACATAAATGACATGGTGGATGGGGTGTCCAGTTATGTGAGCCTATTTGCAGACGATGCAAAATTGTTAAGAAAAGTGAGATGTGACAAAGATTGCGAACTACTCCAGGAAGACTTGGACAGAATATGGAAATGGAGCTGTACATGGCAAATGGAGTTCAACACGACAAAATGCAAGAAATTAGAGTTTGGCAAGAGTGAAAGAAGAATCAGGAGTATGTACAAGATAGGAAATGAAGACATAAAACCAGTCATGAAGAAAAGGACCTTGGGGTGACAATTACCAATGACCTATCGCCAGAGAGACATATAAACAAAATAATTGGAGAAGTATTGAACTTATTGAGGAACATAAGAGTGGCGTCAGATATTTAGATGAAGAAATGATGAAGAAAATAATTACTGCAATGATAAGACCAAGGCTTGAATATGCAACAATACAGTGGGCTCAACTTAAAGAAACACATAAGGAAACTAGAGAAAGTACAGAGGGCTGCAACAAAAATGGTGCCTGACTTAAGAGATTTGACTTATGAAGACAGACTGAAAAGAATGCAACTTCCACCCTGGAAAACATAAGAGAAAGGGGAGACCTGATAGCAATATACAGAGTGATGATTGGCATGGAAAAATGGATAGGGAAGATCTGTGTATGTGGAATGAAAGAATGTCGAGAGGGCATGGGAAAAACTAAAATGGCCACTTATAGGAGAGATGTGAAAAATATAGCTTCCTCATAGAAGGGTGGAAGCATGGAATAGTTTAGACGTGAAGTGGTCAACGCAAGGAATATTCATGATTTTAAGAAAAGCTGGACATTAATAGATATGGAGACGGGACAGTGAGCATAGCTCTTTTCCCGTTATGTAAATACAATTAGGTAAATACACACAAACACACACACACACACACACACACACACACACACACACACACACACACACACACACACACACACACACACAAGTCTGGAAAAGGAAATCAAAGAGTCTGGGAGAAAACTTTGGGCCTTGCTGAAATTATAGATCAACAGATCATAGAAGAGAAGATTGCTGAGAAAGTGGTGAAGGTTATTAAGTCAAATGAGACATTGGTGAGGGAAACTGTAAACAAAAGAGATGTGTGGTGATATTTGGTGTGGAGGAGGATAAGACACCGAGTAAAATGGAGAGAGAAAAACATAAAAAAGGTGATAAATAATATCATTAATGTGGTGCAGGAGGAGGGAAAAGACCTAGTACAAGAAATAGAGGACTTCCATAGAATTGGAAAGTTCACAGGAGAAGGTATGAGGCCAATAAGAATCAAATTTAAGTCACAAAAGGATGTAGATGAATTGGTGGAGAAGTCATGGAGGTTAGCCCAGCAGGAAACAACAAGGAAGATTTGGTTGAGAAGAGATCTCGGTGAAAAGGAAAGAGAAATGTTAAATGAGTTGAGAAAGGAGGCTTTGAAAAAAATGAAGAGAGGACAGAAGAGGAGAAGAAAGAGTTTTTCTGGAGAATCTTGGATATGAGACTGAGGAAGTGGTTCATAACCCAGAAAAGTACAGCAAGAAAGGACTAAAGAAACTTACGTATGAGCGGAATGTAATGTATTCCAACATAAATGGAGTGATATCGGGGATTTTAGAACTCAACGATTACTTGAGGGATAAGAACCCAGATATTGTGGGTCTTACTGAAACAAAACTGAGAGAGGGAGAAGACCTGATGATGGTTGGAGAAGGGAAATATAATGTTTGGAAAAGAAATAGAGTAGGTAATATGGGAGGAAGAGTGATGTTGCTGGTTAAAAAAGATATAAAGGTGGATCAAGTGAAAGAAGGTATGGGAAAGGCAGAAGTGCTAAAGATCAGAGCAGAAACTAATGAAGGAAAAAGAGGCACTACATAGTGGTGTACGTACCACCTAAGACAAATGCATGGTCAGTACAGGAATATGAAGAAATGATAAGTGATACAGGAACATGTCTGGAAATGACCTATCGCCAGAGAGACATATAAACAAAATAATTGGAGAAGTATTGAACTTATTGAGGAACATAAGAGTGGCTCAGATATTTAGATGAAGAAATGATGAAGAAAATAATTACTGCAATGATAAGACCAAGGCTTGAATATGCAACAATACAGTGGGCTCCGAACTTAAAGAAACACATAAGGAAACTAGAGAAAGTACAGAGGGCTGCAACAAAAATGGTGCCTGACTTAAGAGATTTGACTTATGAAGACAGACTGAAAAGAATGCAACTTCCGACCCTGGAAAACAGAAGAGAAAGGGGAGACCTGATAGCAATATACAGAGTGATGATTGGCATGGAAAAATGGATAGGAAGATCTGTGTATGTGGAATGAAAGAATGTCGAGAGGGCATGGGAAAAAACTAAAATGGCCACTTATAGGAGAGATGTGAAAAATATAGCTTCCTCATAGAAGGGTGGAAGCATGGAATAGTTTAGACGTGGAAGTGGTCAACGAGTCTGGAAAAGGAAATCAAAGAGTCTGGGGAGAAAACTTTGGGCCTTGCTGAAATTATAGATCAACAGATCATAGAAGAGAAGATTGCTGAGAAAGTGGTGAAGGTTATTAAGTCAAATGAGACATTGGTGAGGGAAACTGTAGACAAAAAGAGATGTGTGGTGATATTTGGTGGAGGAGGATAAGACACCGAGTAAAATGGAGAGAGAGAAAACATAAAAAGGTGATAAATAATATCATTAATGTGGTGCAGGAGGAGGAAAAGACCTAGTACAAGAAATAGAGGACTTCCATAGAATTGGAAAGTTCACAAGAGAAGGTATGAGGCCAATAAGAATCAAACTTAAGTCACAAAAGGATGTAGATGAATTGGTGGAGAAGTCATGGAGGCTAGCCCAGCAGGAAACAACAAGGAAGATTTGGTTGAGAAGAGATCTCGGTGAAAAGGAAAGAGAAATGTTAAATGAGTTGAGAAAGGAGGCTTTGAAAAAATGAAGAGAGGACAGAAGAGGAGAAGAAAGAGTTTTTCTGGAGAATCTTGGATATGAGACTGAGGAAGTGGTTCATAACCCAGAAAAGTACAGCAAGAAAGGACTAAAGAAACTTACATATGAGCGAAATGTAATGTATTCCAACATAAATGGAGTGATATCGGGATTTTAGAACTCAACGATTACTTGAGGGACAAGAACCCAGATATTGTGGGTCTTACTGAAACAAAACTGAGAGAGGGAGAAGACCTGATGATGGTTGGAGAAGGAAATATAATGTTTGGAAAAGAAATAGAGTAGGTAAGATGGGAGGAGGAGTGATGTTGCTGGTTAAAAAGATATAAAGGTGGATCAAGTGAAAGAAGGTATGGGAAAGGCAGAAGTGCTAAAGATCAGAGCAGAAACTAATGAAGGAAAAAGAGGCACTACATAGTGGTGTACGTACCACCTAAGACAAATGCATGGTCAGTACAGGAATATGAAGAAATGATAAGTGATACAGGAACATGTCTGGAAGAAATGTTGGGTGGCTGTGAACGAACTATAATGATGGGAGATTTTAATTGTAAAGAGGTGTGTTGGGAGGACTGGTCAATGGAAGGATCAGAGACAACATGGGGAAATACACTATTGACACTGGCAATGGAAAATGTGTTAACTCAGTGGGTCAAAGAAGATACTAGGTTTGGAGGAGAGGGAGCATCGTCAAGACTGGACTTGGTCTTTAGTACAGAGCCAATGGTCATTGAGGAGATGAGGGTGGAGTGCCCTTTAGCAAAGAGTGATCATGCAGTTTTGGAGTTCAAGGTGATAGATGAAGAGAAATCTAGAAGAAATGAAGAATATAAAGTGGGAAGATGGAATTATGCCAAGACAGATTTTGGAAACCTAAAGAAATTCTTTCAAGAGACAAATTGATGAAATTCAAGAGTGCTAAGGAGCAAATGAAAAGTGGAAGGAATTTATAAAATATACAAAGAAGGTGAGAAAAATTTGTACCAATAAGACAACATAGAGAAGTTGGAAAGCAGGACTGGTTTAACGATAGATGTGAAAAGGCTAGAACAAGAAAAGAGGATGCATGGAAGAGGTGGAGAAGGAAAAGACGGATTAAGCAGTGGAAAGTTACAAAAGAGCAAGAAATGAATATGTGTTGATTAGAAGAGAAGAAAGAAAGAAACAAGAAAAGGATATAATTGATAAATGTAAAGACCAACCAAGGCTTTTTACAGACATGTGAACAACAACATCAAAAATAGAGAAAGTATTGAAAGTTTAGAAGTAAATGGAGTATGCAGTGAAGATCCCAGGAAATGGCAGAGGCTATGAATGGATGCTTTCGGAAGGTATTCACAAAGGAGACTGCTTTTGACAAACCACTGGTAATGGAACAGAAAGGGATTATGAAGGAGTTTCAAGTAACTGTGGAGGAGATCAAGAATATGATGGGGAGTTTAGAAGTGAGAAAAGCTGTGGGACCTGATGGGGTATCAGGATGGATTTTAAGAGAATGCAGGAGCAACTGGCAGAAAAAGTTTGTGAAGTAATTGATGCCTCATTAAGGGAAGGTGTAGTGCCCCAAGACTGGAAAAGAGCTAACATTGTCCCAATCTATAAATCAGGTAACAAGAGAGACCCATTGAACTATAGACCAGTGTCACTTACAAGTGTGGTAGCTAAGATGTGTGAGAGGGTGGTGAAGAATAGATGGACAGACTTCTTGGAGAAAATGACATACTTTGTGAGTGTCAATTTGGTTTTAGAAAAGGGCGTTCATGCACGACAAACCTGATATGTTACTATTCGAGGGTGATAGATGTAATACAGGAAAGAGATGGTTGGGCTGATGGAATATATCTGGATTTAAAAAAGGCCTTTGATAAGGTACCACACCAGAGACTGATCTGGAAACTTGAAATGGTAGGAGGAGTGCATGGCAGTTTACTAAAATGGATGGAAGACTTTTGGTAGGAAGAGAAATGAGAACAATAATTAAGGACAGACCATCAGAATGGGGCTTGGTGGAGAGTGGAGTTCCACAGGGATCAGTGTTGGCACCAGTAATGTTCGCAGTCTACATAAATGACATGGTGGATGGGGTGTCCAGTTATGTGAGCCTATTTGCAGACGATGCAAAATTGTTAAGAAAAGTGAGATGTGACAAAGATTGCGAACTACTCCAGGAAGACTTGGACAGAATATGGAAATGGAGCTGTACATGGCAAATGGAGTTCAACACGACAAAATGCAAGAAAATAGAGTTTGGCAAGAGTGAAAGAAGAATCAGGAGTATGTACAAGATAGGAAATGAAGACATAAAACCAGTCATGAAGAAAAGACCTTGGGGTGACAATTACCAATGACCTATCGCCAGAGAGACATATAAACAAAATAATTGGAGAAGTATTGAACTTATTGAGGAACATAAGAGTGGCGTCAGATATTTAGATGAAGAAATGATGAAGAAAATAATTACTGCAATGATAAGACCGAGGCTTGAATATGCAACAATACAGTGGGCTCCGAACTTAAAGAAACACATAAGGAAACTAGAGAAAGTACAGAGGGCTGCAACAAAATGGTGCCTGACTTAAGAGATTTGACTTATGAAGACAGACTGAAAAGAATGCAACTTCCAACCCTGGAAAACAGAAGAGAAAGGGGAGACCTGATAGCAATATACAGAGTGATGATTGGCATGGAAAAATGGATAGGGAAGATCTGTGTATGTGGAATGAAAGAATGTCGAGAGGGCATGGGAAAAACTAAAATGGCCACTTATAGGAGAGATGTGAAAATATAGCTTCCTCATAGAAGGGTGGAAGCATGGAATAGTTTAGACGTGGAAGTGGTCAACGCAAGGAATATTCATGATTTTAAGAAAAGCTGGACATTAATAGATATGGAGACGGGACAACACGAGCATAGCTCTTTTCCGTATGTTACAATTAGGTAAATACAATTAGGTAAATACACACACACACACACACACACACACACACACACACACACACACACACACACGAGGAGAGGAAGGACGCATACCGTCGCTCCCGAGAATCAGCTGATCTTCACTACCTTTGTTTGGGTTTACAGTGGCCTGGGCGATAAGTGTGGACTCATTTTTTTTCATGAATACAGTGTTAAATAATAATGAGTGAGAAAGATATTCCATCTAAATGCAGGTATGTGACAAGGAAAGAATGAAAGCTGATGATGACAATGTTGGTGAGGGAGGAGGAGAATTTGAAGGCTTTGATACGGCGCAAACTTCACTATTTGATAGAGTCTTAACTATCGAACGAAATTAGATAAATTGATAAAGGAGAGTATGGGAATGAAAGAGAATGAAGAACAGGATAAAGAGCTCCAGAAATTGAAAGAAAGGATAAAAAGAGTGGAAGAAAACGAAACTAGGCTAAGAACCGAAAATGAAGAATTAAAAGTCCAAATAGCGAACTATAAGAAATTGATGGAAGAAGGACTCGGTAAAGCCGAGAAAGAAAAAGAAAAGCTAAAAGATCTAGTTAACAAAGAAGAAGAAAGAGTACAAGACGTGATTAAAAAGAAGTACAAGCATGGAGAATCCAAGATAAGAAAGACAAGGAATCATTTCAAGAAGTATTTCAAGAACAGTTAAAAGAAAGAGATGAAAATATGACAAGCAAAATGATAGGAGTCCTCAAGAAAAAGAAAATTTAGTAAGAGAAATTGCAAAAAAAGAAGAGTGTAATTATTTTTGGACTGAAAGAAAAAATGTTAAATATAGACCAAGAAGGAAAAGACGAAATGAAATCAGTAAAAGACCTACTAAAACATCTGAATGACGAGGATAGACAGAACTTAGAAGAGGAAGTAGAAGAAATCCATAGAATGGGACCATATCAAGAAGGAACAGTGAGACCAATTAAGATATTACTAAAATCACAAGCAGCAGCAGAAGAAGTACTATATAGAAAACGAAACTCAGAGAAACAGAAGGTTGCAAAGATATATATATAAAGAAAAATAGAAACGAGGAGGAAAGGAAGAGACACAATGAACTGGTGGCAGAAGCAAGAGAAAAAATAATGAAAGGTCAGAGGAGGAGAAGAAGGCATTTTTTGGAGAATTATAGGAGACAGGATAAGGAAATGGTATATAAAAGAGAAAGAAGAGAAAAGAATGGAGCAAGTTTAACTAAAATGATAAGAACAAGAGATTAAAATGATGTATACAAACATAGATGGATTTTATCTAGTAAATTAGAATTAAGAGATTACATAAAGAAAGAAGAACCAGATATTGTATGCCTGGTGGAAACAAAGTTAAATGAGGCAATAAAATAGACATAGATAAAAGGTATAATATATGGAGGAGAGACAGAGTGGGTAAAGGAGGAGGAGGAGTCATGATGATGTTAAGGAAGGAGATAGTGGTAAATCAAGTGGAGTTTGGGAAGGAAAATCAGAAATACTGTATGTTAAGATGCATATTAACAAAAAGGAGTTAACAATCATTGGAACATATGTGCCACCAAAACAAACTCATGGACTAACCAAGAATATAGAGACATGATAGATGACACAATAAGGAGTCTTACAAGAATCATTAAGGAAAGGAGAAAAGTGATATTGATAGGAGATTTCAACTGTAAGGAGGTAGACTGGGAAAATTATGAAAGTGGTATGGGGGAAGATGCCTGGGGAGATAGATTCCTGAACCTAATGATAGATAATTTGATGGTCCAAAGAGTAAAGGAAAACACAAGATTCAGAGGAAACGATGAGCCGGCAAGATTAGACCTAGTTTTTACAAGGGATATACCAATTAACGATGATATAAGATACAAGTGCCCATTGGGAAAGAGTGACCATGTAATATTAGAGATGGATATAGAAGAAGGAAAGGAAGATAGAGATGAATCATACAAAGGAGACCGATTAAATTACAGAAAGGCTGATATTGAGAATCTCAAGAACTATTTTAAAACGTAAACTGGGAGGAGATGGAAAACTCATTAACGGTTCAAGAGAAATATAACTTATTTTTGGAAATATACAAAACTGGGGTCAGGAATATGTTCCAAATATAGACCTAAAGAAGAAGGAAAGAAAGATTGGTTTAATGCAAGATGTGCTAGGGCAAAGGAGAAACGAGATGGAGCATGGAAAAGGTGGAGAAGAAACAGAAATCCAGAAAATAAGGAAAACTTCAAAACAGCAAGAAATGAATATGCTAAGGTGAGAAAGGAAGAAGAAAAGAACTATGAAAAGGACATTGTCGAAAATGTAAGGAACAACCAAAATTGTTCTACAGATTCATAAATGGAAAAATAAGACAAAAAGAAACAATAGAAAGGTTAAAAGGAGAAAACGGAATGGTGGAAGACCCAAAAGTATGGCAGAACTGTTAAATAGTAAATTTCATGAGGTCTTTACTAAGGAATCCAAATTTGAAAGACCACAGGGTAATAGAGAGACTGTCTATATGAAAGAGATTAAAGTAACCAAGCTTGAAATAAAAAGTTGATGACGGAATTGGATGAGGAAAAGGCAATGGGACCGGATGAAGTCTCAGGCAGAATACTGAAAGAATGTAGGGAAGAACTAGCAAGTCCAATATACAACATCATAAAATGCTCAATAGAAAATGGAACAGTGCCAGTGGAGTGGAAAAGAGCTGAGGTGGTTCCCATATATAAGAGCGAAGGAAGGAAGAACCTTTAAATTACAGACCGGTATCACTAACTAGTGTAATATGCAAGATGTGTGAAAAGTAATAAAGAAGCAATGGATCGAGTTTCTTGAAGACAACAAAATATTATCAAATAGCCAATTTGGTTTTAGAAAAGGTCGGTCATGTGTGACAAATTTATTGAGTTTCTACTCTAGAATAGTTGATAAAGTACAAGAGAGAGAGGATGGGTTGACTGTATTTATTTAGATCTAAAAAGGCTTTTGATAAAGTGCCACATGAAAGATTACTATGGAAGTTAGAGGAGAAGGGTGGCTTAAAAGGAAGCACATTGAGATGGATGAAGAATTACTTAAGGGGAGAGAAATAAGGACGATAGTTAAAGATATGAAGTCCAAGTGGAGAACAGTAGACAGCGGAGTGCCACAGGGTCAGTATTGGCACCAATACTTTTTCTCGTATATATAAATGACATGCCAGAGGGAGTGAACAGCTACATAAATCTGTTTATGGACGATGCGAAACTGTGCAGAGTCATTAAACAAAAGAGGATTGTGAAATACTACAGGAAGACTTAAACAAGATCTGGAAATGGAGCAAAAATGGGAGATGGAATTCAATGTGGACAAAAGCCATGTCATGGAAATGGGAAAAGTGAAAGACGACCAGTGGGAATCTATAAGATGGGAGATGGAGTAGAACTAGAAAAGTAAAAAGGAAAAGGACTTGGGAGTGACAATGGAAGAAAATAATCAACCGTTAGCCATATTGATAGAATTTTCAGAGAGACGATAATTTGCTAAGGAATATTGGAGTAGCATTTCACTATATGGACAAGGAAATGATGAAGAAATTGATAAGTACTAAAATAAGACCTAGATTGGAATATGCAGGAGTTGTGTGGACTCCCAAAAAAAGAAACACATAAGAAAATTAGAGAGACTACAAAAATGGCTACAAGAATGGTTCCAGAATTTAAAGGGATGGCATATGAGGAGAGACTAAAGGCAATGGATCTACCAACCTTGGAGCAGAGAAGAGAGAGAGGATCTGATACAAGTTTATAAATTGATTAACGGAATGGATGAAGTGGATAATGAGAAACTGATCCTGAGAGAAGAATATGACTTTAGAAGCACAAGATCGCATAGTAAGAAACTAAGGAAGGGACGATGTCTGAGAGATGTTAAAAATTTAGTTTCCGCAAAGATGTGTTGAGACTTGGAACAGTTTGAGTGAGGAAGTGGTATCAGCAAAGAGTGTACATAGTTTTAAAGAAAATTGGATAAGTGTAGATATGGAGACGGGACCACACGAGCATAAAGCCCAGGCCCTGTAAAACTACAACTAGGTAAATACAACTAGGTAAATACACACACACACACACACACACACACACACACACACACACACACACACACACACACACACACACACACACACACACACACACACGGGACATCGTCGATGGCGGAGGTGGTCGCTGAGCTCCAGAGCAATCATCTATAATTCTACAGTTACCTAAGAGTAACCAAGGTGGGAAAGGAGCTGGTAATGTTTGTCCCGTCTCCATATAGTCATGTTAACTGTTGATTAGCAAAATAATGTCCAGTGAAGGTAAATATAAACTGTAGCCTGCGTTTGAGCCATCAGCTGGTTTGTTTACGTCTGCGCAACATGGCGGCCGTGAACTCGAAAGAGGAATCAGACTTCACAGGGTTTCAAGGAATAATGGAGAAGAGCGCTTATGTGAAGAAAATTCTGGAGTTAGAAGGTAAAATTGAAAACTGTTTGAAAAGTATGAGGGCCTGGAAACGAGTTATGACAATGTAAAGAGAGACTGTGCCGATATGAAGAAGGAAAATGCAGCACTGAAAGAGGAAGTTAAGCTAATTAAAGTGAATTGCGAAAATGTGGAGAATCTCTAGGAAAAGTGATGGAGAAGCAGGCTGAATGGAAAAAGTCAGGAAGTGGAAAGAAAGGAGGTAAATTACAAAGTTGCAAGTCTGGAAAAGGAAATCAAAGAGTCAGGGGAGAAAACTTTGGGCCTTGCTGAAATTATAGATCAACAGATCATAGAAGAGAAGATAGCTGAGAAAGTGGTGAAGGTTATTAAGTCAAATGAGACATTGGTGAGGGAAACTGTAGACAAAAAGAGATGTGTGGTGATATTTGGTGTGGAGGAGGATAAGACACCGAGTAAAATGGAGAGAGAGAAAACATAAAAAGGTGATAAATAATATCATTAATGTGGTGCAAGAGGAGGAAAAGACCTAGTACAAGAAATAGAGGACTTCCATAGAATTGGAAAGTTCACAAGAGAAGGTATGAGGCCAATAAGAATCAAACTTAAGTCACAAAAGGATGTAGATGAATTGGTGGAGAAGTCATGGAGGCTAGCCCAGCAGGAAACAACAAGGAAGATTTGGTTGAGAAGAGATCTCGGTGAAAAGGAAAGAGAAATGTTAAATGAGTTGAGAAAGGAGGCTTTGAAAAAAATGAAGAGAGGACAGAAGAAGAGAAGAAAGAGTTTTTCTGGAGAATCTTGGATATGAGACTGAGGAAGTGGTTCATAACCCAGAAAAGTACAGCAAGAAAGGACTAAAGAAACTTACATATGAGCGAAATGTAATGTATTCCAACATAAATGGAGTGATATCGGGATTTTAGAACTCAACGATTACTTGAGGGACAAGAACCCAGATATTGTGGGTCTTACTGAAACAAAACTGAGAGAGGGAGAAGACCTGATGAAGGTTGGAGAAGGAAATATAACGTTTGGAAAAGAAATAGAGTAGGTAAGATGGGAGGAGGAGTGATGTTGCTGGTTAAAAAGATATAAAGGTGGATCAAGTGAAAAAGGTATGGGAAAGGCAGAAGTGCTAAAGATCAGAGCAGAAACTAATGAAGGAAAAAGAGGCACTACATAGTGGTGTACGTACCACCTAAGACAAATGCATGGTCAGTACAGGAATATGAAGAAATGATAAGTGATACAGGAACATGTCTGGAAGAAATGTTGGGTGGCTGTGAACGAACTATAATGATGGGAGATTTTAATTGTAAAGAGGTGTGTTGGGAGGACTGGTCAATGGAAGGATCAGAGACAACATGGGGAAATACACTATTGACACTGGCAATGGAAAATGTGTTAACTCAGTGGGTCAAAGAAGATACTAGGTTTGGAGGAGAGGGAGCATCGTCAAGACTGGACTTGGTCTTTAGTACAGAGCCAATGGTCATTGAGGAGATGAGGGTGGAGTGCCCTTTAGCAAAGAGTGATCATGCAGTTTTGGAGTTCAAGGTGATAGACGAAGAGAAATCTAGAAGAAATGAAGAATATAAAGTGGGAAGATGGAATTATGCCAAGACAGATTTTGGAAACCTAAAGAAATTCTTTCAAGAGACAAATTGATGAAATTCAAGAGTGCTAAGGAGCAAATGAAAAGTGGAAGGAATTTATAAAATATACAAAGAAGGTGAGAAAAATTTGTACCAATAAGACAACATAGAGAAGTTGGAAAGCAGGACTGGTTTAACGATAGATGTGAAAAGGCTAGAACAAGAAAAGAGGATGCATGGAAGAGGTGGAGAAGGAAAAGACGGATTAAGCAGTGGAAAGTTACAAAAGAGCAAGAAATGAATATGTGTTGATTAGAAGAGAAGAAAGAAAGAAACAAGAAAAGGATATAATTGATAAATGTAAAGACCAACCAAGGCTTTTTACAGACATGTGAACAACAACATCAAAAATAGAGAAAGTATTGAAAGTTTAGAAGTAAATGGAGTATGCAGTGAAGATCCCAGGAAATGGCAGAGGCTATGAATGGATGCTTTCGGAAGGTATTCACAAAGGAGACTGCTTTTGACAAACCACTGGTAATGGAACAGAAAGGGATTATGAAGGAGTTTCAAGTAACTGTGGAGGAGATCAAGAACATGATGGGGAGTTTAGAAGTGAGAAAAGCTGTGGGACCTGATGGGGTATCAGGATGGATTTTAAGAGAATGCAGGAGCAATTGGCAGAAAAAGTTTGTGAAGTAATTGATGCCTCATTAAGGGAAGGTGTAGTGCCCCAAGACTGGAAAAGAGCTAACATTGTCCCAATCTATAAATCAGGTAACAAGAGAGACCCATTGAACTATAGACCAGTGTCACTTACAAGTGTGGTAGCTAAGATGTGTGAGAGGGTGGTGAAGACTAGATGGACAGACTTCTTGGAGAAAATGACATACTTTGTGAGTGTCAATTTGGTTTTAGAAAGGGCGTTCATGCACGACAAACCTGATATGTTACTATTCGAGGGTGATAGATGTAATACAGGAAAGAGATGGTTGGGCTGATGGAATATATCTGGATTTAAAAAAGGCCTTTGATAAGGTACCACACCAGAGACTGATCTGGAAACTTGAAATGGTAGGAGGAGTGCATGGCAGTTTACTAAAATGGATGGAAGACTTTTGGTAGGAAGAGAAATGAGAACAATAATTAAGGACAGACCATCAGAATGGGGATTGGTGGAGAGTGGAGTTCCACAGGGATCAGTGTTGGCACCAGTAATGTTCGCAGTCTACATAAATGACATGGTGGATGGGGTGTCCAGTTATGTGAGCCTATTTGCAGACGATGCAAAATTGTTAAGAAAAGTGAGATGTGACAAAGATTGCGAACTACTCCAGGAAGACTTGGACAGAATATGGAAATGGAGCTGTACATGGCAAATGGAGTTCAACACGACAAAATGCAAGAAAATAGAGTTTGGCAAGAGTGAAAGAAGAATCAGGAGTATGTACAAGATAGGAAATGAAGACATAAAACCAGTCATGAAGAAAAGACCTTGGGGTGACAATTACCAATGACCTATCGCCAGAGAGACATATAAACAAAATAATTGGAGAAGTATTGAACTTATTGAGGAACATAAGAGTGGCGTCAGATATCTAGATGAAGAAATGATGAAGAAAATAATTACTGCAATGATAAGACCGAGGCTTGAATATGCAACAATACAGTGGGCTCCGAACTTAAAGAAACACATAAGGAAACTAGAGAAAGTACAGAGGGCTGCAACGAAAATGGTGCCTGACTTAAGAGATTTGACTTATGAAGACAGACTGAAAAGAATGCAACTTCCAACCCTGGAAAACAGAAGAGAAAGGGGAGACCTGATAGCAATATACAGAGTGATGATTGGCATGGAAAAATGGATAGGGAAGATCTGTGTATGTGGAATGGAAGAATGTCGAGAGGGCATGGGAAAAACTAAAATGGCCACTTATAGGAGAGATGTGAAAAATATAGCTTCCTCATAGAAGGGTGGAAGCATGGAATAGTTTAGACGTGGAAGTGGTCAACGCAAGGAATATTCATGATTTTAAGAAAAGCTGGACATTAATAGATATGGAGACGGGACAACACGAGCATAGCTCTTTTCCGTATGTTACAATTAGGTAAATACAATTAGGTAAATACACACACACACACACACAAATTTTCAGAGACATAATTTTGCTAAGGAATATTGGAGTAGCATTTCACTATATGGACAAGGAAATGATGAAGAAATTGATAAGTACTAAAATAAGACCTAGATTGGAATATGCAGGAGTTGTGTGGACTCAAAAAAACACACACATCTCTCTTCATGAAATCAAATATTAAAGAATAATGAGTGAAAAAGATATTCCATCCAAATGCAGACATGAGAATAGAGAAGGGGCTGATGATGACTATGTGGTGAGGGAGAAAGCGATTCAAGGGTTCGATCTGACGACAACTTCATTACTTAAGAGAGTGTCAAATATTGAATGTAAACTAGATAAACTGATAAAGGAGAAGATGGAAATGAAAGAGAATAAAGAACAGGAAATGGAGTTTATAAGACTGAGAGAAAGGATAAGAAAAGTGGAAGAAAATGAAGCTAGGCTAAGAGCGGAAAACGAAGAACTAAAAAAAAAGGAAGTAGCTAACTACAAGAAGCAGATGGAAGAAGGACTTGGTAAAGCTGAGAAAGAAAAGGAGAAGCTGAAAGATCTAGTAAACAAGGAAGAGGAAAGAGTACAGAACGTGATTAAAAAGAAGTACAAGCATGGAGAGTCCAAGATAAGAAAGATAAGGCTGATTTTCAGGAGGTGATTCAAGAACAACTTAAAGAAAAAGAAGAAAATATGACAAACAAAATGATAGGAGTCCTCAAGACAAAAGAAAATCTAGTTAGAGAAATTGCAGAAAAAAGAAGAGTGTAGTCGTATTTGGAATAAAAGAAAAAAATTAAAATATAGACCAAAAAGAGAAAAGAAGAAATGAAATCAGTCAAAGACCTACTGAAGAATCTTAATGACGAAGATAGGCAGAACTTGGAAGAGGAAGTAGAAGAAATAAACAGAATGGGACCATATCAAGAAGGAAAACGAGACCAATTAAAATATTACTAAAATCACAAGCAGCAACAGAAGAAAGAATATTATATAGAACAACAAAACTTAGAGAAACAGAAGGCTGCAAGGATATCTATATAAAGAAAAATAGAAATGAGGAAGAAAGGAAGAGATACAATGAACTGGCAGCAGTAAGGAAAAGAATAATGAAAGGTCAGAAGAGAGAGAAGGCATTTTTGGAGAATTCTAGGAGACAGGATAAGGAAATGGTATATAAACGAGAAGGAAGAGAAAAAGTGGAACAAGTTTAACTAAAATGATAAAGGCAAAAGACTAAAAATGATGTATACGAACATAGATGGGGTTTTATCAAGTAAATTAGAATTAAGAGATTACATAAGGAAAGAAAATCCAGATATTGTATGCCTGGCTGAAACAAAACTAAATGAGGCAATCAAAATAGTCTTGGATAATAGGTATAATGTATGGAGAAGAGACAGAGTGGGTAAAGGAGGAGGAGGAGTCATGATAATGTTAAGGAAGGAGATAGTGATCAATCAAGTGGAATGTGGGAAGGAAAAGCAGAAGTATTGTATATTAAGATGCATATTAATAAAAAGAGTTAACAATCATTGTAACATATGTGCCACCAAAACAAATTCATGGACCAATCAAGAATATAAAGACATGATAGATGACACAATAAGGAGTCTAATGAGAATCGTTAAAGAAAGGAGAAAAGTGATATTAGTAGGAGATTTCAACTGTAAAGAAGTGGACTGGGAAAATTATGAAAGTGGTATGGGGAAGAAGCCTGGGAGAAAGATTCTTGAACCTAATGATAGACAATATGATGGACCAGAGAGTAAAGGAATGCACAAGATTCAGAGGAAACGAGCGAGCGAGATTGGACCTAGTTTTACAAGGGTATACAAATGAATGATGATATAAGATATAAGTGCCCATTGGGAAAGAGTGACCATGTAATATTAGAAATAGATATAGAAGAAGGAAAGGAAGATAGAGACGATTCATACAAAGGAGACCGATTAAATTACAGAAAGGCTGATATTGAGAATCTCAAGAACTATTTTAAAACGTAGACTGGGAGGAGATGGAAAACTCAGAGACAATGCAAGACAAATATAACTTATTTTTGGAAATATACAAAACAGGAGTCAGGAATATGTCCCAAAATATAGACCAAAAGAAGAAGGAAAGAAAGATTGGTTTAATGCAAGGTGTGCTAGGGCAAAGGAGAAAAGAGATGGAGCATGGAAAAGGTGGAGGAGAAATAGAATCCAACAAACAAGGAAAACTTCAAGGCAGCGAGAAATGAATATGTTAAGGTGAGGAAGGAAGAGGAAAAGAACTTGAAAAGATATTGTCGAAAAATGTAAGGAGCAACCAAAATTGTTCTATAGATTCATAAATGGAAAAATTAGGCAAAAAGAAACAATAGAAAGGTTAAAAGGAGAGAACAGGATGGTGGAAGACCCAAAAGTATGGCAGAACTATTAAATAAAAATTCCAGGAGGTCTTTACTAAAGAATCCAAATTTGAGAGGCCACAGGGTAATAGAGAGACAATCTATATGAAAGAGATTAAAGTAACCAAGCTTGAAATAAAAGAGTTAATGAAGGAACTGGATGAAGAGAAGGCAATGGGACCGGATGAAGTCTCAGGCAGAATACTGAAAGAATGTAGGGAAGAACTAGCAAGTCCTATATACAACATCATAAAATGCTCAATAGAAAATGGAACAGTGCCAGTAGAATGGAAAAGAGCTGAGGTGGTTCCCATATATAAGAGTGGAAGGAAAGAAGAACCTTTAAATTACAGACCGGTATCACTAACTAGTGTAATATGCAAGATGTGTGAAAGAATAATAAAGAAACAATGGATCGAGTTCTTGAAGACAACAAATTAATATCAAATAGCCAATTTGGTTTTAGAAAAGGACGGTCTTGTGTAACTAATTTATTGAGTTTCTATTCTAGAATAGTTGATAGAGTACAAGAGAGAGGGATGGGTTGACTGCATCTATTTGGATTTAAAAAGGCGTTTGACAAAGTGCCACATGCAAGATTACTGTGGAAGTTAGAGGAGAAGGGTGGCTTAAAAGGAAGCACATTGAGATGGATAGAAAATTATTTGAGGGGGAGAGAAATAAGGACGGTAGTTAAAGATATGAAGTCCAAGTGGAGAGCAGTAGAAAGCGGAGTGCCACAGGGTCAGTATTGGCACCAATACTTTTCCTCATTTATATTAACGACATGCCAGAAGGAGTGAACAGCTACATAAATTTGTTTGCGGATGATACGAAACTGTGCAGAGTTATAAAGCAAAAGGAGGATTGTGAAATACTGCAAGAAGACCTAAATAAGATCTGGGAATGGAGTAAGAAGTGGAAATGGAATTCAATGTGAACAAAAGCCATGTCATGGAAATGGGAAAGAGTGAAAGACGACCTGTGGGAATCTATAAGATGGGAGATGGAGTAGAACTGGAGAAAGTAAAAAGGAAAAGGACTTAGGAGTGACGATGGAAGAAAACAATCAACCAGTAAGCCATATTGATAGAATTTTTAGAGAAACATATAATTTGCTGAGGAATATTGGAGTAGCATTTCACTACATGGACAAAGAAATGATGAAGAAATTGATAAATACTATAATAAGACCTAGATTGGAATATGCAGGAGTAGTGTGGACCCCTCATAAAAAGAAACACATAAGAAAATTGGAGGCTACAAAAATGGCTACAAGAATGGTCCCAGAACTTGAAGGGATGACATATGAGGAGAGACTAAAGGCTATGGATCTACCAACCTTGGAACAAAGAAGGAGAGAGGAGACCTGATACAAGTCTATAAATTGATCAACGGAATGGACCAAGTGGATAATGAGAAACTGATCCTGAGAGAAGAATATGACATCCAAGCACAAGATCGCATAGTAAAAAGCTGAGAAAGGGAAGATGTCTGAGAGATATTAAAAATATAGTTTCCCAGAGATGTATTGAGACGTGGAACAGTTTAGATGAAGAAGTAGTGTCTGCAACGAGTGTGCACACTTTTAAAGTAAGATTGGATAAGTGTAGATATGGAGACGGGCCACACGAGCATAAAGCCCAGGCCCTGTAAAACTACAACTAGGTAAATACAACTAGGTAAATACACACACACACACACACACACACACACACACATTTTTTTGGAGAATTCTAGGAGACAGGATAAGGAAATGTTATATAAACAGAAGGAAGAGAAAAAGTGGAACAAGTTTAACTAAAATGATGAAGGCAAAGACTAAAAATGATGTATCTGAACACAGACGGGTTTATCAAGTAAATTAGAATTAAGAGATTACATAAGGAAAGAAAATCCAGATATTGTATGCCTGGCTGAAACAAAACTAAATGAGGCAATCATAATAGATTTGGATAATAGGTATAATGTATGGAGAAGAGACAGAGTGGGTAAAGGAGGAGGAGGAGTCATGATAATGTTAAGGAAGGAGATAGTGATCAACCAAGTGGAATGTGGGAAGGAAAAGCAGAGATTGTATATTAAGATGCATATTAATAAGAAAGAGTTAACAATCATTGTAACATATGTGCCACCAAAAACAAATTCATGGACCAATCAAGAATATAAAGACATTATAGATGATACAATAAGGAGTGTAATGAGAATCGTTAAAGAAAGGAGAAAAGTGATATTAGTAGGAGATTTCAACTGTAAAGAAGTGGACTGGGAAAATTATGAAGTGGTATGGGGAAGAAGCCTGGGAGAAAGATTCTGAACCTAATGATAGACAATATGATGGACCAGAGAGTAAAGGAATGCACAAGATTCAGAGGAAACGATGAGCAAGAGATTGGACCTAGTTTTTACAAGGGATACAAATAAATGATGATATAAGATATAAGTGCCCATTGGGAAAGAGTGACCATGTATTAGAAATAGATATAGAAGAAGGAAAGGAAGATAGAGACGATTCATACAAAGGAGACCGATTAAATTACAGAAAGGCTGATATTGAGAATCTCAAGAACTATTTTAAAACGTAGACTGGGAGGAGATGGAAAACTCAGAGACAATGCAAGACAAATATAACTTATTTTTGGAAATTTACAAAACAGGAGTCAGGAATATGTCCAAAATATAGACCAAAGAAGAAGGAAAGAAAGATTGGTTTAATGCAAGGTGTGCTAGGGCAAAGGAGAAAAGAGATGGAGCATGGAAAAGGTGGAGGAGAAATAGAATCCAACAAACAAGGAAAACTTCAAGGCAGCGAGAAATGAATATATTAAGGTGAGGAAGGAAGAGGAAAAGAACTTGAAAAAGATATTGTCGAAAATGTAAGGAGCAACCAAAATTGTTCTATAGATTCATAAATGGAAAAATAATGCAAAAGAAACAATAGAAAGGTTAAAAGGAGAGAACGGGATGGTGGAAGACCCAAAAGTATGGCAGAACTATTAAATAAAAAATTCCAGGAGGTCTTTACTAAAGAATCCAAATTTGAGAGGCCACAGGGTAATAGAGAGACAATCTATATGAAAGAGATTAAAGTAACCAAGCTTGAAATAAAAGAGTTAATGAAGGAACTGGATGAAGAGAAGGCAATGGGACCGGATGAAGTCTCAGGCAGAATACTGAAAGAATGTAGGAAGAACTAGCAAGTCCTATATACAACATCATAAAATGGTCAATAGAAAATGGAACAGTGCCAGTAGAATGGAAAAGAGCTGAGGTGGTTCCCATATATAAGAGCGAAGGAAAGAAGAACCTTTAAATTACAGACCGGTATCACTAACTAGTGTAATATGCAAGATGTGTGAAAGAATAATAAAGAAACAATGGATCGAGTTCCTTGAAGACAACAAATTAATATCAAATAGCCAATTTGGTTTTAGAAAAGGACGGTCTTGTGTAACTAATTTATTGAGTTTCTATTCTAGAATAGTTGATAGAGTACAAGAGAGAGGGATGGGTTGACTGCATCTATTTGGATTTAAAAAAGGCGTTTGACAAAGTGCCACACGCAAGATTACTGTGGAAGTTAGAGGAGAAGGGTGGCTTAAAAGGAAGCACATTGAGATGGATAGAAAATTATTTGAGGGGGAGAGAAATAAGGACGGTAGTTAAAGATATGAAGTCCAAGTGGAGAGCAGTAGAAAGCGGAGTGCCACAGGGTCAGTATTGGCACCAATACTTTTCCTCATTTATATTAACGACATGCCAGAAGGAGTGAACAGCTACATAAATTTGTTTATGGATGATATGAAACTGTGCAGAGTTATAAAGCAAAAGGAGGATTGTGAAATACTGCAAGAAGACCTAAATAAGATCTGGGAATGGAGTAAGAAGTGGAAATGGAATTCAATGTGAACAAAAGCCATGTCATGGAAATGGGAAAGAGTGAAAGACGACCTGTGGGAATCTATAAGATGGGAGATGGAGTAGAACTGGAGAAAGTCAAAAGGAAAAGGACTTAGGAGTGACGATGGAAGAAAACAATCAACCAGTAAGCCATATTGATAGAATTTTTAGAGAAACATATATTTTGCTAAGGAATATTGGAGTAGCATTTCACTACATGGACAAAGAAATGATGAAGAAATTGATAAATACTATAATAAGACCCAGATTGGAATATGCAGGAGTAGTGTGGACCCCTCATAAAATGAAACACATAAGAAAATTGGAGAGGCTACAAAAAATGGCTACAAGAATGGTCCCAGAACTTGAAGGGATGACATATGAGGAGAGACTAAAGGCTATGGATCTACCAACCTTGGAACAAAGAAGGGAGAGAGGAGACCTGATACAAGTCTATAAATTGATCAACGGAATGGACTAAGTGGATAATGAGAAACTGATCCTGAGAGAAGAATATGACACCAAGCACAAGATCGCATAGTAAAAAGCTGAGAAAGGAAGATGTCTGAGAGATATAAAAAATATAGTTTCCCGCAGAGATGTATTGAGACGTGGAACAGTTTAGATGAAGAAGTAGTGTCTGCAATGAGTGTGCACACTTTTAAAGTAAGATTGGATAAGTGTAGATATGGAGACGGGCCACACGAGCATAAAGCCCAGGCCCTGTAAAACTACAACTAGGTAAATACAACTAGGTAGGTAAATACACACACTTTGCTAGGGCAAAGGAGAAAAGAGATGGAGCATGGAAAAGATAGAGGAGAAATAGAAATAACAAATAAGGAAAACTTCAAGGCAGGAGATGAATATGTTAAGGTAAGGAAGGAAGAGGAAAAGAACTTTGAAAAGGACATTGTCGAAAAATGTAAGGAGCAGCCAAAATTGTTCTATAGATTCATAAATGGAAAAATTAGACAAAGAGAAACAAAAGAAAGGTTAAAAGGAGAGAACACGATGGTGGAAGACCCAAAACTATGGGAGAACTATTAAATAATAAATTCCAGGAGGTCTTTACTAAGGAATCTAAATTTGAAAGGCCACAGGGTAATACTTTCACTATCAATTTCTGCAACATTCGTGGCCTTCGTTCTAATTTTCAATCTGTGGAACACCACCTCTCTCTACTAAACCTCATCTTCTTCCTAACCGAAACACAGTTGTCTGTGACTACTGACAGCAGCCCTTTTCTGTTCCCTCCTACTTGCTCTATCCTCATTTTCAATCCAAAGCTGGATGTTGCGCATACGTGCGTAACGACACCACTTGCTCTCGTGCCCACAATCTTGAATCTTCAGAATTTTCTACCATCTGGCTAAGACTTCAATGTCACTCTCTAACTAAATTCATCTGTGCTGTATACCTCTCACCTAATTCCTCTGACTATGTAAAATTCTTTGACTATTTGACTTCCAAGGTGGAGCACATCTTATCTCACTTTCCTTTGCTGAGATCTCCATTTTAGGGATTTCAATGTTCACCACCAGCTTTGGCTTTCATCTTCTTTCACTGACCAACCTGGTGAACAAACCTTCAACTTTGCTATCCTTCATGACCTAGAGCAGCTAGTGCAGTTCCCTACCCGTATTCCTGACCGCCTTGGAGACACGCCCAACATTCTTGATCTTTTCCTAACCTCCAACCCTTCTGCTTACTCTGTTAAACTTTCCTCTCCGTTGGGCTCCTCCGACCACAATCTAATTTCCGTTACCTGTTCTATCACTCCAGTGCAGCCTCAGGACCCGCCTAAGCGGAGGTGCTTCTGGCATTTTAACTCTGCTAAGTGGGAGGAACTAAGGCAGTACTATTCTGATTTCCTTGGGATGATTATTGTTTTCATGTCAGAGATCCTTCTCTTTGTGCCGAGCGCATAACAGAGGTGATTATCTCTGGCATGGAGCTATACATTCCTCATACTTTCTCTAACCCTAAAGCTAAAAAGCCTTGGTTTAACTCTGCTTGTTCTCGTGCTGTCAATGATAGAGAGGCGGCTCACAAACGGTTCCGTAGCCATCCAACTGCTGAAACTCATGCCCTATATATTTCTGCCCGTAATCATGCCAAATCTATTCTCCAACTTACTAAAAACTCTTTCATCAATAGAAAATGTCAAAGTCTTTCCAATTCTAACTCCTCTCGAGATTTCTGGCATCTAGCCAATAATATCTCTAACAACTTTACTTCTTCGTCTTTCCTCCTTTACTTCATCCAGATGGCTCTACAGCTGTCTCTTCTTTTCTAAAGCTGAACTCTTCGCTCAAACCTTTGCTACCAACTCAACTTTGGATGATTCTGGGCATATTCCTCCTACTCCTCCACCCTCTGACTACTTCATCCCTAAAATTAAAATTCTTTATAAAGACGTTTTCCTGGCCCTCTCTGGCCTTGATTCTCGGAAGGCTTACGGTCCGGATGGAGTCCCTCCTGTTGTTCTCAAAACTGTGCTTCCGAACTCGCTCACTGCCTGGTCAAACTCTTTCATCTGTGTCTCTACTTCTATTTATCCTTCTTGCTGGAAGTTTGCTCACATTCAACCTGTCCCTAAAAAGGTGACCACTCCAATCCTTCTAACTACCGCCCTATAGCTTTGATTTCCTGCCTTTCTAAAGCCTTTGAGTCTATCCTTAATAGGAAGATAATGAGGCATCTATCAGCTCACAACCTTCTCTGATTGCCAGTATGGTTTCCGTAAAGGCAGATCTACTGGTGATCTTCTTACTTTCCTAACTGAATCTTGGTCATCCTCTTTAGGGACTTCGGTGAAACCTTTGCTGTCGGCCTTGACATATCGAAAGCCTTCGATAGAGTCTGGCACAAATCTTTAATTTCTAAACTACCCTCCTACGGATTCTATCCTTCTCTCTGTACCTTCATCTCCAGTTTCCTTTCCGATCGTTCTATTGCTGCTGTAGTAGACGGTCACTGTTCTTCCCTAAAACTATCAACAGTGGTGTTCCACAGGGTTCTGTCCTATCACCCACTCTCTTTCTATTATTCATCAATGATCTCCTAAATCTGACTCAATGCCCTATCCACTCCTATGCTGATGATACCACCTTGCATTATTCAACAGCGTTCAACAGACGCCCAACCCAACAACAATTAAATGACTCAAGGCGAGATGCTATAGGACGCCTAACTTCTGATCTTTCACTTGTTTCTGATTGGGGCAGAGAAAACCTGGTTTTGTTCAATGCCTCAAAACTCAATTTCTACAACTATCTACTCGACATAACCTTCCAGACAACTATCCTCTCTTCTTCAATAACACTCAACTTCCCTCTCCTCTACATTAAACACACTCGGTCTATCCTTCACTAAAAATCTAAACTGGAAATTTCACATCTCTACTCTTGCTAAATCAGCTTCCAAGAAGTTAGGTGTCCTGTGGCGTCTTCGTCCATTTTTCTCCCTCCCAGCTGCTTGCTCTGTACAGGGCCTTATCCGCCCGTGTATGGAGTATGGCTCTCATGTCTGGGGGATCCACACACAGCTTTACTAAACAAGGTGGAATCTAAAGCTTTTCGTCTTATCAACTCTTCTCCTCTAACTGACTGTCTTGATTCTTTAAGTCACCGCCGCAATGTTGCATCTTTATCTGTCTTCTACCGCTGTTTTCATGCTGTCTGCTCTTCTGAACTTGCTAACTGCATGCCTTCCCCCTCCTGCGGCCTCGCTGCACAAGACTCTCTACTTCTTCTCATCCCTATTCTGTCCATCTTCCTAATGCAAGAGTTAACCAGTATCTTCACTCCTTCATTCCCTACACTGGTAAACTCTGGAACTCTCTACCTGTGTCTGTATTTCCACCTGCCTATGACTTAAACTCTTTCAAAAGAGGAGTGTCAAGACACCTCTTACGTTAACTGGACCCTCCTTTGGTTTAGGAAAAGACGGTCTTGTGAAGGAGTGAATAGCTACATAAATCTGTTTGCAGATGATACGAAACTGTGCAGAGTTATAAAGCAAAAGAGGATTGTGAAATACTGCAAGAAGACCTAAATAAGATCTGGGAATGGAGTAAGAAGTGGGAAATGGAATTCAATGTGAACAAAAGCCATGTCATGGAAATGGGAAAGAGTGAAAGACGACCTGTGGGAATCTATAAGATGGGAGATGGAGTAGAACTGGAGAAAGTCAAAAAGGAAAAGGACTTAGGAGTGACGATGGAAGAAAACAATCAACCAGTAAGCCATATTGATAGAATTTTTAGAGAAACATATAATTTGCTGAGGAATATTGGAGTAGCATTTCACTACATGGACAAAGAAATGATGAAGAAATTGATAAATACTATAATAAGACCCAGATTGGAATATGCAGGAGTAGTGTGGACCCCTCATAAAAGAAACACATAAGGAAATTGGAGAGCTACAAAAATGGCTACAAGAATGGTTCCAGAACTTGAAGGGATGACATATGAGGAGAGACTAAAGGCTATGGATCTACCAACCTTGGAACAAAGAAGGGAGAGAGGAGACCTGATACAAGTCTATAAATTGATCAACGGAATGGACCAAGTGGATAATGAGAAACTGATCCTGAGAGAAGAACATGACACCCGAAGCACAAGATCGCATAGTAAAAAGCTGAGAAAGGGAAGATGTCTGAGAGATATTAAAAATATAGTTTCCATGAGATGTATTGAGACGTGGAACAGTTTAGATGAAGAAGTAGTGTCTGCAACGAGTGTGCACACTTTTAAAGTAAGATTGGATAAGTGTAGATATGGAGACGGGGCCACACGAGCATAAAGCCCAGGCCCTGTAAAACTACAACTAGGTAAATACAACTAGGTAAATACACACACACACACACACACACACACACACACACACACACACACACACACACACACACACACACACACGGGACATCGTCGATGGCGGAGGTGGTCGCTGAGCTCCAGAGCAATCATCTATAATTCTACAGTTACCTAAGAGTAACCAAGGTGGGAAAGGAGCTGGTAATGTTTGTCCCGTCTCCATATAGTCATGTTAACTGTTGATTAGCAAAATAATGTCCAGTGAAGGTAAATATAAACTGTAGCCTGCGTTTGAGCCATCAGCTGGTTTGTTTACGTCTGCGCAACATGGCGGCCGTGAACTCGAAAGAGGAATCAGACTTCACAGGGTTTCAAGGAATAATGGAGAAGAGCGCTTATGTGAAGAAAATTCTGGAGTTAGAAGGTAAAATTGAAAACTGTTTGAAAAGTATGAGGGCCTGGAAACGAGTTATGACAATGTAAAGAGAGACTGTGCCGATATGAAGAAGGAAAATGCAGCACTGAAAGAGGAAGTTAAGCTAATTAAAGTGAATTGCGAAAAATGTGGAGAATCTCTAGGAAAAGTGATGGAGAAGCAGGCTGAATGGAAAAAAAGTCAGGAAGTGGAAAGAAAGGAGGTAAATTACAAAGTTGCAAGTCTGGAAAAGGAAATCAAAGAGTCAGGGGAGAAAACTTTGGGCCTTGCTGAAATTATAGATCAACAGATCATAGAAGAGAAGATAGCTGAGAAAGTGGTGAAGGTTATTAAGTCAAATGAGACATTGGTGTCTATATGAAAGAGATTAAAGTAACCAAGCTTGAAATAAAAGAGTTAATGAAGGAACTGGATGAAGAGAAGGCAATGGGACCGGATGAAGTCTCAGGCAGAATACTGAAAGAATGTAGGAAGAACTAGCAAGTCCTATATACAACATCATAAAATGCTCAATAGAAAATGGAACAGTGCCAGTAGAATGGAAAAGAGCTGAGGTGGTTCCCATATATAAGAGCGGAAGGAAAGAAGAACCTTTAAATTACAGACCGGTATCACTAACTAGTGTAATATGCAAGATGTGTGAAAGAATAATAAAGAAACAATGGATCGAGTTCCTTGAAGACAACAAATTAATATCAAATAGCCAATTTGGTTTTAGAAAAGGACGGTCTTGTGTAACTAATTTATTGAGTTTCTATTCTAGAATAGTTGATAGAGTACAAGAGAGAGAGGGATGGGTTGACTGCATCTATTTGGATTTAAAAAAGGCGTTTGACAAAGTGCCACACGCAAGATTACTGTGGAAGTTAGAGGAGAAGGGTGGCTTAAAAGGAAGCACATTGAGATGGATAGAAAATTATTTGAGGGGGAGAGAAATAAGGACTAGTTAAAGATATGAAGTCAAGTGGAGAGCAGTAGAAAGCGGAGTGCCACAGGGGTCAGTATTGGCACCAATACTTTTCCTCATTTATATTAACGACATGCCAGAAGGAGTGAACAGCTACATAAATTTGTTTGCGGATGATATGAAACTGTGCAGAGTTATAAAGCAAAAGGAGGATTGTGAAATACTGCAAGAAGACCTAAATAAGATCTGGGAATGGAGTAAGAAGTGGGAAATGGAATTCAATGTGAACAAAAGCCATGTCATGGAAATGGGAAAGAGTGAAAGACGACCTGTGGGAATCTATAAGATGGGAGATGGAGTAGAACTGGAGAAAGTCAAAAAGGAAAAGGACTTAGGAGTGACGATGGAAGAAAACAATCAACCAGTAAGCCATATTGATAGAATTTTTTAATACTTTCACTATCAATTTCTGCAACATTCGTGGCCTTCGTTCTAATTTTCAATCTGTGGAACACCACCTCTCCTCTACTAAACCTCATCTTCTCTTCCTAACCGAAACACAGTTGTCTGTGACTACTGACAGCAGCCCTTTTCTGTTCCTCCTACTTGCTCTATCCTCATTTTCAATCCAAAGCTGGATGTTGCGCATACGTGCGTAACGACACCACTTGCTCTCGTGCCCACAATCTTGAATCTTCAGAATTTTCTACCATCTGGCTAAGACTTCAATGTCACTCTCTAACTAAATTCATCTGTGCTGTATACCTCTCACCTAATTCCTCTGACTATGTAAAATTCTTTGACTATTTGACTTCCAAGGTGGAGCACATCTTATCTCACTTTCCTTTTGCTGAGATCTCCATTTTAGATTTCAATGTTCACCACCAGCTTTGGCTTTCATCTTCTTTCACTGACCAACCTGGTGAACAAACCTTCAACTTTGCTATCCTTCATGACCTAGAGCAGCTAGTGCAGTTCCCTACCCGTATTCCTGACCGCCTTGGAGACACGCCCAACATTCTTGATCTTTTCCTAACCTCCAACCCTTCTGCTTACTCTGTTAAACTTTCCTCTCCGTTGGGCTCCTCCGACCACAATCTAATTTCCGTTACCTGTTCTATCACTCCAGTGCAGCCTCAGGACCCGCCTAAGCGGAGGTGCTTCTGGCATTTTAACTCTGCTAAGTGGGAGGAACTAAGGCAGTACTATTCTGATTTCCCTTGGGATGATTATTGTTTTCATGTCAGAGATCCTTCTCTTTGTGCCGAGCGCATAACAGAGGTGATTATCTCTGGCATGGAGCTATACATTCCTCATACTTTCTCTAACCCTAAAGCTAAAAAGCCTTGGTTTAACTCTGCTTGTTCTCGTGCTGTCAATGATAGAGAGGCGGCTCACAAACGGTTCCGTAGCCATCCAACTGCTGAAACTCATGCCCTATATATTTCTGCCCGTAATCATGCCAAATCTATTCTCCAACTTACTAAAAACTCTTTCATCAATAGAAAATGTCAAAGTCTTTCCAATTCTAACTCCTCTCGAGATTTCTGGCATCTAGCCAATAATATCTCTAACAACTTTACTTCTTCGTCTTTCCTCCTTTACTTCATCCAGATGGCTCTACAGCTGTCTCTTCTTTTCTAAAGCTGAACTCTTCGCTCAAACCTTTGCTACCAACTCAACTTTGGATGATTCTGGGCATATTCCTCCTACTCCTCCACCCTCTGACTACTTCATCCCTAAAATTAAAATTCTTTATAAAGACGTTTTCCTGGCCCTCTCTGGCCTTGATTCTCGGAAGGCTTACGGTCCGGATGGAGTCCCTCCTGTTGTTCTCAAAAACTGTGCTTCCGAACTCGCTCACTGCCTGGTCAAACTCTTTCATCTGTGTCTCTCTACTTCTATTTATCCTTCTTGCTGGAAGTTTGCTCACATTCAACCTGTCCCTAAAAAGGTGACCACTCCAATCCTTCTAACTACCGCCCTATAGCTTTGATTTCCTGCCTTTCTAAAGCCTTTGAGTCTATCCTTAATAGGAAGATAATGAGGCATCTATCAGCTCACAACCTTCTCTCTGATTGCCAGTATGGTTTCCGTAAAGGCAGATCTACTGGTGATCTTCTTACTTTCCTAACTGAATCTTGGTCATCCTCTTTTAGGGACTTCGGTGAAACCTTTGCTGTCGGCCTTGACATATCGAAAGCCTTCGATAGAGTCTGGCACAAATCTTTAATTTCTAAACTACCCTCCTACGGATTCTATCCTTCTCTCTGTACCTTCATCTCCAGTTTCCTTTCCGATCGTTCTATTGCTGCTGTAGTAGACGGTCACTGTTCTTCCTAAAACTATCAACAGTGGTGTTCCACAGGGTTCTGTCCTATCACCCACTCTCTTTCTATTATTCATCAATGATCTCCTAAATCTGACTCAATGCCCTATCCACTCCTATGCTGATGATACCACCTGCATTATTCAACAGCGTTCAACAGACGCCCAACCCAACAACAATTAAATGACTCAAGGCGAGATGCTATAGGACGCCTAACTTCTGATCTTTCACTTGTTTCTGATTGGGGCAGAGAAAACCTGGTTTTGTTCAATGCCTCAAAAACTCAATTTCTACAACTATCTACTCGACATAACCTTCCAGACAACTATCCTCTCTTCTTCAATAACACTCAACTTCCCTCTCCTCTACATTAAACACACTCGGTCTATCCTTCACTAAAAATCTAAACTGGAAATTTCACATCTCTACTCTTGCTAAATCAGCTTCCAAGAAGTTAGGTGTCCTATGGCGTCTTCGTCCATTTTCTCTCCCTCCCAGCTGCTTGCTCTGTACAAGGGCCTTATCCGCCCGTGTATGGAGTATGGCTCTCATGTCTGGGGGATCCACACACAGCTTTACTAAACAAGGTGGAATCTAAAGCTTTTCGTCTTATCAACTCTTCTCCTCTAACTGACTGTCTTGATTCTTTAAGTCACCGCCGCAATGTTGCATCTTTATCTGTCTTCTACCGCTGTTTTCATGCTGTCTGCTCTTCTGAACTTGCTAACTGCATGCCTTCCCCCTCCTGCGGCCTCGCTGCACAAGACTCTCTACTTCTTCTCATCCCTATTCTGTCCATCTTCCTAATGCAAGAGTTAACCAGTATCTTCACTCCTTCATTCCCTACACTGGTAAACTCTGGAACTCTCTACCTGTGTCTGTATTTCCACCTGCCTATGACTTAAACTCTTTCAAAAGAGGAGTGTCAAGACACCTCTTACGTTAACTGGACCCTCCTTTTAGATTTTTTGTTTTTCTCTTTCTACTTTCCTCTTAACAGGGCCTGGCAACCAGCGGGATTTTTTTCCAACACTTTGTTTTCCCTTGGCCAGTGCCCTTGTAATGTAAAAAAAAATGGAGTAAAAATGGGAGATGGAATTCAATGTGAACAAAAGCCATGTCATGGAAATGGGAAAGAGTGAAAGACGACCTGTGGGAATCTATAAGATGGGAGATGGAGTAGAACTAGAAAAAGTCAAAAGGAAAAGGACTTGGGAGTGACAATGGAAGAAAACAATCAACCAGTAAGCCATATTGATAGAATTTTCAGAGAACATATAATTTGCTGAGGAATATTGGAGTAGCATTTCACTACATGGACAAAGAAATGATGAAGAAATTGATAAATACTATAATAAGACCCAGATTGGAATATGCAGGAGTAGTGTGGACTCCTCATAAAAGAAACACATAAGAAAATTAGAGAGGCTACAAAAATGGCTACAAGAATGGTTCCAGAATTTGAAGGGATGACATATGAGGAGAGACTAAAGGCTATGGATCTACCAACCTTGGAACAAAGAAGAGAGAGAGGACCTGATACAAGTTTATAAATTGATCAACGGAATGGATGAAGTGGATAATGAGAAACTGATCCTGAGAGAAGAATATGACAGAAGCACAAGATCGCATAGTAAAAAACTGAGAAAGGGAAGATGTCTGAGAGATGTTAAAAATATAGTTTCCAGAGATGTATTGAGACGTGGAACAGTTTAGATGAAGAAGTGGTGTCAGCAAAGAGTGTACACACTTTTAAAGTAAGATTGGATAAGTGTAGATATGGAGACGGGGCCACACGAGCATAAAGCCCAGGCCCTGTAAAACTACAACTAGGTAAATACAACTAGGTAAATACACACACACACACACACACACACACACACACACACACACACACACACACACACACACACACACACGGGACATCGTCGATGGCGGAGGTGGTCGCTGAGCTCCAGAGCAATCATCTATAATTCTACAGTTACCTAAGAGTAACCAAGGTGGGAAAGGAGCTGGTAATGTTTGTCCCGTCTCCATATAGTCATGTTAACTGTTGATTAGCAAAATAATGTCCAGTGAAGGTAAATATAAACTGTAGCCTGCGTTTGAGCCATCAGCTGGTTTGTTTACGTCTGCGCAACATGGCGGCCGTGAACTCGAAAGAGGAATCAGACTTCACAGGGTTTCAAGGAATAATGGAGAAGAGCGCTTATGTGAAGAAAATTCTGGAGTTAGAAGGTAAAATTGAAAACTGTTTGAAAAGTATGAGGGCCTGGAAACGAGTTATGACAATGTAAAGAGAGACTGTGCCGATATGAAGAAGGAAAATGCAGCACTGAAAGAGGAAGTTAAGCTAATTAAAGTGAATTGCGAAAAATGTGGAGAATCTCTAGGAAAAGTGATGGAGAAGCAGGCTGAATGGAAAAAAAGTCAGGAAGTGGAAAGAAAGGAGGTAAATTACAAAGTTGCAAGTCTGGAAAAGGAAATCAAAGAGTCAGGGGAGAAAACTTTGGGCCTTGCTGAAATTATAGATCAACAGATCATAGAAGAGAAGATAGCTGAGAAAGTGGTGAAGGTTATTAAGTCAAATGAGACATTGGTGAGGGAAACTGTAGACAAAAAGAGATGTGTGGTGATATTTGGTGTGGAGGAGGATAAGACACCGAGTAAAATGGAGAGAGAGAAAACATAAAAAGGTGATAAATAATATCATTAATGTGGTGCAAGAGGAGGAAAAGACCTAGTACAAGAAATAGAGGACTTCCATAGAATTGGAAAGTTCACAAGAGAAGGTATGAGGCCAATAAGAATCAAACTTAAGTCACAAAAGGATGTAGATGAATTGGTGGAGAAGTCATGGAGGCTAGCCCAGCAGGAAACAACAAGGAAGATTTGGTTGAGAAGAGATCTCGGTGAAAAGGAAAGAGAAATGTTAAATGAGTTGAGAAAGGAGGCTTTGAAAAAAATGAAGAGAGGACAGAAGAAGAGAAGAAAGAGTTTTTCTGGAGAATCTTGGATATGAGACTGAGGAAGTGGTTCATAACCCAGAAAAGTACAGCAAGAAAGGACTAAAGAAACTTACATATGAGCGAAATGTAATGTATTCCAACATAAATGGAGTGATATCGGGATTTTAGAACTCAACGATTACTTGAGGGACAAGAACCCAGATATTGTGGGTCTTACTGAAACAAAACTGAGAGAGGGAGAAGACCTGATGAAGGTTGGAGAAGGAAATATAACGTTTGGAAAAGAAATAGAGTAGGTAAGATGGGAGGAGGAGTGATGTTGCTGGTTAAAAAGATATAAAGGTGGATCAAGTGAAAAAGGTATGGGAAAGGCAGAAGTGCTAAAGATCAGAGCAGAAACTAATGAAGGAAAAAGAGGCACTACATAGTGGTGTACGTACCACCTAAGACAAATGCATGGTCAGTACAGGAATATGAAGAAATGATAAGTGATACAGGAACATGTCTGGAAGAAATGTTGGGTGGCTGTGAACGAACTATAATGATGGGAGATTTTAATTGTAAAGAGGTGTGTTGGGAGGACTGGTCAATGGAAGGATCAGAGACAACATGGGGAAATACACTATTGACACTGGCAATGGAAAATGTGTTAACTCAGTGGGTCAAAGAAGATACTAGGTTTGGAGGAGAGGGAGCATCGTCAAGACTGGACTTGGTCTTTAGTACAGAGCCAATGGTCATTGAGGAGATGAGGGTGGAGTGCCCTTTAGCAAAGAGTGATCATGCAGTTTTGGAGTTCAAGGTGATAGACGAAGAGAAATCTAGAAGAAATGAAGAATATAAAGTGGGAAGATGGAATTATGCCAAGACAGATTTTGGAAACCTAAAGAAATTCTTTCAAGAGACAAATTGGATGAAATTCAAGAGTGCTAAGGAGCAAATGAAAAGTGGAAGGAATTTATAAAATATACAAAGAAGGTGAGAAAAATTTGTACCAATAAGACAACATAGAGAAGTTGGAAAGCAGGACTGGTTTAACGATAGATGTGAAAAGGCTAGAACAAGAAAAGAGGATGCATGGAAGAGGTGGAGAAGGAAAAGACGGATTAAGCAGTGGGAAAGTTACAAAAGAGCAAGAAATGAATATGTGTTGATTAGAAGAGAAGAAAGAAAGAAACAAGAAAAGGATATAATTGATAAATGTAAAGACCAACCAAGGCTTTTTTACAGACATGTGAACAACAACATCAAAAATAGAGAAAGTATTGAAAGTTTAGAAGTAAATGGAGTATACAGTGAAGATCCCAGGGAAATGGCAGAGGCTATGAATGGATGCTTTCGGAAGGTATTCACAAAGGAGACTGCTTTTGACAAACCACTGGTAATGGAACAGAAAGGGATTATGAAGGAGTTTCAAGTAACGGTGGAGGAGATCAAGAACATGATGGGGAGTTTAGAAGTGAGAAAAGCTGTGGGACCTGATGGGGTATCAGGATGGATTTTAAGAGAATGCAGGGAGCAATTGGCAGAAAAAGTTTGTGAAGTAATTGATGCCTCATTAAGGGAAGGCGTAGTGCCCCAAGACTGGAAAAGAGCTAACATTGTCCCAATCTATAAATCAGGTAACAAGAGAGACCCATTGAACTATAGACCAGTGTCACTTACAAGTGTGGTAGCTAAGATGTGTGAGAGGGTGGTGAAGACTAGATGGACAGACTTCTTGGAGAAAATGACATACTTTGTGAGTGTCAATTTGGTTTTAGGAAAGGGCGTTCATGCACGACAAACCTGATATGTTACTATTCGAGGGTGATAGATGTAATACAGGAAAGAGATGGTTGGGCTGATGGAATATATCTGGATTTAAAAAAGGCCTTTGATAAGGTACCACACCAGAGACTGATCTGGAAACTTGAAATGGTAGGAGGAGTGCATGGCAGTTTACTAAAATGGATGGAAGACTTTTGGTAGGAAGAGAAATGAGAACAATAATTAAGGACAGACCATCAGAATGGGGATTGGTGGAGAGTGGAGTTCCACAGGGATCAGTGTTGGCACCAGTAATGTTCGCAGTCTACATAAATGACATGGTGGATGGGGTGTCCAGTTATGTGAGCCTATTTGCAGACGATGCAAAATTGTTAAGAAAAGTGAGATGTGACAAAGATTGCGAACTACTCCAGGAAGACTTGGACAGAATATGGAAATGGAGCTGTACATGGCAAATGGAGTTCAACACGACAAAATGCAAGAAAATAGAGTTTGGCAAGAGTGAAAGAAGAATCAGGAGTATGTACAAGATAGGAAATGAAGACATAAAACCAGTCATGAAGAAAAAGACCTTGGGGTGACAATTACCAATGACCTATCGCCAGAGAGACATATAAACAAAATAATTGGAGAAGTATTGAACTTATTGAGGAACATAAGAGTGGCGTTCGATATCTAGATGAAGAAATGATGAAGAAAATAATTACTGCAATGATAAGACCGAGGCTTGAATATGCAACAATACAGTGGGCTCGAACTTAAAGAAACACATAAGGAAACTAGAGAAAGTACAGAGGGCTGCAACGAAAATGGTGCCTGACTTAAGAGATTTGACTTATGAAGACAGACTGAAAAGAATGCAACTTCCAACCCTGGAAAACAGAAGAGAAAGGGAGACCTGATAGCAATATACAGAGTGATGATTGGCATGGAAAAATGGATAGGGAAGATCTGTGTATGTGGAATGGAAGAATGTCGAGAGGGCATGGGAAAAACTAAAATGGCCACTTATAGGAGAGATGTGAAAAATATAGCTTCCTCATAGAAGGGTGGAAGCATGGAATAGTTTAGACGTGGAAGTGGTCAACGCAAGGAATATTCATGATTTTAAGAAAAGCTGGACATTAATAGATATGGAGACGGGACAACACGAGCATAGCTCTTTTCCCGTATGTTACAATTAGGTAAATACAATTAGGTAAATACACACACACACACACACACACTGGTGAGAAAATTAAAGAGACCAATGAGGAGAAAGACTTAGGAGTAAAGTAACCGTGCAAAACACTCTGTCACCGGAGAAACACATTAACAAGATTTTTTGGAAAACATACAACATGCTTCTAAATATTGGCCTTGCATTCATCCGAATGATGAAGAAGATATTATGTACCTTAATAAGACCCCAGCTGGAATATGCAGCATGTGTCTGGTCACCGCATATGAAGAAAAATGTGAAGAAGGTAGAAAGGGTACAAAGGCTGGCAACAAGGATGGTACCAGGACTCAGGGAGTTAGACTATGAGGAAAGACTGAGGAAGCTGGGGCTGACCACATTAGAAGAGAGAAGAACAAGAGGAGACATGATAACTATGTATAAATTGGTGAACAAGATTGACATACTGGATAGAGAGTTGATAAAGGTGACCAGAAGTAATTATCTCCGAGGACATGGAAAAAAGCTAATAAAGAACATCTGTGTAAATGACGTGAGAAAATACAGTTTCCCGCATCGTAGCATTGATAAGTGGAATAAACTGAGCAGTCATGTCTTTGATGTGGTGTGTGTCAATCAGATGAAAGAGAGATATGACAGGAATGGACAAAAAGAGAGGACACTTAGAGCTCAGCTCGGGCCCTATAATACACAAATAGGTAAATACAAATAGGTAAATACACAAACTGGTGGAGACAATACAGGAGGACAAGGAATTGACAGAGGAGGTTGAAAAAATACATAAATTGGACAGGTATGTTGAGGGTAAACAATGTCCCTTAAAATTAAGGTGAAAGTCTCAGTCAGCAGCTGAGGCAACAATAAATAAGGTCTGAAAATTGGGAAGAGTGGAGGAGTATGAACAGGTATGGATTAAGAAAGATAGGATCAGGGAGGAAAGTGACAAAATGAATGAGTTAAGAAGAGAAGCAAGTCAAAAAAGTGTGGAGAGGTCAGAGGTGGAGAAAAAGTAATTCTTTTGAATGGTAATGGACATGAGATTGGGTTATTGGTACTGTCATACCTCACCCAAAATGACAGTTAAGTTCCTGAGGTCGTCGTGCATGGCGAGATTCGTGTTGGGCGAATAATAGGGCCCAATGGGAAAATAGGGGTTAGGTTCCCAGATCCTCCCTAAAAATCACATTTTTACCAAAAAAAAACAGGAAAAAAAAAAACATTAAATGACGTAATTTTGCCATAGGAAATAATGGAAATAGGGGGGATGCGTTCTGGGCTGGTCCCCAACATACCACATGGGTGAAAAAAAAAATATATATACAGTAATACTCTGCTTAACGAACGTTCGGTTAACGAATTTCCGGTTTAACATACTGTATAAAGTTAGACCAAAAATCCACATAACGTACAACCACATCCGTTTTAGCGAATTTTCTGGGTTTGAATTTGCCAGGTGAGGGACCAAATGCGGTAGCTTCACTGTGATTGGCTGGCTCCACGCCTCTGTCTCTAGCGCTCCTGGAGCTGGATCCAAGATTCTTTAACAACGTCAGAGCAACCTCTTGCAGAGAAATGGCATCCATGAACGCTTGGAGGAACAGTGACAAGGTTGCTTTCAGTTTGCTCTGAGGTTGCTGGAAACACCACCTCTGGAGGTAGTGTTACTGTCTTATATATGCATTTATGTTCACAAAACAACATTTCTATTAGCTTTTTACAAACCTTGCCCCAAGAAAGGATTGTTTTGTAATGCATGAAGTGAAATCTTACATGGAATACCAAAAAAATAAAGCAGAGATGAGATGAGCCACAGACGAAGTGGGAGACTCGCCGCCACTCGGCCGCTTCTTCTTTGACCCTTTTGCTTACATGTTACTTTCATCATGATGTTTATGTTTTCACTCCTGTCTTGCCTGCTATAATGGATATCATATCTTAGTATTCATATACTCTCATGCCACGAGGATAACCTTGACTTTGTGGCACTGAGTGATAGTGAATTACTAATGAAATACTGCGGTATTTCATTAATAATTCACTGTCACTCAGTGCCATTGAGTCAAGGTTATCTTCATGGCATGAGCGTATATGAATACTAAGATATGATATCCTTTATAGCAGGCAATAGAGGAGTGGAAACAAATATCATGGGGAAAGACAACACGCAGGCTAAAAGGGTAAGAAAAAGAAGAAATAGTGGCTGAGTCGCCTCAAGTTTCCCTCTTCTTCTGTGGCTCATCTCATCTCTGCTTTATGTTTTTGTATTCCATGTAAGATTTTACTTTATGCATTACAAAACAATCCTTTCTTGGGGGTAAGGTTTGTAAAAAGCTAATAGAAATGTTGCTTTGTGAACATAAATGTGAGAATGTGAGAGAATGTGTACATAGCTCCTCTAACTTCCAGTGATTCATATGACATCATAAAAGTAGTGGTAAACTGGTGGCCCAATATGCTGCCAAACATATATATAATTTTTTTTTTTTTAACCCATGTGGTATGTTGGGGACCAGCCCAGAACGCATCCCCCTTATTTCCTTTATTTCCTATGGGAAAAATACGTCCTCTTAACGAATTTTCACTCTACGAACAGCTTTGACACCCCCTATCTTATTCGTTAAGCGGAGTATTACTGTATATATATATATATATATATATATATATATATATATATATATATATATATATATATATACAGTAAGGTCTCGGTTTATGTCAGTGTTACGTTCCTGAAACATGACGTAAGTCGATTTTATACGTAACTCAAGTTTCCGTACATTTCAAAGCATATTATCGAGTTTTCAACCATTCAATGTTTATGGTCATTCAGGTAAGTTAAAGGTTATATTGTTATATTATTTACAACTATGTAGGAATATGAAACACAAACTTGTTTGTTGTTGTTGATTAGGGCCACGAACGCGAAGGACTGCAGGTTGCTGAGAGGGGTGGACGCCTGAGGCCGCCAGGAGGGTGGGCAGATCGAATGTTGTGACGCCCAGGGCGGACAGCTGGGAGCGTAGTGCAGTGCGGTGGGAGTAGAAGCGTGGGCAGCGGGGCAGAAAATGCAATAGGAAAGGGCAATAGGGATCAGCAGATAGGCGCAGACGGTGCAAGTCAGCTGCGAGTGTAATTCAATTTAAGGTTTAAAAAATTGAAAATTTATAAATCGTAAAGCACGGGGTTTATTGTTATTGTTGGCCGCCAGGCGTCACTAGTGGTTATCCACCACACCGCCCACCTCATGCTTGAATACAATAACACTCTACGTACCTCAGTTCCATCACACCGTCGCCCCTGGCAAGAGTGTTATCCTACTTCTGCGTTTGTTGACTATCTTAGTATCTTGCTCAATGGCACCAAAAAGAAAACTTCTGAGTGATAGCAGTGATGCTAAGAAAAGGAAAACCATTATGCTACAAGAAAAAGTGGACATAATTAAAAGACATGAAAAGGGAGGCAGCAGCTGTGTGTAAGGGAGTGAAGAAGAAAATGGGAAGCCCGTTACCATGACAACGGGAAGGTTGACGACCTTGAGGGCTCGGCCACCCACCATCACAACAATAACAACTCCGGAGCTTTCGCCTGGGCCACACGACACTCGCAGCTCACTTGCACCGTCTGCGCTTGTCTGCTGATCCCTATTGCCCTTTCCTATTGCATTTCCTGCCCCGCTGCCCACGCTTCTACTCCCACCGCACTGCACTACGCTCCCAGCTGTCCGCCCTTGGCGTCACAACATTCGACCTGCCCACCCTCCTGGCAGCCTCAGGCGTCCACTTCTCTGGCAACATGCAGTCCTTCGCGTTCGCGGCCTTAATCAACAACAAAAACAAGCTTGTGTTTCATATTCCCACATAGTTGTAAATAATATAACAATATAACCTTTTACTTATATAACGCTTCTACTCCTACTGCACTCTACAAAGCTCCCAGCTGTCCGCCCTGGGCGTTACAACATTCGACCTGCCCACCCTCCTGGCGGCCTCAGGCCGCCCCTCTCGGCAACCTGCAGTTCTTTGTCATGCCCTAATCAATATATTCCTACATAGTTGTAAATAATATACCAATATAACAATATAACCTTTTACTTACCTGAATAACCATAAGAAATTATTGGTTGAAAACTCGATAATATGCTTTGAAATTACAAAAACTCGAGTTACGTACAAAATCGACTTACGTCATGTTTCAGGAACGTAACTCTGACTTAACTCGGGACCTTACTGTATATATATATATATATATATATATATATATATATATATATATATATATATATATATATATATATATATATATATATATATATATATATATATATATATATATATATATATATATATATATATATATATATATATATATATATATACAGGCAACCCCCGTTTAACGAAGGTTCACACAACAAAATTTCGCTACAACGGAGGTTTCATTTTACTACCATCTGCTCGTTTAAAGAACACCAAACTCGCTTTAACGAAGTTTTATCCCGGTAATTTTTTCCAAATTTGAAAGCCTCACCATATCACGCAAGCTGACAGGCTTTTGAATACACAAGGAGCTGCTGGTACTAAGGCCTGCCTCATGAATAATCCTGTGACACCTATAGAATAGAGATCAAGATCAAGATTAAGCCTCTCGTGGACAACACGCGCAACACTCACTCCCCAGTCAAAACATAACAGCGTCAGCAGCAGCTTGTCTTCCCTAGCTCAACTTACAACCAAAATGCCCTGTAATTGGCTTTGTGTTCTTAAAGAGACCAGGAAGTCTCTTACTCTCCAAGTGAAGCTAGATATTATTCACAGACACGAGAGAGGCCAGAAAACTATAGCAGTGCTGGCCACTATCTTGACTCCATATTATACTGTGTCTATTTTCAAGTCAGCAGACTCTATTAAGAAGGCTGGTGAGACCGTATCTTCCTTGCAAGCTAAAAGAACCACCTGAACTCGTGACTCTACAATGGATAAAATGGAAAGCCTTGTGGAAATGTAGTACATAAGTTTTGTATGCAGTACAATGATGTGCACTTTGTTTACATTCCACAGGTTGCCGGTTAGTGTCTTTCCCGTTTCACTCTTCCTCCCTTCATAAAGTTAGGATCATCAACATTATAAAGTTATGTCAATAAATACTTTAGTGTACATTATAATGACTTAAATTAAACTACCTAAATGTTTAACTTCATAATTTTTACTTGCATTAAACATTTTATTGTACTATGATGCACTCTCGCTTTGCTTACTCAATGGAAGTTCAAATCAGGGGTTAAACTTCTTATAAACGGTTCGCTTAACGAAGTTTCTCTTAACGAAGTATTTTTTAGGAACGTAACCCCTTCATTAAACGGGGGTTGCTTGTATATATATATATATATATATATATATATATATATATATATATATATATATATATATATATATTTCTATTAGCTTTTTACAAGCCTTGCCCCAAAGAAAGGATTGCTTTGTAATGCATAAGGTGAAATCTTACATGAAATACCAAAAAATAAAGCAGAGATGATGAGATCGGCCACAGACGGCGGAGACTCCGGCAACTTGGCCGCTTCTTCTTCTTTTTCTTGTGATCTTTTTAGCTTGGTGTGTTGTCTTTCACCACGATATTAAATTTATTTCACTCCTCTATTGCCTGCTATAATGGATATCATATCTTAGTACATACGCTCATGCCATGAGGATAACCTGGACTCCCTGGCACTGAGTGATAGTGAATTACTAATGATATACCATGGTATTTCATTAGTAATTCACTATCACTCACTGCCACAGAGTCCAGGTTATCCTCATGGCATGAGCGTATATGAATGCTATGATATGATATCCATTATAGCAGACAATAGAGGAGTGAAAGACAACACGCCAAGGTAAAAAGGTCACAAGGAGAAGAAGCGGCCAAGTCGCCGAAGTCTCCGCCGTCTGTGGGCGATCTCATCTCTGCTTTATTTTTTTGTATTCCATGTAAGATTTCACTTTATGCATTACAAAATAATCTTTTCTTGGGGGCAAGGTTTGTAAAAAGCTAATAGAAATGTTGTTTTGTTAACATATATGCATATATAAGACAGTAACACCACCTCCAGAGGTGGTGTTCCCAGCAACCTTTCGCCACCGTCCCTCCAAGCGTTCATGGAAGCCTTTTCGTGGTAGGAGGTTGCTCTGAGGTTGTTAAAGAATCTTGGATCCAGCTCCAGGAGTGGTAGAGACAGGCAGGTAACCAGATAATTACAGCGAAGCTGTCGCGTTCGGTCCCTCACCCGGCAAATTCAAACCCAGAAAATTCGCTAAAACGGATGTGGTTGTACGTTATGCGGACTTTTTGGTCTAACTTTATATAGTACATTAAACCGGAAATATGTTAGATGAACATTCGTTAAGCGTAGTACAGGCAACCCCGCTTAACGAAGGGGTTATATTCCTAAAAAACACTTCGTTAAGCAAAATTTCGTTAAGTGAACCGATTATAACAAGTTTAACCCCTGACTTAAACTTCCATTGAGAGTAAACAAAGCGAGAGTGCATCATAGTACAGTGAAAGGTTAAAAGAAAGTAAAAATTATGAAGTTAAACATTTAGGCAGTTTAAGTCATTATAATGTACACTAATGTATGTATGTACGTAACTTTATAATGTTGATGATCTCAAATTTATGAAGGGAGGGAGAGTGAAACAGGAAAGACACTAACCGGCAACCTGTGGAATGTAAACAAAGGGCTTATCAATTTATCACATACAAAACTTATGTACCACATTTCCCCAAGGCTTTCCATTTTATCCATTGTAGAGTCATGAGTTCAGGTGGTTCTTTTAGCTTGCAAGGAAGATACGGTCTCATCAGCCTTCTTAATAGAGTGTGCTGACTTGAAAATAGTAGAGACAGTAAATGGAGGCAAGATGGTGGCATTGCTATGGTTTTCTCGTCCCTCTCGTGTCTGTGAATAATATCCATCTTCACTTCGAGAGTAAGAGACTTCTTGGTCTTCTTAGGAACGCTAGGCCACATTGCAGGGCGTTTTGGTGGTAAGTTGAGCGAGGGAAGACAAGCTGTTGCTGATGCTGTTAATGTTTTGAACAGGAGTGAGTGGTGCGTGTGTTGTCCACCAGAGGCTTGATCTTGAACTTAATCTTGATTCCACAGGTGACCCAGGATTTCTCCTGAGGAAGGCCTTAGTATTGGTAGCTCCTGGTGTATTCTAAAGCCTGTCGGCTTGCGTGATACGATGGGGCTTTCAAACTTGGAAAAAATTACCTGGATAAAAGTTCGTTAAAGTAAGTTTGGTGTTCGTTAAACGAGCAGATGGTATTAAAATGAAACCTTTGTTGTAGCGAAATTTCGTTGTGTAAACTTTCGTTAAGCGGGGTTTGCCTGTATTACTGTACCTTATTTAGTTTATTTGCTGGTTGGAGAGGGCTTGAAATACGAAGTGATGGGCCTCTGACTGACCATGGCTAAGATGAAATCAAGAGAGTGCAAGGGAACCACGTCATCACACAACATCAGCACGACAAGGAGAGAGCAAGTGGCGCAAGGCAGCGTGCTACCGCCAGCCTCAGGGCGAGTCCAAGACGCTTGGGAAGGGTGGTCGCGTGCATCCAATGGGACCAGTGAGAGATTCAAATGGAGACCAAATCGTGCAATCTCGAGTCAAAGTCGTGCTCAGCGAAATATGGTATATTTTACCGATTCATGTATACGCAAGATTCGTGTTTGGCGAATTCGTGTTCGGCGAGGTATGACAATATATAAGATGGGGCTCACCGTGCCTCACAACACAGTGAATTCCAGTTCTTTTCTTGAAATTCACAAACCACCCTTTACTTGCTTTAAAATCATTATTGGAGTCAGATGTAGTATCAGAAATAAGATCTCGATCCAGCAGCCTAGCCTTTGCACACATTATGCCCTCTGACAAAGAATCACCAGCCATCTGCCTTGGGTTATCCAATCAACAATTTTTTTCATATCTTCCACTGCCACAGGTCGCTTAAATTGCCTTTTTCACACCAATCGTCACATCAGCTCTTTTAGTATTGTGGCTACTGTTGATTTAGCCATACAGTACTCAGCTGCAAGATCAGTTATTCTTTCTCCTTTCTTGTATTTATCAATAATCTCCTTTTTCCTTTCAATGGTTGTCACTACATTCTTTCTTGTAGGCTTATTTTGACCACTAACAATCCTCTTCGGTGCCATTGTAAGCTTCAAAAAAAAAAAAAAAAAAAAAAAAAACAGCAGAGAGAAAGCGCAGGCCAATGTCATTCTTACGACAGCGAAGGATAAACTGGTTGCGGTGGACCAGTGGGGCGCATAGGACGACGGGAGGGGAGAGACCCTTTGTTTACAGCCACGTGGATGAACATATGACTAATAGGTATTTTTTTGAGTATTATGTTGAACTTTTACGTTCGACTATTGAAAAGTTCGACTATTTAGACGTTCGAGTATTGATTCTCCACTGTATTTATTTTATCATTCAAGTAAAAATAGACAAATTCCTTTTTCACATCAGAAAAAAGACAACTCAGTTTGGTTAAAAACTAGTAAAGTTAAAGACTTCTGAATGACAAAATAAATCTCAGGAGAGGACTTTAAAGTTTAAAGGTTCCACGATTGTTATTTGAACACGCGCCAGCCTGATAATCATGTTCTCAATGCTTTCTCCTTCCTCTTCACCACTACCTCATAATTATTGTCACACTTTTAGAGGTGAGAGTTGGTGTGAATCCAAGGATGTCATCTATGTAATCAACATTCTTGTAAGATTACAGATTCCCTGAGTAGATTTGCTTGTTAGCGTTTTTGTACTTGTACCAAATGGTTTATAATTGAATGCAGAATGATGTGACAATCTGATAGATTATTTTAAGGAAGTCCAGAGATTGTAGGTAGGTATTAAGTATATATTGCTAATAAGAGTCACACCCTCCCTCTCCCCAATGAGGTCCACAGACCACTGTGGCACTGAGAGCAAACATTCTGGCACTCAGGCTACTGAGTTTGGCTGCTAAATACTACCAGAAAATGATGATTCAGTTCCAGTATAAAAAAAACACATAGATTCTATTTCAATGGCCAATAAAGAAGCATTACCTGTGTAAACATATTGCCAACAATGGCAATATTTTTATTTATTTTGCTAATGAAAATCATTTAGAAAATAAGATTTCACCGTGAAACTTTGAGTGTTGCTAACACCATATTTGTATTGCAGAGAGAGAGAAAAAGGTTTTTCAAAATTTTGGAAATAATATTAAATATATGGTGGTGCAACTTTAAATGTACTAATTGTGTTCATTATTGTATATATGTTAGCTAAACTATTACTGAGGCGGAAAATGCAAATGATTTCATAAAGTAATGCATCATGTACTACATTTCTTATATGAAATTTCTGCATTATGTAACCTGTTAGTATTTAAGGAAAAGGAATTCAAATTTTATAAGTTTTTAGTAAACAAAATATTTTGATCTGAATTGCTATGTTTTTCTGATCAAAATTTATTGCAATCTTAGTTATATAATTTTGTTCAAATCATAGCCTGGTTTGAAGTACGTAAATGTAATTACTTATATGGTTATGTAAATATGCACAAACTCAAAAGTTATAATTATAAGATTCTTCTTGCTATACTTTAACTGTTTTTTTTTTTTTTGTTGTAGATCATTACGGGCCCAGTCATGGTGGCTGGGGATCATAAGTTCCATCCAGAATGCTTCATTTGTTCATCATGCTCATTATTTATTGGTGATGGAGAATCATATGCTTTGGTTGAGCGATCAAAGTTATTTTGGTAAGTGTAAATGCAACAATGCTACATTTATTTGCATGTTTCATAATATGAGCATGATTGACAAATTTTATTGTATTTGTGTTTCTATTATTTGTATAGTGAATCCCATTATGTGTATAAAAAAGTTCTGTTATACTGAACAGGTTCATGTTTTTACATTATGATATTGCAGTGGGCAGTGTTACAAGAGACAGATGCAGCCTTTAAACAAATCAACCCCATTTATGAAAAAACCACACAGTATCCAATTAATAGGTTAGTAAATTATGTGCTTTGTAATTGATTAAAGTAACTATACTGATTGTTAAGACTCAAATCCTTTTTTTGGAGGGGCTATTCTAAATTATAGTAATAAGCTAATGATAATGACTTCATTGAAATATATTTTTTTAAAATGTGGATGTTTTTGATAAATTAATGCTATTATTATTTTTTATTTATTTTCTTAAATAAAGATAGAAGTGGTAAAATTACACTTTAAAAAGATAAGATTTCCAGCACTTGATCAGTATGATAATTGTGGGCTGGTGATAGATTCATTAGCTATGAAACATTTAAATCAACTGCATATCTGCATATGCTCACAGTTATATATGAACATAAATCTTCAATAAAAGAAAAAGTAATGTAGTTAATGCTTACTGTTGTTATGTTTGTGAAGAATTTTTCTTTTATATTTTTAGAGTTACCTGCCAAGTCAGAAAATCAAAGAAGAATAAAACTTAGTGTGGATTCAAGAAAGGGCTTCCCACTCGCAGGACTGAGTAACTACCGAGGCCTTCGTATAGCAGAGTAAGACCTATATTTTCATTTAAGTTTTCAGGAACTAAGAAGTAAGATGGAAAGAATATTGATGTTACGCTGTTGCAGTTGCTGATATGACTTTAGATTCATTTGAATTTAAGCTTATCTCATTGTAGCAGTGGCTATTGCAGTATGGTAGTTAGTAGTGAATAGCGTAAAATCACAGAGATGTTACGATGTTACTGATGTAGAAGCTGCAACCAGGATCACGCAGGGAACAAAGGACCAGAACTAACAGTCTTGTTGAAGCTTATTAAGTATTTGTAAGATTAAACAATTACTTATGAAGTATGAAGTTTGATCGTGATTTCACTAACATTTAAACTGTGTCACTGAGGAATTGCATGAGATGCCCACCATGCGTGCCTCACGTCAGTCCTTTAGGAAATAGGTTCGGGGAAGCAGCCAAATTTGTCAGTAAGCAATACTTAAAACCCCTAAAGGAATCCAAGTAGAATAGGTTGGGGCAGGGAGGGCATTTAATACCTCAGTGAAGCAGTTTAAATGTTTGTGAAATCATGGTTAAACTTCATACTTGGTAAGTACTCATTTAATCTAACAATTTCACTGCACAAAATTTAAACTGATGTCACTGAGGAATTCAATAAGAGCTTTAGAATAATTCTTCCAACCTTCATGACTCAGTGAATTAAACTTGAAAAAATTCTGAGAAAAAACAAAACAAAAAAAAAACACACACAAAGTTTCCCAAATACTAAATAGCATGTGATGCAGCATGACACCTCATACCAGAAATAGTTAGTGCAAACAAAGACCAAAAGAAAGATACAGTTGTACATAATGCAAAGTAGCAGACAAGAGTACAGAGAACACAAATGTTAACATAAGTCTCAAAATGTAGATCCATAACTTTTTATCTTTATCACTGATAGACAAGACTGCTGTAGCAAACTCCCCATGTTCACCCAAAAGTCTCTTAGAAAACCTTGTGAAAGTTGACTCTCTGGCCCAGCCGCCAGTGGAGAAATTAGTCAAAAGAGGCAACTTCAAAGCCGCCTTACTGAACGAGGCTGACCCGGTGGAGTGTGGGGGAAAATTTGAAAGGTTAATGCCAATGGCTACCAACATATCCTGAGACTTGATATATCCCAAGAGGCCATACAAGAGGGGTGGCCTTTTGGTTAGGAAAAAGAAGTGTTTGGTCCCCTGGTGGAATTAGTCATGTCTAGGTAGTCTACAATAGTAGTGTAAACACATAACAGTTTATTAAGGGGATAAGGCACAAAACATAATTTAGCCATATAGAGAGCCTGGCTGAGAGGTTTGCAGTTGGTTGCTTATCCTGCAGGAAATTGGAATTGTCATTTGTTATTACACATACTACTACTCATAGTTATTAATTATTGCTTAAACCCCCCACATTCCCACAGCAAATTTATCCCATTTCTAACAGCTCAAGAAAAGAAAGAAAAATACTTGAGGTGCCCTTTCTTGTTTTCTTAGAGAAGACACCTAGTCTGTTTTCTACTCCTAGGTACCAGCCATCAGGCCAATTCCCTCCTTCGCCTCTCTTCTGTCACAGGGCTTACACATTGTCTTCAGCTTGTCTCTTCACTGGCTTTTTTTTTTTTTTTTTTATTCTTTTCAGCAGTGGTTGGGTTTACCTTTCATTGCTCCATGGTTTGTCTTTCTTTTACAGGGAGTTTGTAAGTGTGTTATTATGTCATGTGAAGTGTTCTTGTTCCCTCCTGTCACTTACAGTGGACCCTCATGGGGAGTGTCTGTCATGTAAGGAGGTGTTTTGTACCCTTGCTCCATGTTGTGATTGCTGCAAGGCCTTGTCCCACGATCAGTTTTTATGTCTTTTGGATAGTATTAAAGGTCGTACTGACAGAAGGAAGGCTTCTTCTTCCGGTAAGCATAAGTCTTTCCCTTCATCTCTACTGCATAAACGCATGTGTAAGATGGAGGAGACGTTGGGCCGGCTTTCCCTCATTCTCTCCTCTTCCCAGGGTTCCCCATTCTCTGGTTTCCAGTCTCTGGCTTCACAGGTAGACAATTCCCAGCCAGGTACAAGCAGGGCTATGCAGAAGCCAGGGCAAGCTGAACCAACTGGTGCCACCAGTCCCGAGGTTGAGATGGTACCAGCATCCACTGCTGTTTTGCCGCAGTTCCTAGCACAGGTAAGGCAGTGGTACTTTTTCCACTGTTTACGGGGGTGGGATTGGCGACAGCCATTGATCTACCATGCCCGGCAGCCACCCTACTACCCAGGAAATGGAGGTTGGCTTCTGCCATACAGTTCCCATGCCTGGCAGTCAGACTTCTTTCCAGGATGTTGAGGCTGGCGTCTGCTATACGGCTCCTATGCCTGGTGGCCAACTCATCATCCCCTCATATGGATTAGGCAGAGGTGAGACTATTCTACATTAGTAGCCATGCTACTAATGTGTCTGGTGGTCTTCTCCCTACCCAGACTATGAGTGTTAGTATCAGACTCGTGCCTTACGTAGGGGTTGGTGTGTGCCCCTCAGCTCCCTTGCCTGGCAGCCATGCCCTTCCTTGCAGTGGTTTGGACCATGTGGACCCTAGTGAGTCTATGCCGGGCAGCCTTCCACTTTTTCAAAAGGCTTCTGTTGAGGCAGTGAGATGGGCCAAGGTCTTTCGGCTCTCATGCCAGTTGGCCATCCTCTATCCACAGCCGGGTCTTTTGAGGAGGATGAGGAAGACGTGCCTTCCTATCAAAGAAGGTGTTTCCCCTTTTTTGCACCTCATAGGCCAAGTGAAAGCCTATCTTCATCTGCCTGTTTCTGAGGCTCCTTCCTCATCCCAACTTATGGGGGTAAAGGACTCATGGCTCAGTTTTGCCCCACCAGGCCTCACTTACTCTCTCACATTTGCTTATGGCTGAAGCTGTCTGTGAGGAAGCTCAATGCAGGTCCCTGAAGGAGCTTAACCCTTGCTCAGTAAATTTTCCGTTGTCTAGGGATTGGTATGGCCGGACCAGGTCTTTTTATCTGCCTGAGGAGGCCTCACTGGCTCCTCCTCCGATTCATGAGGAGTTGGGTGGTCTATGATCGGTGGGCAACCTAGCAGTCTCTGTCTCCTCTCGCCTGTTGGCGCAAATGGAGAAAGTGTTTGGCTCCATGGCTGACATTGCCTCTTGGACAGACTAGGTTTTGGCTACATGGGCTGGTGCAACGTTTTGCATGGAGCAGGATGTATTGGAATTTTTCTCAGCACTGGTCAAGGCTAATAAGGACATTCTTTGTCCTGCCGAGGAGCTATGTTGTAGACTCCTTATGTTACAGAGGCAGGCTGTAGTGAATTCATTGCCTTGTACCTTTTCTGACAGAAGCGTCAGCTTCTTTTTTCTCCCTTTCCTGATGTGCTATTTGGCCCAGCAATGGTGGCCAGGATACAGGAAGATGAGCACTTAGCTTCTCAGCAACATGCACTTTCTTCTGTGGTGTGGCGGTTAGCCTCTTCTTTTTGGGGTTCAGCCTCTGTGTCCCATTGGGCAAGATAAAAGGAAAGATGAGGATGGGTGCGTTTCTTAGTGCCTCTTCATCGGCTCTGGTCCCCAGGCCCTCAGCCACAGGGGGATCCTTTCAGGCCTGGGGTTCTCACGGTGGAGGATCCCATGGCCGAGGTAGATCTCACTAGGGAAGTGTTTGCTCTCCTGTGCCTGTGGCTGCTTGCCTACAGCAGCACTGGAGAGAGTGGATGGAGGTGGGGGGCAAGAGAGTGGGTAGTGAAGACTCTGCATTATGGGTATGTTCTCTTTCTGTGTCCCCCTTCTTTGTCGGCCAGACCAATAGAGTTTGTGAGTTATTCATCACCTGGGACTCAAGTCCCAGGTGATGAATTTCAGTCCAACTTTACCATTCCTACTCTTACGGAGTACATTAGCGACTTGGAAGGGGACAGGCTTTTATTTTTTATGTCCAGTCAGAGCCGTCAGGGTGTACCTTCGTAGGACCATGGACTGTCATCCTAAATGCTTTTACCTTTTTGTGATGATTACTGAGCCTCAGCGTGTAGTGCACCCTTATACTATTTTCCAGTGGATATGTCAGGTTATCCAGCTTGCACATGTGGATGTTTCTGAGGAGGACATGCTCTTGGTTCGGGTGAAGGCAATTGAAGTTAGAGCAGTGGCAATGAGTGCCTTATTCAAAAAGATTCAGAGTATTCCTAGCGTTCTTCAGGCAGGAACCTGGAAGAGTATGTCCACCTTTGCTTCTTTTTATCTTAGGGACATTACTCATTGGAATTTGGATACCTTTTCTCTAGGCCCTGCTGTGTCAGATCTCAGGGTAATTCATTAATTTTTTTTTTGTGTCCTTATACATATGGTTCTATGTATTGTCCTCTGTGTGTTTTGGGGTCATTGGACTGTTCTTGTGGTGAGAGTTGTGATGCTCATCTCACTATGGTTTTGTCCCTCTGTCATGGGATACGAGTGCTGCACCCTCCTCAGGATATGACCTCTGCCTTGTAAGTTTTTGAGTTTGTAAGGGTGTGTGTCTTGGGGAGTGAAGGTTTTTTTTAAGGGGGAGGTCATTCTCCCTCCTATACTTGGGATTCAGTTGTTAACCCGTCCGCTGCGGACGACGACACTGTGTCGTTGGTAAAAAATTCCAAAGACTGCGGACGACAGATGTTATGCGTCGGCAAATAAAAATATTCGTAGAATATTCCCAATGCGTTACTGAGCTCTCAAATTTTGACAGAGTCATCCCTGAAGACTGCCCATGCTTTGTTTATGTCCATGACCTTGGACAAGGCTTATCTCGTGACTCCTCACCCATCTTACAACATGCAACACTCATGTTACTCATCTTACTGAAACACAAAACACTCATATCACTCATCTGTCTCACTTCTGGCTCACAACACTCATTTCAGTCATTTACAGAGAGAGAGAGAGAGAGAGAGAGAGAGAGAGAGAGAGAGAGAGTATTACTGTCATGTGCTTATTTATCTTATTGTTTTTTATTACTTTTGCATTCGCATATAATCATTACGAACATGCCTTGACAATTTGAGGTACAAAAACATTATATACATGCAGTAGACAAAGTAAAACATAAATGGTGACCAATACGGCAACATCATCAGCTGATATTTACCGCTCACCACAGTGGGCATAGAAAATGCCTGGCTCAGACACATTTTGGCTTATAGTGCAAAACTTTACATATACAGTCAGCGCCAAAATACTTGGCGCGAAAATCGTGTGCCAAGTTTTCCTTCGATTTATTAAGTACCCCTTATAATCATGTAACAAATATGCCAGATTTCTTGGCGCGAGAGAGACGGTAAAAGGGGGCGGAGCTTAATCAGTTGAGTGAGTTTCAAGGCCGCTAGTCTGCTTCAGTCACTTGTGGGAAGTGGATTTAGTCTGTATTTTTTATAGCGTCACGTGGTATGCGACCTTGACCTTTGTGCCTTTTTGTGCCTTATGTGGGATAATGGGAGGAGGCAAAGACTTGACAGAAGACCAGATAGCTGCCATAACTTCCCTGAGCCTTGTGGGGAAATCTAATAAGGAGATCTCCATAATAAGTGGAGTAGCACTGTGCTCCGTGCAGTGCTGGACCAAGAAAAAAAGGGAGGCGGGAGACGCTGATATACCGCTTCACAAGAAGAGGCCAGGAAGGCCACGTAAGAACTCACAGAGGACCCTCAAGTTACTCCAACGTCAAGTGGAACAGGAACCTCGAATTACTGCAAAAGAACTCAAGGAAAGGAACACGCAGCTTCTCGAAAACACCTCTGTTAGAACAATTCAGAAACGCCTTCGTGACGACCTTGGGTTTCAACATAGTGCCCCTCGAAGAAAGCCACTGCTAACAAACCAGCAAAAGAAGAAAAGGGTGATTTTTTCAAAGAAATATCTCAATTGGGATCTGGAGAAGTGGAAGACTGTACTCTGGAGTGACGAAGCAACGTTCACGGTGACTGGCAACTGTGGGGGGAAGGTGAGGTTGCAGCGAGGTGCAGATCCCTTCCACCCCAAGTATACAGAGGGGACAGTGAAACACCCAGACAGTGTTATGGTGTTGGGTGCCTTTGGGTACCACGGGGCTGGAAAACTTATAGTGCTTCCCAAGAACCTTACAGTGAATAAAGACAGGTACTTAGAGCTGCTCGCTGACCACCTCGAGGACTGTTTTACCGTTTGTCAAAGTGAAATTTTCCAGCAAGACGGTGCCCCGGCTCACACTGCCAAATTAATCCGTGAATGGTTTGAGTGGGTGGGTGTGGACTATATCAGGGACTGGCCAGGGAACAGCCCTGATCTGAACCCTATCAAGAACCTGTGGAGTCTGATCAAACGGCGTCTAAGGGGACGTGACACCTCAACAGCTGGTTAAGGAAATAGAAGACATCTGGGAACACTTTGAGCCCTCACTCCTCCAGAACCTCGCCCTGTCGGTCCCCTTACGTCTAAAGAGCTGCGTGAAAAGAAAGGGTCACTCGACAAAGTATTAAAGTCTAGGTAAGTGCCCCATAAATATCTCTAACCATTCGTGAAAGGGCGTCACGAAGCGGAAAATGTTTGGCGCCAAGTAATTTGGCGCTGACTGTACAACAGATACTTAGAAACCATTTTTCTTTGATTTTGGACCACAAGGATTCCATTTCTGCAATAAAAAAGAATTGCTCAAACCCGCCGCACTGGCAGTACAGTAAAACCTCAGCTCACGACCATAATTCGTTCCTAAATTCTGTTCATCACCCGATTTGTTTGTCCCCTGAATCAATTTTTCCCATAAGAATGTATTGAAATACCATTAATCCGTTCCTGACCAAAAAAAAAATAATACTTTTGTCCTTAAAACCCATTCAAAATAGACCTTTAATGTATGCATGATATGAACAAAATAATTATAAAAAGCCTAAATTGTTTTACTTACCTAAATACTATCAAAATGATAACAAAATTAATAAAAAAGAAAAGGTTATTTACTTGAGAGACTGGATATTGATGGCATGATGGAATGGAGGAGAAGAGGATGGGGGAGGAAGACAGACAAGATCCGAGAAGACAGTCATGAGAGAGGACTTTGAGTGTGCGCAACGTGCCAGAGCTACACAACAGCTGTGTAGCGTCACAAGTCAGTGCTGCTATGTGGGGCCCCGTTATAGTGTACATCGGCATGGGAAACATGGAAAGATTGCCAGTCTTCATCTCTGCCTTTGGAAGACCCTTGCCTGCTGGGGATTGACTTCCTCACGCATGTGGGAGCAAGTTTGGACTTCCAAGAAGGGAAGTTAAAGGTACGTGGCCAGGAAGTGCCTTTGATCTTCGGAGGTGATGCTCAGTGTGAGAGGAGCGGGCAGTAGGGCGGTGTTCCTTGCCAGGCGAGCGAGGAAACAGCTGCGATGGATGTGCCACAATCTGCAGTACCTGGACATGGCCAGGATGATGATGACAGCAATGCTGAGAGCCACCAGAGCAGCGAGGATAATGCCGAGGAAGCTACAGTAGAGCGCGCCGGTAACATCACCATGCCCAGGAAAAACAGGAGAAAATCGTGGTGGCAAGGAGATTATGTTATGTAATATTTTTCGTATGTTCCTGTTTCTATTTTCTTTTGTGCTTATTTTTTGTTTTGTTGTTGTGTGATAGCCGGGTTGGCTATCACACAAACGGCTCGCCTGCCGGTGAGCTGGCGAGCCGTTTAACCGCGTTCGTCCCCCGAAATATCGTTCGTCCCCTGGGTCAATATATTGACAAATTTTTTGGTCGTCTCCCGAATTGTTCGTCCCTAGAGACGTTTGTCAAGCGAGGTTTTACTGTACATGTTTTGAAAAATAGTGCCGCAGTGGACGGGTTAAGCAATAATTAATAATTATGGGTAGTAGTATGCGTGATAAGAAATAAGATTTTTTTTTATGTAAAATCCATTTTTATCTACATACCCATAATTATTAATTATAATTCAGTTTCCCTTCCTCCCTCCCCTCTATGACCTTTTAGGCTAGAGGCAATTGAGGGATTCAGCCTTATGGCTGGTACGTGGGAGTAGAAAACAGACTGGGTGTCTTCTCAAAGAAAACGAGAAAGGGCATCTCAAATATTTCTTTCATTTCTTTTCTCTCGATCTGTTAGACTTGGAGTAAGTTTGCTGTGGGGAATGGGGGGGGTTTAAGCAATAATTAATAATTATAGGTAAGTATGTAGATAAAAATGGATCTTACATTAAAAATCCTATGTTTCTGATGTACAATGAATGTAAGGTCTGGCCATGTTACTCAGAAAGCAACAACATTAAAATTTTAAGTTTCCGAGTAAAGTAAAGTAGAGTTTGGTGCCAGGGATTTAAAATGAGTGATCAGTATATCAGGATCCCAGATGGTAAAATGTCAGGAAAGGGAAGATCTTTCCTGGAAGACTTACTTCAGGAGCCACCTAACTAGTGGATGTGGTCCTGCTGGGCTGTCATCAATCTGAGCCATAGGTGAAATTGCAGAATGCATGGAGTTCATAGAACTAAAACTACATCCCTTCCCCTTCCTAAACTCTTGCAAGAGGTAGTTCAAGAAGAAGGCTAAAGAAGGCCGATAAGGATCAATTATCCCCCTTAGGCAATATGACATCCATCTGTCGATATATGACTCATATTACAATATAGTTCCTTTTCTTCATGATCCAATGAGAAATTGTCAACCTCTTGTGAAAGTCCTTGGATTTCAAGGGATCTCTTGATAACACCATTGCAACCAGTATCTTCTAATGAGCCCATAGGTACTTACAAGAGTCGAGCAGTATCAAGGAAGGAGAAGGGGAGGTTGAGCCAGTAATCAGACAACTATTGGAAATCACACCTGAGTCAGCCACAGTACAAGTAGGGTTGCCTGGGTTTCCTGTAGTTTCTTTAAGATCATGGAAATCAAACTGAAGGGAGGGGAAAGCATATAAACTCTTGTTGTACCAGTCAAAAGTGAAGGCATAAATATATGCTGCAGCAGGGTCTGACTTCCAAGATACATAAGTAGGCACTTGAGCATTGACCCTTGAGGCAAATAAGTCAATTTTTGGTGTAAAAAAGACATAGTTTCTTGAAGAGATGAGGTTGCAACATCCATTCGGTATCTACATTTTTCATGCTAGACTCCAAATCACCCTCTACATTATGGAGTCCCTTGACATTCTGCCGATAAGGTAATTTCCTGTGACTCAGCCCAAGAGAAAATCTATTGAGGTTGAGTTTTGTTTTCACACAACAGTTCAGGCAGTCGATGGCAGTGGTGTTGTCAGAATGAAGACGAATATGAGTATCTCTACAATCCTTGCAAAGGGATTGTAGGCCAAAGAGGATGGCCTTCAACTCTAGCCAATTAATGTGGTTTAATTCTTAATGGGCCCAGTGTGAGCCCCCTGTCTTCGAGTGTCCAACAGACACATCCCAAGCTGTCAGGCAAGCATTGGAATACAACTCGAGGAGAGGAGGGGAAGAGCATAGATACCTGGTCTGAAAATCTATGTTGTTAACCTACCAGTTGATGAGACTTAAGGCATGGGTGTCCAAAGTAACCTTAGAAAAGTGATTACCACAGTTGAGTGCCAGTTCCCTGTTCTTGATTATGTCAAGATACTTGCAACTGAGGGGGGTTAAGTTCCACTGCAGGGTTGGCAGCCATGGCCAGACCAATGAAAGAAGCCAAGTCATGTAAAGTTATGTCTCCTTGTAATAACTGTAAACCTTGCTCTTTGATACTTTTCTGTCTATGAAGGGCTAGAGAACCTGTCATGTCAACTGAATTCAAAACAATCTCAAGGAATTTCACTTGTTGGGTAGGTTCTAGGGATGAGATGGCTTTAGAGTATTAACTGTGAGCCCCACAAAATAAAAAAGATGCAAGGTATAACATACATATTGGTGTAATTCTTTGCTAGAGGCTGCAATAAAGATGCAATTATCAATATAACACAACACAGTAATACCAAGTTTATGTAAGTGAGAAAGAACTGGTTTTAATAGCCTGGTAAAAATCCGAGGCACAGAAGTTCATTGAAAAGGTTGTTATCTCCAAAAGAATTAAAGCCATTTCCTATCTTCAGGTCTCACATAAACTGAAAAATAAGCATCATTGAAGTCACAGGTAGCAAAAAGGCAGTTAGGTTGGATTAGCTGGATAACCTCCTTAAGGATATCTATCCATTTTAAATTGAATATGAGGGATATGTTAATTGATTCTTAAAGGTTCAAAATAAATCTAGCTGTTCTATCTTTCTTAATACAGGTTGAACCTCCTTAATCCGGTATTCTTTCATCCGGCAACACCTGTAATCCGGCAAAATTTTTGTTTGCCGGAATTTTTGAATTGGCTGAATTAATTTGCCGGACCGCCGCTAGGACGCGGCAGTGCTGTACTGTGTTTTGGAGCCTGGGCATTCTGGGCCAAATGTGGATCAGTACCACGCTGTTGCTTATTGCAAGCAGCACCCCCCAGGTGCATAAACATTTTTTTCTGTAATATTTGCCCCTAAACATGGCTTCCAAGCGACCAGGAAGTGATAGTGTTGTGTGTGAACCAAAGAAAAATTGCAAACATATGACAATATCAGTGCAACAGAAAGTGGACCTATTGAGGAAGCTAGATAAAGGTGTTTCAGTGCGGAGCGTATCCCAACAGTACAACATTAGCTCATCAACCGTCTATGATATAAAAAAGCAGAAGAATCAACTTCTCAAGTTTTACAGTGAGTGTGAGAGCAAGAAGAACATGGAGGTTCGTAGAACACTTATGGAGGGTAAAAGCAGTGATTTAGACAGTGCTCTCATACAGTGGTTTAAGCTTCGGCGCGCTGGTAACGTCCCTGTGTCCGGCGAGATGATAATGGCACAGGCAAAAATTTTCCATGCTGAACTTAATTTACGTGTTTTTCTACATACTTCTGCATGTCTATTTTTCATATACAACTATCATATATCAAAACAATGTTACAGCTACACTTGTATAATGCAGTGTAAGTATATAGAGGGTGTTTTGGGGACCACCTATAGTTCGGAATTTTCCATGGTCCGGCAGGTCTTAGGGCCAGTGGTTGCCGGATTTGGGAGGTTCAACCTGTAGTAGGAAAAATATTAGAGAAGAAACCTTGTCCGACAAAAGGTTCACAGCCTTTAACCACTCCGCGGGCAATAAACTCCAGCATGGCACTGCCTGGGGAAAAATGATTGGTAACAGGATGGTCAGGAGGTCTAGGCAGTACTTTTGATACTGTTTGGTTAGGTGGATGAGAGAACTCAAGGATCTTTCCATGTGGATCCACTTATTTGTAGATAAGGCCTGCCATAAACCATAATTGTCTGGCAGCAAAAATCTTACCATTGACAAAATTTTTAGGAGTATTCAGCAAGGGGAAGAGAATGGTGCTTACTGGAAGGACCCCCACTGGTGAGTCTTGTATGTCCACGCCTCGTTCCCTTGAGGTGGTTTCTGACCTAAAATAGGCCTAGAAATGGTCCTTGGCCTTGACTGCGAAGGGAGAAAGGGCCACTCAAAGATCTGGCTGTAGGGGGCAAACCTTGGTGCAAACATCTTCTGGGGACGGAATGAGGGTGTCTCCAGCCTCCTTGTTCTCCGAATCTTGTCACATTTCTTTCAGCCTCCTTGTTCTGCGAATCTTGTTACGTTTCTTTGTAACATCAAAAGGAAATAGTTCTTCCTTCCCAACTTCACATTCCCATTTGCAGAGTTCAGCTAGGGCCAAATCATTAACATGGATTTGTGTTACTTCCTTCTATAACTGGTTTACATAATTGACTGCTGAGGCCAGAAGCCTGAGGCTATTATTCAGCCCTTCTAAGTAGGAGGAGACTGGCTTCCTTTTCCTTCACCAATATCACTGATACACTGTGTTACAGGGACTTTGGCCTTGGAGAGTAGTCCATTGATATGAAGCAAAGGTTGATGAACTTACCGCCAACACTCTTAGCAGTGGTAATGGCTGAGTTAGTCATTGGAACAGTCAGGTTTGGCACATTACTAGAGAGTTTTATCTTGCCGCAAGTTGACTTCACTGCATCTGAAGATGGTCTGTACCTCAGACTGGCATCCAGAATGGTAGCCAGACAAGCAGACAGAAGTTCACCCATTTCTTCCTCACTATGGAAGTGACCTGATAACTCTTCAAGGGCATGGAGAAAGTCAGCATTGTCACTTCTTGCTTCAGGGTGGGCCAGCTGGGGATCGCCAAACGAATCATGCTCGTTTAATGGGTCAGCAGCACCCACAGGAATTTTGTCATCCTCGTCTTCACAGGAAATTGCAGTGAAGCCACTATAATTGGTGCAGCTCCTGTCAGAGGCACTAGCAGCTTGGTTTCCATCCAATTTAGCAATTAGGTCACTAATAACCATGCTCAGATGGTCAAATTGGTTGTCCCTGGCCAAACAGTCAGTGGGTAGAGAAGCACTGTTTACATCATGACTCATGAGGGTGGTAAAGCACAAACTATTGTCCTTCTGTCTGTCTTGCTTCTTCTTATCTTGCCTGACAGGTAGAACTTTCTCAGAGCTAGGATGCTTGCTAGCCAAAGATGAGGAAGGAAGCCTCGGTGTTTCTAGAAGGTTGTCCCAATTCATTATCAAAGTGATCCTGCAACCAAACCATAAATCAGAAGGTTGTCCCAATCCATTATGAAAGTGATCCTGCAACCAAACCATAAATCTGGGTCACAAAAAGGACCAGAGGAACAAAGACCTCAATCCTTGGATCATGTTCATTGCCACCAAAAGCTTTAAAATGTTAGGAGGGAAAAGGTGAGAGCTTACCAGAACAACTCGTTAGAGAAGCTGACAAATGGGGAGAAGGGTGGACAGACCTGAAGAAGCGATGTCGAGACTAGACAGTGGTAGGCAGTGAACTGATGTGAGGCACACACGGCGAGCATCTCATTGAATTCCTCAGTGTCAGTTCAAATTTCGTGAAATGAAAATTTAATTATTCCAAAAATCTGACAACCGTACATTGCCTACAGCACCCCGTACACAACACTCACACTGTAATTTTAGCACCACATGGTACTTTCCTACACTGTTCTGTGTCTCTTCAGGTCTGGGGCAAAGGTGACATCTACCAGTAATTCAGTCATACACAATAGAACATTAGACTCAACCTATCATCTAACTATATCAAGGGTGGGCAACATTTTGGGAATGTGTGCCAAAATCAACCAAGTCTCTGACACAAACTTTTTCCACATGCTAACCATTTTTTTTGAGAACATACCTGGTATCTCTTAAGCCTTAAATATTTAAGGAACTTTAAAGAAAAATAATAATAGATTACCTCAGAACAGTAAAAACACAGTATCAAAAAAAGAGAAAATATATTTAGACTTTGGAATTACATTTCAACACCCTTAAACCTTTTTGTGGCTTTAATAGAAAATATTAGATAAAACTAGACAAAGAAAGCTTGTTGACTCCTTTTATTTACTGTCAGTGAGACTTCTGCTGCTGCATCACTTATGACAGAGATTTTATATCGGTTTTATATTTAGTAACCTTGAGAGATATGCATGCAGTACTAGTTTCATCCGTCATGCTACTCCTGTTATGAGATTTTACAAATTTCATTATTGACAATAAAGATTCGCAAGCATATGTAGACGAAAACATGGTTAGTAATGCTGTTGAATTACATAATTTTCTGGAATAGTATATTTAGACTGGAATTACATTTCAACAGCCTTAAACCTTTTTGTGGCTTTAATAGAAAATATTAGATAAAACTAGACAAAGAAAGCTTGTTGACTCCTTTTATTTACTGTCAGTGAGACTTCAGCTGCTGCATCACTTACGACAGAGATTTTATATCAGTTTTATATTTAGTAACCTTAAGAGATATGCATGCACTACTAGTTTCATCCGTCATGCTACTCCTGTTATGAGACTTTACAAAGTTCATTATTGACAATAAAGATTCGCAAGCATATGTAGAGGAAAACATGGTTAGTAATGCTGTTGCAAGGTTTTTTAGACAGACATAATTTTCTGGAATAGTATTCCAAATCCTTAATACAGGTAACCCCCACTTAACAAACGGGTTACATTCTTAAAAAATGTTCGTTAAGCGAATTTTTGTTAAGTGAACCAATTATAACAAGTTTAATCCCTGACTTGAACTTCCATTGAGAGTAAACCAAACGAGAGTGTATCATAGTACAGTGAAAGGTTTAATGAAAGTAAAAATTATGGAGTTAAACATTTAGGCAGTTTGATTTAAGTCATTATTATGTACACTAATGTATGTATGTAAGTAACTTTATAATGTTGATGATCTTAAATTTATGAAGGGAGGGAGAGTGGAGCAGGAAATATGCTAGCTGGAAACCTGTGGAAAGTAAACAAAAGGAACATCATTGTACTGCATACAAAACTTATGTACCACATTTCCACAAGGCTTTCCATTTTATCCATCGCAGAGTCACGAGTTCAGGTGGTTCTTTTAGCTTAATAGAGTCTGCTGACTTGAAAATAGTAGAAACAGTAGATGGAGTCAAGCCATGGTGGCAAGCAATGCTATTAGTTTTCTGGCCTCTCATGTCTGTGAATAATATCCAGCTTCACTTCGACTTCCTGGTCTTCTTAGCAATGCTAGGCGACATTGCACGGCATTTTGGTGGCATGTTGAGTAGGGAAGATGAGCTGCTGCTGACGCTGTTATTGTTTTGAACTAGGGGGAAGTGAGTGGTGCACGTTTTGTGCACGAGAGATGCTGGTGTATTCAAAACCCTGTCAGCTTGCATGATATGGCGGGGCTTTCAAACTTGGAAAGCATTACCTGGATAAAATTTTGTTAAAGCGAGTTTGGTGTTTGTTAAACGAGCAGATGGTAGTAAAAGGAAATGTTCATTGTGGCAAAACTTTGTGTGACGTTCGTTAAGCAGGGTTGCCTGTGCTTCGTTTTCTGCATTTCTCTTTGTTATTTCCATATCTAATCTCTCCTTTTCAATATTTTCCAAGTCAACTTTAATGTCAACAAATTGAAAGTTAAGCATCCAATGAAAGCTTATACCCCATTTTAGGTTGAGACTACAGGCAACCCCCCTCTTAACAAAGGAGTTACGTTCCTAAAGAAACCTTTGTTAAGCGAAACTTCATTAAGCAAACCGATTATAACAAGTTTAACCCCTGACTTGAACTTCCATTGAGAGTGAACAAAGCGAGAGTGCATCATAGTACAGTGAAAGGTTTAATGAAAGTAAAAATTATGAAGTTAAACATTTAGGCAGTTTAATTTAAGTCATTATAATGTACACTAATGTATGTATGTACATAACTTTATAATGTTGATGATCTTAAATTTATGAAGGGAGGGAGAGTGAAACAGGAAAGACACTAACCGGCAACCTGTGGAACGTAAACAAAGGGCACATCATTGTATCACATACAAAACTTATGTACCAAATTTCCACAAGGCTTTCCATTTTATTCATTGTACAGTCATGAGTTCAGGTGGTTCTTTTAACTTGCAAGGAAGATACGGTCTCACCAGCCTTCTTAATAGAGTCTGCTGACTTGAAAATAGTAGAGACAGTAGATTGATTCAAGATGGTGGCGAGCAATGCCATTAGTTTTCTTGCTTCTCTTGTGTCTGTGATCCAGCTTCACTTCAAGAGTAAGAGACTTCCTGGTCCTCTTGGCAACACTAGGCGACATTGCAGGGCGTTTTGGTGATAAATTGAGCGAGGAAAGATGAGCTGCTGCTGACGCTGTTATTGTTTTGAACACGAAGTGAGTGGTGCGCGTGTTGTACGAGAGGCGCTGGTGTATTCAAAAGTCTGTCAGCTTGCATGATACATCGGGGCTTTCAAACTTGGAAAAAATTACCTGGATAAAACTTCGTTAAAGTGAGTTTGGTGTTCGTTAAACGAGCAGATGGTAGTAAAATGAAACCTTCGTTGTAGCAAAATTTTGTTGTGTGAACCTTCGTTAACCCTTTCCTTCCGGTGCTTAAACTATTTTCTCGTTTGCTATGACGGCTAAAAATGGTAAACCTAGAAATTGGCAGAAAACTGTTTCAATATTAATAATTATTTTCTCTTTGTTATTCTGAATACAATGATGTACTTTGTAGCTCGATGTGACCTCTGAAAGTTCAGTTTATGCCTTATCAAGGATTCCTCCTCCTCCCGCTGTGTGATCCGTCTTCCAGAAACAGCCCAGATAGCGATGACACCGCGCGCGCAAACACACACACACACACACACACACACACACGGCCCGGTAGCTCAGTGGTTAGAGCGCTGGCTTCACAAGCCAGAGGACCGGGGTTCGATTCCCCGGCCGGGTGGATATATTTTGGTGTGTCTCCTTTCACGTGTAGCCCCTATTCACCTAGCAGTGAGTAGGTACGGGATGTAAATCGAGGAGTTGTGACCTTGTTGTCCTGGTGTGTGTTGTGTGCCTGGTCTCAGGCCTATCCGAAGATCGGAAATAATGAGGTCTGAGCTCGTTCCGTAGGGTAACGTCTGGCTGTCTCGTCAGAGACTGCAGCAGATCAAACAGTGAATTACACACACACACACACACACACACACGAGGAGGAAAGGAAGAGACACAATGAACTGGTGGCAGAAGCAAGAGAAAAAAATAATGAAAGGTCAGAGGAGGAGAAGAAGGCATTTTTTGGAGAATTATAGGAGACAGGATAAGGAAATGGTATATAAAAGAGAAAGAAGAGAAAAGAATGGAGCAAGTTTAACTAAAAATGATAAGAACAAGAGATTAAAAATGATGTATACAAACATAGATGGGATTTTATCTAGTAAATTAGAATTAAGAGATTACATAAAGAAAGAAGAACCAGATATTGTATGCCTGGTGGAAACAAAGTTAAATGAGGCAATAAAAATAGACATAGATAAAAGGTATAATATATGGAGGAGAGAGAGAGAGTGGGTAAAGGAGGAGGAGGAGTCATGATGATGTTAAGGAAGGAGATAGTGGTAAATCAAGTGGAGTTTGGGAAGGAAAATCAGAAATACTGTATGTTAAGATGCATATTAACAAAAGGAGTTAACAATCATTGGAACATATGTGCCACCAAAAACAAACTCATGGACTAACCAAGAATATAGAGACATGATAGATGACACAATAAGGAGTCTTACAAGAATCATTAAGGAAAGGAGAAAAGTGATATTGATAGGAGATTTCAACTGTAAGGAGGTAGACTGGGAAAATTATGAAAGTGGTATGGGGAAGATGCCTGGGAGATAGATTCCTGAACCTAATGATAGATAATTTGATGGTCCAAAGAGTAAAGGAAAACACAAGATTCAGAGGAAACGATGAGCCGGCAAGATTAGACCTAGTTTTACAAGGGATATACCAATTAACGATGATATAAGATACAAGTGCCCATTGGGAAAGAGTGACCATGTAATATTAGAGATGGATATAGAAGAAGGAAAGGAAGATAGAGATGAATCATACAAAGGAGACCGATTAAATTACAGAAAGGCTGATATTGAGAATCTCAAGAACTATTTTAAAACGTAAACTGGGAGGAGATGGAAAACTCATTAACGGTTCAAGAGAAATATAACTTATTTTTGGAAATATACAAAACTGGGGTCAGGAATATGTTCCGAAATATAGACCTAAAGAAGAAGGAAAGAAAGATTGGTTTAATGCAAGATGTACTAGGGCAAAGGAGAAACGAGATGGAGCATGGAAAAGGTGGAGAAGAAACAGAAATCCAGAAAATAAGGAAAACTTCAAAACAGCAAGAAATGAATATGCTAAGGTGAGAAAGGAAGAAGAAAAGAACTATGAAAAGGACATTGTCGAAAAATGTAAGGAACAACCAAAATTGTTCTACAGATTCATAAATGGAAAAATAAGACAAAAAGAAACAATAGAAAGGTTAAAAGGAGAGAACGGAATGGTGGAAGACCCAAAAGTATGGCAGAACTGTTAAATAGTAAATTTCATGAGGTCTTTACTAAGGAATCCAAATTTGAAAGACCACAGGGTAATAGAGACTGTCTATATGAAAGAGATTAAAGTAACCAAGCTTGAAATAAAAAGTTGATGACGGAATTGGATGAGGAAAAGGCAATGGGACCGGATGAAGTCTCAGGCAGAATACTGAAAGAATGTAGGGAAGAACTAGCAAGTCCAATATACAACATCATAAAATGCTCAATAGAAAATGGAACAGTGCCAGTGGAGTGGAAAAGAGCTGAGGTGGTTCCCATATATAAGAGCGGAAGGAAGGAAGAACCTTTAAATTACAGGCCGGTATCACTAACTAGTGTAATATGCAAGATGTGTGAAAAAGTAATAAAGAAGCAATGGATCGAGTTTCTTGAAGACAACAAAATATTATCAAATAGCCAATTTGGTTTTAGAAAAGGTCGGTCATGTGTGACAAATTTATTGAGTTTCTACTCTAGAATAGTTGATAAAGTACAAGAGAGAGGGATGGATTGACTGTATTTATTTAGATCTAAAAAAGGCTTTTGATAAAGTGCCACATGAAAGATTACTATGGAAGTTAGAGGAGAAGGGTGGCTTAAAAGGAAGCACATTGAGATGGATGAAGAATTACTTAAGGGGGAGAGAAATAAGGACGATAGTTAAAGATATGAAGTCCAAGTGGAGAACAGTAGACAGCGGAGTGCCACAGGGGTCAGTATTGGCACCAATACTTTTTCTCGTATATATAAATGACATGCCAGAGGAGTGAACAGCTACATAAATCTGTTTGCGGACGATGCGAAACTGTGCAGAGTCATTAAACAAAAGAGGATTGTGAAATACTACAGGAAGACTTAAACAAGATCTGGAAATGGAGCAAAAATGGGAGATGGAATTCAATGTGGACAAAAGCCATGTCATGGAAATGGGAAAAAGTGAAAGACGACCAGTGGGAATCTATAAGATGGGAGATGGAGTAGAACTAGAAAAAGTAAAAAGGAAAAGGACTTGGGAGTGACAATGGAAGAAAATAATCAACCGGTTAGCCATATTGATAGAATTTTCAGAGAGACGTATAATTTGCTAAGGAATATTGGAGTAGCATTTCACTATATGGACAAGGAAATGATGAAGAAATTGATAAGTACTAAAATAAGACCTAGATTGGAATATGCAGGAGTTGTGTGGACTCCCATAAAAGAAACACATAAGAAAATTAGAGAGACTACAAAAATGGCTACAAGAATGGTTCCAGAATTTAAAGGGATGGCATATGAGGAGAGACTAAAGGCAATGGATCTACCAACCTTGGAGCAGAGAAGAGAGAGGGATCTGATACAAGTTTATAAATTGATTAACGGAATGGATGAAGTGGATAATGAGAAACTGATCCTGAGAGAAGAATATGACTTTAGAAGCACAAGATCGCATAGTAAGAAACTAAGGAAGGGACGATGTCTGAGAGATGTTAAAAATTTAGTTTCCGCAAAGATGTGTTGAGACTTGGAACAGTTTGAGTGAGGAAGTGGTATCAGCAAAGAGTGTACATAGTTTTAAAGAAAAATTGGATAAGTGTAGATATGGAGACGGGACCACACGAGCATAAAGCCCAGGCCCTGTAAAACTACAACTAGGTAAATACAACTAGGTAAATACACACACACACACACACACACACACACACACACACACACACACACACACACACACACAGTAAAATGGAGAGAGAGAAAAACATAAAAAAGGTGATAAATAATATCATTAATGTGGTGCAAGAGGAGGGAAAAGACCTAGTACAAGAAATAGAGGACTTCCATAGAATTGGAAAGTTCACAAGAGAAGGTATGAGGCCAATAAGAATCAAACTTAAGTCACAAAAGGATGTAGATGAATTGGTGGAGAAGTCATGGAGGCTAGCCCAGCAGGAAACAACAAGGAAGATTTGGTTGAGAAGAGATCTCGGTGAAAAGGAAAGAGAAATGTTAAATGAGTTGAGAAAGGAGGCTTTGAAAAAAATGAAGAGAGGACAGAAGAAGAGAAGAAAGAGTTTTCTGGAGAATCTTGGATATGAGACTGAGGAAGTGGTTCATAACCCAGAAAAGTACAGCAAGAAAGGACTAAAGAAACTTACATATGAGCGAAATGTAATGTATTCCAACATAAATGGAGTGATATCGGGATTTTAGAACTCAACGATTACTTGAGGGACAAGAACCCAGATATTGTGGGTCTTACTGAAACAAAACTGAGAGAGGAGAAGACCTGATGAAGGTTGGAGAAGGAAATATAACGTTTGGAAAAGAAATAGAGTAGGTAAGATGGGAGGAGGAGTGATGTTGCTGGTTAAAAAGATATAAAGGTGGATCAAGTGAAAAAGGTATGGGAAAGGCAGAAGTGCTAAAGATCAGAGCAGAAACTAATGAAGGAAAAAGAGGCACTACATAGTGGTGTACGTACCACCTAAGACAAATGCATGGTCAGTACAGGAATATGAAGAAATGATAAGTGATACAGGAACATGTCTGGAAGAAATGTTGGGTGGCTGTGAACGAACTATAATGATGGGAGATTTTAATTGTAAAGAGGTGTGTTGGGAGGACTGGTCAATGGAAGGATCAGAGACAACATGGGAAATACACTATTGACACTGGCAATGGAAAATGTGTTAACTCAGTGGGTCAAAGAAGATACTAGGTTTGGAGGAGAGGAGCATCGTCAAGACTGGACTTGGTCTTTAGTACAGAGCCAATGGTCATTGAGGAGATGAGGGTGGAGTGCCCTTTAGCAAAGAGTGATCATGCAGTTTTGGAGTTCAAGGTGATAGACGAAGAGAAATCTAGAAGAAATGAAGAATATAAAGTGGGAAGATGGAATTATGCCAAGACAGATTTTGGAAACCTAAAGAAATTCTTTCAAGAGACAAATTGGATGAAATTCAAGAGTGCTAAGGAGCAAATGAAAAGTGGAAGGAATTTATAAAATATACAAAGAAGGTGAGAAAAATTTGTACCAATAAGACAACATAGAGAAGTTGGAAAGCAGGACTGGTTTAACGATAGATGTGAAAAGGCTAGAACAAGAAAAGAGGATGCATGGAAGAGGTGGAGAAGGAAAAGACGGATTAAGCAGTGGAAAGTTACAAAAGAGCAAGAAATGAATATGTGTTGATTAGAAGAGAAGAAAGAAAGAAACAAGAAAAGGATATAATTGATAAATGTAAAGACCAACCAAGGCTTTTTACAGACATGTGAACAACAACATCAAAAATAGAGAAAGTATTGAAAGTTTAGAAGTAAATGGAGTATACAGTGAAGATCCCAGGAAATGGCAGAGGCTATGAATGGATGCTTTCGGAAGGTATTCACAAAGGAGACTGCTTTTGACAAACCACTGGTAATGGAACAGAAAGGGATTATGAAGGAGTTTCAAGTAACTGTGGAGGAGATCAAGAACATGATGGGGAGTTTAGAAGTGAGAAAAGCTGTGGGACCTGATGGGGTATCAGGATGGATTTTAAGAGAATGCAGGAGCAATTGGCAGAAAAAGTTTGTGAAGTAATTGATGCCTCATTAAGGGAAGGTGTAGTGCCCCAAGACTGGAAAAGAGCTAACATTGTCCCAATCTATAAATCAGGTAACAAGAGAGACCCATTGAACTATAGACCAGTGTCACTTACAAGTGTGGTAGCTAAGATGTGTGAGAGGGTGGTGAAGACTAGATGGACAGACTTCTTGGAGAAAAATGACATACTTTGTGAGTGTCAATTTGGTTTTAGAAAGGGCGTTCATGCACGACAAACCTGATATGTTACTATTCGAGGGTGATAGATGTAATACAGGAAAGAGATGGTTGGGCTGATGGAATATATCTGGATTTAAAAAAGGCCTTTGATAAGGTACCACACCAGAGACTGATCTGGAAACTTGAAATGGTAGGAGGAGTGCATGGCAGTTTACTAAAATGGATGGAAGACTTTTGGTAGGAAGAGAAATGAGAACAATAATTAAGGACAGACCATCAGAATGGGGATTGGTGGAGAGTGGAGTTCCACAGGGATCAGTGTTGGCACCAGTAATGTTCGCAGTCTACATAAATGACATGGTGGATGGGGTGTCCAGTTATGTGAGCCTATTTGCAGACGATGCAAAATTGTTAAGAAAAGTGAGATGTGACAAAGATTGCGAACTACTCCAGGAAGACTTGGACAGAATATGGAAATGGAGCTGTACATGGCAAATGGAGTTCAACACGACAAAATGCAAGAAAATAGAGTTTGGCAAGAGTGAAAGAAGAATCAGGAGTATGTACAAGATAGGAAATGAAGACATAAAACCAGTCATGAAGAAAAGACCTTGGGGTGACAATTACCAATGACCTATCGCCAGAGAGACATATAAACAAAATAATTGGAGAAGTATTGAACTTATTGAGGAACATAAGAGTGGCGTTCAGATATCTAGATGAAGAAATGATGAAGAAAATAATTACTGCAATGATAAGACCGAGGCTTGAATATGCAACAATACAGTGGGCTCGAACTTAAAGAAACACATAAGGAAACTAGAGAAAGTACAGAGGGCTGCAACAAAATGGTGCCTGACTTAAGAGATTTGACTTATGAAGACAGACTGAAAAGAATGCAACTTCCAACCCTGGAAAACAGAAGAGAAAGGGGAGACCTGATAGCAATATACAGAGTGATGATTGGCATGGAAAAATGGATAGGGAAGATCTGTGTATGTGGAATGGAAGAATGTCGAGAGGGCATGGGAAAAACTAAAATGGCCACTTATAGGAGAGATGTGAAAAATATAGCTTCCCTCATAGAAGGGTGGAAGCATGGAATAGTTTAGACGTGGAAGTGGTCAACGCAAGGAATATTCATGATTTTAAGAAAAGCTGGACATTAATAGATATGGAGACGGGACAACACGAGCATAGCTCTTTTCCGTATGTTACAATTAGGTAAATACAATTACACACACACACACACACACACACACACACACACACACACACACACACAGAGGACACACACACACTGGCGCAGTTCGACGATCAGCTGATCTTCACTACACCTGTTGTATAGTATTTACAGTGGCCTGGGCAGGTAGTGTGGACTCATTTTTTTTTTTCTCTTCATGAAATCAATTATTAAAGAATAATGAGTGAAAAGATATTCCTTAAATGCAGACATGAGGATAGAGAAGGGCTGATGATGACTATGATGGTGAGGGAGAAGATGAAAGGGTTCGATGAGACAACTTCACTACTTAAGAGAGTGTCAAATATTGAATGTAAACTAGATAAACTGATAAAGGAGAAGATAGAAATGAAAGAGAATAAAGAACAGAAAATGGAGTTTATAAGACTGAGAGAAAGGATAAGAAAAGTGGAAGAAAATGAAGCTAGGCTAAGAGCGGAAAATGAAGAACTAAAAAAGGAAGTAGCTAACTACAAAAAGCAGATGGAAGAAGGACTCGGTAAAGCCGAGAAAGAAAAGGAGAAGCTGAAAGATCTAGTAAACAAGAAAGAGGAAAGAGTACAGAACGTGATTAAAAAAGAAGTACAAGCATGAAGAGTCCAAGATAAGAAAGATAAGGCCGATTTTCAGGAGGTGATTCAAGAACAACTTAAAGAAAAAGAAGAAAATATGACAAACAAAATTATAGGAGTCCTCAAGACAAAAGAAAATCTAGTTAGAGAAATTGCAGAATAAAAGAAGAGTGTAGTCGTATTTGGAATAAAAGAAAAAAATATAAAATATAGACCAAAAAGAGAAAAAGAAGAAATGAAATCAGTCAAAGACCTACTGAAGAATCTTAATGACGATGATAGGCAGAACTTGGAAGAGGAAGTAGAAGAAATAAACAGAATGGGACTATATCAAGAAAGAAAAACGAGACCAATTAAAATATTACTAAAATCACAAGCAGCAACAGAAGAAATATTATATAGAACAACAAAACTTAGAGAAACAGAAGGTTGCAAGGATATCTATATAAAGAAAAATAGAAATGAGGAAGAAAGGAAGAGATACAATGAACTGGCAGCAGCAGTAAGGGAAAAGAATAATGAAAGGTCAGAAGAGGAGAAGAAGGCATTTTTTTGGAGAATTCTAGGAGACAGGATAAGAAATGGTATATAAACGAGAAGGAAGAGAAAAAAGTGGAACAAGTTTAACTAAAAATGATAAAAGCAAGACTAAAAATGATGTATACGAACATAGACGGGGTTTTATCAAGTAAATTAGAATTAAGAGATTACATAAGGAAAGAAAATCCAGATATTGTATGCCTGGCTGAAACAAAAACTAAATGAGGAAATCAAAATAGTCTTGGATAATAGGTATAATAATAGGTAAAGGAGGAGGAGGAATCATGATAATGTTAAGGAAGGAGATAGTGATCAATCAAGTGGAATATGGGGAAGAAAAAGCAGAAGTATTGTATATTAAGATGCATATTAATAAAAAAGAGATAACAATCATTGTAACATATGTGCCACCAAAAACAAATTCATGGACCAATCAAGAATATAGAGACATGATAGATGACACAATAAGGAGTCTAATGAGAATCGTTAAAGAAAGGAGAAAAGTGATATTAGTAGGAGATTTCAACTGTAAAGAAGTGGACTGGGAAAATTATGAAAGTGGTATGGGGGAAGAAGCCTGGGGAGAAAGATTCTTAAACCTAATGATAGACAATATGATGGACCAGAGAGTAAAGAAATGCACAAGATTCAGAGAAAACAACGAGCCGGCGAGATTGGACCTAGTTTTTACAAGAGGTATACAAATGAATGACGATATAAGATATAAGTGCCCATTGGGAAAGAGTGACCATGCAATATTAGAAATAGATATAGAAGAAGGAAAGGAAGATAGAGATGATTCATACAAAGGAGACCGATTAAATTACAGAAAGGCTGATATTGAGAATCTCAAGAACTATTTTAAAACGTAGACTGGGAGAGATGGAAAACTCAGAGACAATGCAAGACAAATATAACTTATTTTTGGAAATATACAAAACAGGAGTCAGGGAATATGTCCCAAAATATAGACCTAAAGAAGAAGGAAAGAAAGATTGGTTTAATGCAAGGTGTGCTAGGGCAAAGGAGAAAAGAGATGGAGCATGGAAAAGGTGGAGGAGAAATAGAATCCAACAAACAAGGAAAACTTCAAGGCAGCAGAAATGAATATGTTAAGGTGAGGAAGGAAGAGGAAAAGAACTTGAAAAAGATATTGTCGAAAAATGTAAGGAGCAACCAAAATTGTTCTATAGATTCATAAATGGAAAAATTAGGCAAAAAGAAACAATAGAAAGGTTAAAAGGAGAGAACGGATGGTGGAAGACCCAAAAGTATGGCAGAACTATTAAATAAAAATTCCAGGAGGTCTTTACTAAAGAATCCAAATTTGAGAGGCCACAGGGTAATAGAGAGACAATCTATATGAAAGAGATTAAAGTAACCAAGCTTGAAATAAAAGAGTTAATGAAGGAACTGGATGAAGAGAAGGCAATGGGACCGGATGAAGTTTCAGGCAGAATACTGAAAGAATGTAGGAAGAACTAGCAAGTCCTATATACAACATCATAAAATGCTCAATAGAAAATGGAACAGTGCCAGTAGAATGGAAAAGAGCTGAGGTGGTTCCCATATATAAGAGTGGAAGGAAAGAAGAACCTTTAAATTACAGACCGGTATCACTAACTAGTGTAATATGCAAGATGTGTGAAAGAATAATAAAGAAACAATGGATCGAGTTCCTTGAAGACAAGAAATTAATATCAAATAGCCAATTTGGTTTTAGAAAAGGACGGTCTTGTGTAACTAATATATTGAGTTTCTCTTCTAGAATAGTTGATAGAGTACAAGAGAGAGAGATGGGTTGACTGCATCTATTTGGATTTAAAAAGGCGTTTGACAAAGTGCCACATGCAAGATTACTGTGGAAGTTAGAGGAGAAGGGTGGCTTAAAAGGAAGCACATTGAGATGGATAGAAAATTATTTGAGGGGGAGAGAAATAAGGACGGTAGTTAAAGATATAAAGTCCAAGTGGAGAGCAGTAGAAAGCGGAGTGCCACAGGGTCAGTATTGGCACCAATACTTTTCCTCATTTATATTAACGACATGCCAGAAGGAGTGAACAGCTACATAAATTTGTTTGGATGATATGAAACTGTGCAGAGTTATAAAGCAAAAGGAGGATTGTGAAATACTGCAGAAGACCTAAATAAGATCTGGGAATGGAGTAAGAAGTGGAAATGGAATTCAATGTGAACAAAAGCCATGTCATGGAAATGGGAAAGAGTGAAAGACGACCTGTGGGAATCTATAAGATGGGAGATGGTGTAGAACTGGAGAAAGTAAAAAGGAAAAGGACTTAGGAGTGACGATGGAAGAAAACAATCAACCAGTAAGCCATATTGATAGAATTTTTAGAGAAACATATAATTTGCTGAGGAATATTGGAGTTGCATTTCACTACATGGACAAAGAAATGATGAAGAAATTGATAAATACTATAATAAGACCAGATTGGAATATGCAGGAGTAGTGTGGACCCCTCATAAAAGAAACACATAAGAAAATTGGAGAGGCTACAAAAATGGCTACAAGAATGGTCCCAGAACTTGAAGGGATGACATATGAGGAGAGACTAAAGGCTATGGATCTACCAACCTTGGAACAAAGAAGGAGAGAGGAGACCTGATACAAGTCTATAAATTGATCAACGGAATGGACCAAGTGGATAATGAAAACTGATCTTGAGAGAAGAATATGACATCAAGCACAAGATCGCATAGTAAAAAGCTGAGAAAGGAAGATGTCTGAGAGATATTAAAAATATAGTTTCCAGAGATGTATTGAGACGTGGAACAGTTTAGATGAAGAAGTAGTGTCTGCAACGAGTGTGCACACTTTTAAAGTAAGATTGGATAAGTGTAGATATGGAGACGGGCCACACGAGCATAAAGCCCAGGCCCTGTAAAACTACAACTAGGTAAATACAACTAGGTAAATACACACACACACACACACACACACACACACACACACACACACACAATTAGAGACACGGTTGAAGGCGGAGACTGGCGCAGTTCCGACGATCAGCTGATCTTCACTACACCTGTTGTATAGTATTTACAGTTGCCTGGGCAGGTAGCGTGGACTCATTTTTTTTCTTCATGAAATCAATTATTAAAGAATAATGAGTGAAAAAGATATTCCATCCAAATGCAGACATGAGAATAGAGAAGGGCTGATGATGACTTTGTCGGTGAGGAGAACGCATATTCAAGGGTTCATGGACACAACTTCACTACTTAAGAGAGTGTCAAATATTGAATGTAAACTAGATAAACTGATAAAGGAGAAGATGGAAATGTAAGAGAATAAAGAACAGGAAATGGAGTTTATAAGACTGAGAGAAAGGATAAGAAAAGTGGAAGAAAATGAAGCCAGGCTAAGAGCGGAAAACGAAGAACTAAAAAAGGAAGTAGCTAACTACAAGAAGCAGATGGAAGAAGGACTCGGTAAAGCCGAGAAAGAAAAGGAGAAGCTGAAAGATCTAGTAAACAAGAAAGAGGAAAGAGTACAGAACGTGATTAAAAAAGAAGTACAAGCATGGAGAGTCCAAGATAAGAAAGATAAGGCCAATTTTCAGGAGGTGATTCAAGAACAACTTAAAGAAAAAGAAGAAAATATGACAAACAAAATTATAGGAGTCGTTAAGACAAAAGAAAATCTAGTTAGAGAAATTGCAGAAAAAAAGAAGTGTAGTCGTATTTGGAATAAAAGAAAAAAATATAAAATATAGACCAAAAAGATGTCTGAGAGATATTAAAAAATATAGTTTCCCGCAGAGATGTATTGAGACGTGGAACAGTTTAGATGAAGAAGTAGTGTCTGCAATGAGTGTGCACACTTTTAAAGTAAGATTGGATAAGTGTAGATATGGAGACGGGGCCACACGAGCATAAAGCCCAGGCCTTGTAAAACTACAACTAGGTAAATACAACTAGGTAAATACACACACACACATACACCGTCGCCGTCGGCTCGTCTCATGCTGCAGACGGGAAGAAGGAAAATACCTATGGTGTTACAGGGCCCGGGTAACTCTAAGTTAGTGTCCTGTTAATGTCCTACTGTCGCTTAGTGTTGAAAGTGAGGGATATGGAGAGTGATCCTTGAGAGGAGAGTGCGGGCGGTGATTGTTTTGGCCGTAATCAGCTGACGATAACAAAAATGGCGTCTAGACAAACTAGAGACTGAAGGTTTTATTACTACGCCAAAAGGACTGGAGAAACTAGATATGGATGCAAGAATCCAGGCACTGGAAAGTAAGTTTCTAAACATTTTGTCAATAGAAGAAAAACTGGATAGAGTTCTAGCCGAGAATGATTCGTTCAAAAAAGAGATCTATTTGTTAATGTTAGCGAATAAAGAGCTATTGAAGGAAAAAGTAGAGATGGAGAAAGAAAACCAACAACTAAGGAAACAATGTGAAGAGATGAAGGCTAAACTCATAGAAATGGAGATAAAAATATCCGAAGGGGACTTGAGGAAGGAGGAATGCCTTAATCTAATTGATACCAGGATGAAAGAAGTGAACCATGAACATCAGGAGGTAGAAAGGTCGTTTAGGAGATAGTAAAAAGCAGGAAGAGGAAAATAAAGGGATTACACAGAGGAAATGGTAAAGGCACTAAAGGAAAATGAGTATGTGGTGAGAGATATTGCTGAAAAGAAAAATGTGTGATCGTAATAGGATTGCGGGAGGAAACTAACAGGAACTGGCAGGACAGGAGGAATAAGGAAAATGACAGGATTAAGTCTTTACTGAACAAGATCTCTGTGGAAGAAGAGGACCTATATGCAGAGGTAGAAGTAAGTGTGAGATTGGGAGCTTTTGAGGAAGGCAAGAATAGACCATTAAAATCGAAATTAAAGTCTCAGGTGGTAGCGGAGGAGGGCTTGGAAACTTAAGGACACTGAGGAAACAAAAACAATTTACATAAGAAGAAATATGTCACAAGATGAGCGAATGAAAATGAAGGAGCTTGTAACTGAAATGAAGGAGAGGAATGACGAAAGAACAGAGGAGGAAAAGACCAAGTTTTTTTGGAGGATGAGAAATGGGAGGCTAAAGAAGTGGTGGATAAAACAGACGGAATAGGCATTACATGGAAGAATGAGACTAGGAATGGAATAAAAGTGACTTACACGAACATAGATGGATTTCTGTCTAAGAAGCTAGAATGTATGGATTACCTAAGACAATAATGAACCGGACATATTGTGTGTAGTGGAAACAAAGCTAAGGCCGAAATAAAGCTAGACTGGTTTGTTGTAAAACACTACAAAGTATGGAGAAATGATAGAAAAATAAAGGAGGTGGTGGTATAATGGTTCTTACTAAGGAAGATCTGATAGTGAAGGAGGTGAACTATAGTAAGAGAAATGAGGAAGTGATAAGTATGCTTATAACAGATGGCAAGAGGGACATTAATATTATAACAGTATACATACCACCCAGAACCAGTGCTTGGGAATATGAACAGTACCAAATGGTGATGAGAAATACTCTAGACAGAATGAAGCAAGAACTCATCAGAAAGGATAGAGTGATGATATTTGGAGACTTTAATTGCAAAGAAATAGTGTGGGAAGACTACGAAGTGGTGAACAGTGGTGAGTGGGCAGAGGAATTGTTAAAGGTAGCAACAAATAACTTGATGACACAGTGGGTGAGATCACCAACAAGGTGCAGGGGACAAGATGTTGCAGCAAGGTTGGATTTGGTATTTACCAGGGAATCTCTAAAAGAGGAAATTGAACATGAATGTCCCTTGGGGAAAAGCGATCATGATGTCCTAAGCTTTGAGCTGGATACGGAATTAAGCACGAATAAGATTGTGGAACAGGGAGGAAAAATTAAATTATACTAGGGCAAATTATAACCATATAAGGGAGTTCTTTAATGAAATTGACTGGTCCGTGGTATACCAGGAAAGGGATATGCAATTGAAATACGATAAATTTATGGATTTGTATAACTCTGCTGTGAAAAGTTTGTGCCATATCACAGAAAGAGGACTTTAAATAATAAACAGTGGTTTAATAGAAATTGTGAAGAAGCAAAAAGAACAAAGAAAAGGCATGGAAGAAACTTAAGAAAAACAGTGATGTATTATCAAGAGAAGTCTACAAAACAGCAAGGAATAGATATGTTGAAGTAAGGAGAACAGCACAGAAGGAATATGAACAGAGGGTGGTGGAAAACTGTGATAGTGACCCAAAATGTTTTACAAATTCATAAATGGAAAACTAAATAAAAGGGAGGCAATAGAAAAGGTAAAAATGGGAAGAAGTATATGAAGATGCTGGAGATATAGCTGAAATTTTGAACGACAACTTTTGCAAAGTGTTTACAAAGGAGGAGCATTTTATGGGAGGAAGGCCTACGGAAATAAAGCAAATGCAGGACATCATGGTTACTAAGGAAGATGTAAGGAAAATTATAAGCAATCTGGATATTAATAAATCAATGGGGCCTGATGGCATATCTGGGAGGTTGCTAAATGAATGTAAGGATCAATTGTTGAACCCGTATTTGATATTGTGGAAACCTCCATACGAACAGGATTAGTCCCGAAAGAGTGGAAAAGAGCTGACATTGTGCCTATATATAAGAATGGTAGTAGAATGGAACCGCTAAATTATAGACCAGTATCGTTGACTAGTATATTGTGCAAGGTATGTGAAGAAGTAATTAAAGCTAAGTGGAGTGAGTATCTAGAAAGTGAAAACATTCTGAGTGAAAGGCAGTTTGGTTTCAGAAAAGGAAGATCGTGTGTATCCAATTTATTATGTTTTTATTCAAGAGTGACTGACATACTACAACATAGAGAGGGATGGGTGGATGCTATCTACCTGGACTTGAGAAAGGCCTTTGATAAAGTACCACACAATAGACTGATGTGGAAACTAAAGATGATTGGAGGAGTAAATGATAAACTAGCAAAATGGATGGAAAATTACTTAATGGGAAGAGAAATGAGAACAGTGGTGAGAGGAAGGAAGTCCGAGTGGAAGAAGGTAACCAGTGGAGTTCCACAAGGGTCAGTGCTGGGTCCCATCATGTTTTTGATTTATGTTAATGATATGCCAGTAGGAATTGACAGTTACATGAACATGTTTGCGGACGATACTAAAATTATGAGGAGAGTAAAGAATGTGGAAGATTGTAACAAGTTACAGGAAGATCTTGATAAAATATATGAGTGGAGTAAGGAGTGGCAGATGGAATTTAATATAGACAAGACCCATGTTATGAAAATGGGAAGAAGTAGATACAGACCAAACAGGGATTACAGGCTGGGTGATGAGAAAATTAAAGAGACCAATGAGGAGAAAGACTTAGGAGTAACCATGCAAAACACTTTGTCACCGGAGAAACACATTAACAAGATTTTTTGGAAAACATACAACATGCTTCAAAATATTGGCCTTGCATTCCACTACCTAGATGAAGGAATGATGAAGAAGATATTATGTACCTTAATAAGACCCCAGTTAGAATATGCAGCATGTGTCTGGTCACTGCATATGAAGAAAAATGTGAAGAAGGTGGAAAGGGTACAGAGGCTGGCAACAAGGATGGTACCAGGACTCAGGGAGTTAGACTATGAGGAAAGACTGAGGAAGCTGGGGCTGACCACATTAGAAGAGAGAAGAACAAGAGGAGACATGATAACTATGTATAAATTGGTGAACAAGATTGACATACTGGACAGAGAGTTGATAAAGGTGACCACAAGTAATCATCTCCGAGGACATGGAAAAAAGCTAATAAAGGACATCTGTCTAAATGACGCGAGAAAATACAGTTTCCTGCATCGTAGCATTGATAATTGGAATAAACTGAGCAGTGATGTCGTTGACGCGGTGTGTGTCAATCAGATGAAAGAGAGGTATGACAGGAATGGACAAGGAGACAGGTCACAGGGAGATTAGCTCGGGCCCTGTGATACACAAATAGATAAATACAAATAGGTAAACACACACGCTTTCATGCGCCAACCTGTTAGTTGATCTCTCTCTCTCTCTCTCTCTCTCTCTCTCTCTCTCTCTCTCTCTCTCTCTCTCTCTCTCTCTCTCTCTCTCTCTCTCTCTCTCTCTCTCTCTCTCTCTCTCTCTCTCTCTCTCTCTCTCTCTCTCTCTCTCTCTCTCTCTCTCTCTCTCTCTCTCTCTCTCTCTCTCTCTCTCTCTGACAAGTTACCTTCTACTATTTTATTATAAAATCGAAGATAATGAAAAAATTAACATGAAAGAATGATAGGTAATATTTTTTTCACTTTCCGAGTCCTCACTAATGTCTTCGCTTTCTTCAGTTTCTTCTTCTAAATATTCACTGTCACTGTCTTCAAACTCCGAAGCACTGCTAAATACATATGTTCTGTCCTGCTCCATGGTGAGTTATGATCTGAGATCCTTCGCTCTTATCAGGATGTCTCTTCGCACTTATCATGGTGCTTTCCACCCGGCAGGTCGCTGGTGTTGCCAAGTGTCGCCCGGAGAAAGGGAAAATATCTTAGTTACCGCTAAATTTCCAGAGCTAGTGACAACACTACATGTGGAAACATGCCAGACACTTCCACTCACCATCTGACTCAAGAAACCGCACTTGGAGCTCAAAATTGAGGCGCGAAAATTCTTAATTACGGGTATGATCGGCGTCGCTACGGACGCATTGATGCAATCGTATATATACGATTGCTGGAAGGAAAGGGTTAACCCCTTCAATACGGTGACGCCTATGTGGGCGTCATGAAGCCCCAGTAGCAAATACGGTGACGCCTACATAGATGTCATTTCTTTTCTGAGCTTTCTTCAGTTCAGTTGTCCCTTATAGTGTGTTGGATACTAACTACACACGCCGTATGCTATCCTTGAAATTCTAGTGCTCCTCCCACCATCCTTGTCTCCACCAATCACTAAAAATAAGCTACATGCGTCCCGCCTTGTGTATAAAATTCCCCAATGGCATAGACTGTTCCCATCTCTCTCTCTCTCTCTCTCTCTCTCTCTCTCTCTCTCTCTCTCTCTCTCTCTCTCTCTCTCTCTCTCTCTCTCTCTCTCTCTCTCTCTCTCTCTCTCTCTCTCTCTCCATTCCCTCCCTCCCCATCTCCTTTCCTCCCTCCCCATCTCTCTTTCTCGAAGATCTTACATGCATCCCGCCTTGTAATCTCGAAGATAAGTTACACACACACACACACACACACACACACACACACACACACACACACACACACACACACACACACACACACACACACAGAAATACAAAACAAAAATTTTCTAATCTCTCTCTCTCTCTCTCTCTCTCTCTCTCTCTCTCTCTCTCTCTCTCTCTCTCTCTCTCTCTCTCTCTCTCTCTCTCTCTCTCTCCTCTTCGTTTCCCTCTCCCTTCCCTCCCTCCCCCTCTTCCTCTCGAAAGATAAGCTATATGCGTCCTGCTTGTGTCTAAAATATAAGCAAATGTCACACTCTCTCTCTCTCTCTCTTTTTTTGAAGAGAGAAGTGTCCACTTTCCTCTTCGAAGGCAATATAGTAACTAAAAAATAGCAGCATAATACACATAGATGACAAGTATGACAAGCTTGCACGAGTTTCCCGCGCTCTGGCGTGCAGCACTACCACCCGTTTATCATACAGGCGGGCTTTTTTAACATCCGGCGTGAAGGGGTTAAGTGGGGGTTGCCTGTATATTTTTGTACCGTTATTTGGTGAAAGACATCTGTTGTATGGCTAAATATATACAGGGGATCCTAGTGATTTGACCATTTGCAGTTCAAATTATTTCCAATTCAAGCTCAGTTTATTAATACCCAATCCTCAAGGTTCAACCGACTAACTCACCAATTTGAAATTCATGTTTCGCGTGCCACCCACCCGGTCAATACGCTGCCACGCCAAATTCACCGCAAACCCGCCAGGCGGAAGTGTAAACTGACACTACCCTGTGCATTGCTTAAGGCGGCGTCACACTAGCACTTTTCCGTCAATATTTTCAGTCAACTTTCTGAAGACGCTGGTCGTCACACACAAGCTCACTTCCGCCTTTGTTGTGTTTGTCAACTGTAAACAAACATGGCGGTCCCTTCATCCCCAGCAATCCATTGCTATTTTTTCGTTGCTATTTTTGGTCTTTAATGCTCCTTATGAGAAACTCTTCAGACAGCTTTGTCCACTCATAAACAATAGAGCTGCTTATCTTGGCCAGATGTTCCTTGGAAGTTCTGCCTTGGAACATTGCAGTCCCTGAGAAATGTAAACAAACAACTGAACTACTTTTCACTGTAAGGCTAGGACAAAAAATATATTTACAGTGGTACCTCGACATACAAATTTAATTAGTTCCGTGACAATTGTTGTATATCAAGAAAATCGTTTATCAAATCAATTTTTCCTATAGAAATTAATGAAAATAGAATTAATTCATTTTTTTGATATGAATTTACCCCCACAAAAAATGAACATGCTTTAAATACCAACCAAATATATATTTAATATGAAATAAATATGTACATTGTTTATTGTATGCATGATATAAATGTACTATATTGCCCAAAATAACAACTTAACCCACAAAACTTGGAACACATTGATAGACGTTCATCATGCAAGACTCAGGGCACGTCGATAGACGTTTAGGCTTTTTAGGGCTATATTTTGACTATTTTCTTCCCATTTTCTTTGCTTGTGAGCTGGCAACGCTCATCAGGAGTAAACATATCCTCTACGTCATTGTGTCACCAATGATGGATGGTGGGAGCGACTGATTTTACGCTGTCTGATTCCGCCATCTCTCCCGTGCACTTTACTTCTATACCTTGGGTCTCTTGCCATGTTGCGGGGAGACAACTTTTGAATGAGAGTGGTATCAGAACAGGTGACAGGAGAGAGAGAGAGAGAGAGAGAGAGAGAGAGAGAGAGAGAGAGAGAGAGAGAAATACAAGGGGTCCATATTCTATGGCTCTAACCAAGGCCGCTGAACCTGATCGGATGCAAGGCCATGTACACTGATGATACCACCTCATTCAACCTGTGATATTTTAGTAAACATGACATGTAGAGACTTCTGTTCTTTTGTACTGCAAAAAGGAAGAGTTGCTTGTGGGCAGAACACCATTTGTACTCACTCATTTATTGAATTTCTAAGTGTAATCAGTATGTGAATGTACAGGCTATTTTGTGTGTTTCTTACCAAAGAAAAAAGTACACGCTGTCGTTGAGCACAGACACATACATGCACAAAGGATGAACAACGATACACAACGCAGGCTGAATGTTTGGGTGGACGTGGGTAGCCGAGCAATCGCTGTGCCACCTACCGATGGCTATTTGTATCTTAAAAGTATCTGCGTATTTCAAGGCGTAAATTACATGAAATTTTTCTTCGTATATGAAAAAAAATTGTATGTTTGGGCGTTCGTATCTCAAGGTATTACTGTATACAAATATATTTACATCTACTTATCAAGATTCTATTGGTTTGAGATTATAGCATCATTTCAATTAACAAGAAAATTAATTTTATTATAAAAGTGTTTATTAGAAACCATATATCTTAATTTGACTAGAAATTGACACTAGAGAAAAACGGTGTGTTTTGTCTGACTCAAGACGATGGAAAGCCATCTCCATCCCCAGCCCTAAGAAGCACAATTTCCTGCCTTTCAAAGAGAAGCTTGAACTTATAAGAAAATGTTAGGCAGGTATAACTCACAGTGTCATTACAGCGCAAATGGGTGTCCCTAGATCAACAGTATCAACGATTTGGAAGAACAGGGATAAGTACTGCGAGATTGCTGCAAGTGTTTTTATTTCCAAAAAAGTAATGTACAGCACCCTAATGTGTTTAATAAAACAAGTTAGATATAAATTAATCTTTTAATAGTACTGATTTAGTCTAAGTTAGTGTTTTTTAGAGGTTATTGTGATGTTTTGAGGGGATCTAGGCTGGAGGTTGGTCCCTATCCCCCCTAATTCTTAAGTATCTTATGGGAAAAATTGCTTCACAATTCGAATAAACTCTAATTTGACTGATGAAAAACTGCCCTAACCCTGTTGAATTGCAAGGATCCCATGTATAAACTTTGCGGCTGCTGTTACGGTAACCTGTGCTATTGCATGCCAGAAACAAGTCATCGGCGTGCCACGTTTGGCACACTTGCCAGGGGTTGCCCAGCCCTGCTCTAGACCATAGTACATTTTTTGTGTCTCCCTGGGCTCACTTCTTGTCCCACATGGAACCCTCTGGAATGGACATAATTTGTCACCCTTTTTATAACACTAGAACAGGGTATTATGGTCCCAGAGTTTTACATACTCTTTCTAATTATGTAAGTACAGATCTTACTATAGCACTATATCTGCTAAAAGAACTTCCACAGGGTTGGTACATGACCTCAAAGGATATGTTGCTACCAGGCAGGTCAAGGCCAATATGGCTGCTCTCCCTTGTTTCACTCTGCTCCTTGAGAGAGGCAGCTGACCTGCCATCTAGGTTTCTCCATGGAACTTATACACATGCCATATAAACATGAATCTCATTGTGATTAAAAATGCTTCAAAAGCATCTTATAAGGTTTAGGGTTTACCTCATTACATGAGTTTAGTTGCTGAGCATGGAAACCTTGTGGCTGACACCAACACTCACATTCTGGGAAGGGAGAAGTCCATCAGACATAATAGCATCAAGCTCCACCCCCAAAGTACATGGAATGGTCTCACTTACGTCTAATCCACGTGAGGGGATGATGAGCTGGCCACCTGGCATGGGAGCTGTATGGCAGATGCCAGCCTCAACATCCTGGAAAGGAGTCTGGCCACCAGGCATGGGGGCCGTATGGCTGACGCCAATCCCCAATTCCTGGATAGTGGGGCGGTCGCCGGGCATGGCAGACTGATGGTTGTCGCCAACCCCACCCCCATAAACACTGCCAAAGGTACCAGGAGCACTGGGCATTTTCTTACTGAATCACAGATAAAACCACGGGAGGGGATAAGAAGCTGGCCGCTAGGCATGGGAGCTGTATGGCAGACGCCACCATCAATATCCCAGATAGGAGTCTGGCTGCCAGGCATGGGAGCTGTATGGCAATTACCGACCTCTGTATCCTGGGTAGTGGGGCGACTGCCAGGCATGGTAGACCGATGGCTGTCGCTAACCCCATCCCCATAAACAATGTGAAAAGTACCAAGGGCACCGTGCACTGCTTTACCTGTGCCAGGAACCGTGGCATGGCAGCCACCTGTTGTTGTTGGCTCTGTGGTGGATGCCAGTATCATCTCAACCTCGCGACTGGCAGCACCAGCTGGTCCTGCTTGCCCTGGCCTCTGCATAGCTCCGCTCATACCTGGGTGTGAATCGTCTACCTGTGAAGCTGGAGACTGGAAACCGGAGAATGGGAGAATCCTGGGAAGAGGAAAGAAAGAGGAAAAGCTGGCCAAACGTCTCCTCTCAGTACGATCTTTAATACTACCCAAAAGACGTAGAAATTGGTCGTGTGACAAGGCCTTGCAGCAATCACAATGGGAAGCAAGGCTACAAAACACCTCCCTACATGACAGACACTCACCATGAGGGTCCACCGTAAGTGACGAGGGGGAACGAGAACACTTCACACACTTACATGGCACAATAACACACTTTCACTCTCTCAGTAGAAGATAGACAAACCAAGGAGTGATGAAAGGCAAACCAACTGCTGCTGAAAAGAAAAAAACAACAAGCCAGTGAAAGAGATGAGCTGAAGACTACATGTAAGCCCTGTGCCAGCAAAGAGGCAAATGGAGGGAATTGGCCTGATGGCTGATACCTGGGAATAGAAGATGGGTGGGGGGTGTCTTTCAAAGAAAACGAGAAAAAGCATCTCAAATATTTCTTTCGTTTCTTTCCTTTAGCTGTTAGACATGATGTAGGTTTGCTGTGGGAATGGGGTTTAAGGAATACTTAATAATTATGGGAAGTACAGTAGTATGTGTAATAACAAACAGTCTTTCTCTGCTCATCTAAATTTTCTTGATGAGCCAGTAGGGTGGTCTTCTTCTGCACTATGGTATGGGTTTCTTTTCCACATTTTCAGGTATGAACTCTTCTTGGGGTTGCATCATTGACTGCTCCTTACCTATACAGTGGTATGTCGATATACGAGTTTGATTAGTTCTGTGACGGAGCTTGTATCAATTTGCTCATAATTCAAACAAATTTTTTCCATTGAAATGAATTGAAATGCTATTAATTCATTCCAGCTTTCCAGTAAAGCACCCCAAAGTTTTTATGTGCTTTTAGATAAGAAAAAAAAGTATTTTATTTATAAATAACAAATATTGTATAAAAACATACCATATTTGATGGCATATAGGACGCATTGGCATATATGATGCACCACTATATCAGCTTGTCAAATTCAGAGGAAAAGTTTTCAGTGTATTTTATTTCTTATTTACCACCCACGTTTTTTATGTCATCCTCAAGTTCTGGCCAATGTGGGGCTGGGCAATGAATGTTATGTTTACCTTTCCTTGCACTCTTTAATTGGTCTTCTTGCCATTGCCCGACATGTATAATTTTTTCTGTAGGTGGTGTCCCAAAAGCCCTTGCTGCTGTTCTGTTGTCATGCTCCTTAGCATAATGTACATACCACTTTTACTTTGTAGGAGATCATGTAGCTTGATGTTTTCCATCTGGTGCCATAACAGTGAGGGTGTTGATGTGTTTTGTTATGATCATGAACTTGGTGTAACTTGTCATCGTCAGATGGCATCGAGTCAGGTTTCCAATCAGCTGATATTTACGAACATGTGTCACAGCCGCACAGGTTAGATTGCTTTTATTCTTAAGACAATTATTTTTAAAGTAATGATACTGGTAATAATGATAATAATATTAACAATAAAATAATGATGCATGCTGTTAGGGTAAGTAAAAATACTGATCATAAGCTATGTTAATGAGTGTTAGGGAGAAGAGTACCTCACAGGTCACAGATTCGCATATTAGATGCAGGGCAATGTTTTGAGCAAAAATTTTTGAAAAAGGTTCATCCTATATGCTATCATGTATAGTAATAAAACTTAACAAAAGAGAATATAAATCAATAAACTGGTTTTATAAAATATATTCATCTCAGAGATCAGGGATGCATTCCATGGGATGTTACTCCACCCACCCTTTACTTGGGACTGTTGATCAGCTGGAGTGTACAAATATAGACACTCACAGGAGAATGGCTACTCTATTAATCACAGGAGAGCTTGTTGATGACTAAACATTATTAATAGAATAAATGAAGTTTTAAGTAGGCTGCAGATGTTTGTTTACATATTTTTCCCCCTGGTGTCTTAAGCTTGGTTGGAGGAGGTAGGTAGAAATGGGTGAAGTTTTTACCCTTTCCAGATATTTTCTTTCGCTATAAATTCTCACTTAATCTCTTGACTTGATTGTTACACTCTTAATGCTACAATTTATTGCTGAACTTAATTGCTGCATTTTTTTTTTTTTTACTTCACTTTTGATTAGCTTAATTTTCTTAAATTCCTTCTTTCTGTAGGGTGTTTCACAAAATAGCTGCCCAAGGAGATTTATCTCATTCTCTTTTTCAGAATATTTTGGACTGTCATTACATAGTGCCACTTGCTTAGGACCAATAGTCAGACAAAAATTTAGCCATTTAAATGCACAAAAGTCCAACACGAGAAATGCTTCTGTGGCAAAAGAAAAAAAAAATGCAAAGTGAACAGATTGGATGCTGAGTATCACTGTGCCAAATAATGGTGGCACACTTAGAGCTATCTCATAACTCAAGTTTTGGGTCACAAGTCAAAGCAAGATTTTGAATAAGCAATAGCTTGTATCTCAGATTTCTCATGCATCAAACTGCTTTTAGCTTGAGATCATACTGTATGTGGTTTCACTTTCTCTGTAGCCCTTTGTAACCCTATCTCATCAAACACATTTATCAGACAGTATGCACTCAGTGACATTATGAGGTCCAATCCATTTGGCCTGTAATTTTCGACTGACACCAGTTAATAGTGTTTCCGCTTTCACACAAATCATGGTGACTGCAAATGAAGCTAGGAAAAGAAATCAGTCAGGAAGATGACCATGTGGATGTTGTGGAAGAGGAGTGGTAGCAAACTCAATGTTGTGTACAATATGTAATAAATGGTGTCACCAAGGATGTTAGGTCTGAGGAATCTCAGAGGGGTGCAGAACTTTGTATGTCCAAGATGTGTGGAGGAGGAGGAAAGTGGTGATGGCAGTGGTGATGAGGATGTCGGGTTTGAGGTGAATGGGGGTGTGTTGGAGGAGGTACAACAGTTCTGGTTAGGAGATATGTTAGACTGTGAAGTAGGTACAGAGAGAGCAGTAAGGTTGAGAGTAGCACCTATTGTGGCAAATTCTGGAACTCCCTGACTGTTTCTTTTAAGAGGGAGGTTTCAAGACATTTGTCACAGACTTTTGGCTTACTCTGTTAATCTTTAAGGGAACTAGCAATCAAGTGGGCTTTTTTTATTTTTTGTTTCTTTTTGCGGGGCCTTGGCCAGCTTTCCCTCTTGCATAGAAAAAAAAAAAAAAAAAGGTGATGAATTGTCAGTTTATTGGTAAATCACAGCATAAAACTGAGGATTAGGGAAAGTGTATACAAAGCTCGTGTCAGATCTGCTCTTCTGTATGGAGCAAAAACATTGGCACTGACATACAGACTGACAATTCTATGTAGCTGTGACTGTAGGATGCTGAGATACATGGCAGGAGTGAAGTGGGAAGATGGGAGGTCCAGCAGTGAGGTGGTAGAGATGTGTGGAGCTGAAGACATTTTTATTGAGCTGTGGAAGAGAAGACTGAAATAATTCGGACATGTGAGAAGGATTGAGGGAGGGAGGAGGTGAAGATTGGAGGCTGACAGCCAGTGAGAAGGCCAAAAGAAAGGTGGAGGGAGTGTGTGACGGAGGATATAAATTTGTTTGGAATAGAAGAACATATGGCTCAAGATAGCCAGTTGTGGAAAGCAGTCATCACCGATCCAACCCCACCCTAAATAGAAAAATGTTAATATTAAAAGAAAATGATGATGATGACCCACACCAGTGAATCTTCTTCCACTTTCTGGTTCACCTGGTTTCTATTTGTAACTTTCCTAAACTTTCTTGCCATATTCAGATGAGTCTGTTGCAGTATCTCATGTGCAAGGTCTTGTTCTTCCATAGACCCTGACACTTGAGCCCTGACATTTCTTGGTGGATGTTGTGAGAAGAAAGCATGATAGGGTGTGTGACCAGTAGTGATGTGTATGGCCAAGTTCATTAAAACTTGTGTTTCTCAACAACTGGAATCATTACAAGGGATATCCTTGGCAGAGCCAGGGAAGTATGCTCTGGCAAGTACAATGCATTTGCTTCATTAGCAAGTTTTGTTGGTGGTGTGATGTGATGTAACCAGTCTGGATATTGTGTGTTTGGCATAACTCTTGAAAGGCTGCTGCAGTGAATTAACCTCTGTTGTCACATGAGTGTAGTGGGAGCCCTGAAGTCGCTTATGTAGCACTTGAATAGCTTGCACAGCTCTTCCACACCTTTGGTCTTTCATTCATGTTGCTTGACATACCTATGTATCGATGTGAAGAGCACTGCTTGCCACCACTGTACTAAATGTGTAGAAACTGCCATTTGCCGCCACCATTATGTAAAAAAGAGACTGCTTTTACCACTTTACTAAATGAAAGATTGTTCACTTTTGCAACCACTTGTATTAATGAGAAGTAGAATCGTGGTCACTGCTGGAGTTGATATTGGTAGCTGTGGCATGGAGTGAGAGGCTGGAGGCTTGTTTAATCCTTTTAGTGTGTTACGAGTTGTGAGGACTTGATATATTTGATAAATATAGCACTTGATATATAGCACAACTGATGACAGTATTGTGATTTGAAGTGATGAGTTGAGCGTGCAATTGATATTCAGTGAATGTGAAGCGCCAACATGAGTCTTGAGAGTTGAATGAGAGACTGGCGTGAATGAGAGATTGAGCCAAGAATGAGAGTGAAGACGCATGAATGTGAATGTGCCTGAATGCGAATGAGGAAGAGTGAGAAAGAGAGAGATGCTATGAGCGTATTTATATGGCTAAGTGAATCAGAGAATTGAGGAAGGAAGATGATGAATGGGGAAGCTGGAATTGGCAGATTTAAGCCAATGAGAAGAAAGGAAGAAAGACCCAATCAGGTGACTAAGATAGACAGATTTGGCTCAATGAGAAGAGATCAGACAGAGAGAAGGGAGTGTGACCTGTAGAAATTTTCCTGAGGGAGCTGAGGTCCCTTGGAAGAGTGAGAAGGTAGGAGAGTGAGTTATTTTTAGATTCATATGCAGAAAAACAGAGAGCAGAGAGACAAGTAGTTACAATGATTAAGAAGAAAGAAAGAAATGAGACATACACTTACTATAATGGTCTAATATAGTCAAAATATACCTTTATCCTTGATATCCAGACATACAATCAAGCAAGTCCACAGACACTCTTTCTAGAGAAGGATGAACAGATGGAAGTTTCTATCATAGTTTTTGCAATCCAACTTATGTTGTTGACATACTAGATATTCTCACACACCTTAACATCAGCAAGTATGTTGTTCCATTGAAAATAATTTTCAGGTTTTTATGTATACATTCCTAAATGACCTAGTAGTTTAGCATGAGATTTCTCTAGAACCTTCTTTCCCAAGGGTTGATGGACAGCAAGTAAGAGTGCAGACTTTTGTCGCTTTTCTAATTACTTTGTACAATTCGTTCTTATAAATCACAAACTCATCTAAAGTGTTTTTGTAATACCAATGTTGGGTCAAAGCTCCTCCTTGTAAGTACTCAAATAATACTCTCCATATTGGTTCATCTCTTTGCTTTACTTTGATTTCTTCCCTCATTTTTCTAATCACCATTCTCCTTGTTTACAACATATGATTTCAACTGGCCAGCTAAACTGATCTGCGACATCATATGATATTAGGTGTACAAGATTTTTTTGTGTAGTCATACATTTATTGTATCCACCTGTTCATCCTAGATGACTTGCTTTTTTGCTTGAAGATGGTCACTAGTGGTTGATTTGTAAGAATAGTGAATTTGATACCCCCACAGAAAACTAAAGAAATTGCAGCATGCTAGGTCTACACTAAATGCTTCCTTGTCTCTAACAAAATAAGATTCTCTGCTGATTAAGTTTCTTTGAAAAGTATCCTGTAGTGACCTCTTTTTCTGTCTTTTCTTATCTGACCTAACACGGCTTCTATGTGAGATTGGCTCGCATATATGGTCAACACTAAAGGCTTACCAATGTCAACATTGGCTGTGCATCCTCTAGTTTATCTCTCAAGTTCTTAAAAGCTGTTTGACAAGCTTCATCCCATACAAATTCAGTGTCTTTCTTAGCTAGGTTTGTCAAAGGCAGAGCTAATCTGGTATTTGATGGAATAGATTTTCTTGACAGGAGACATACTGGCGATCAAATAGAAGATTGTGAAGTGATAGATGTTTAAGAAGCTTCCTATTGAGGATAGATTAAAAAACCATAGACAAGCAAGAGATTAAAGCTATAGGATAAAAGGAACAGGCTGAATGTAGGCAAACTTCCAGCAGGAAGAAAAGGTAGAATTTGATAGACATAGATGAAAGAGTTTGGCCAGGGAAGGTGCAAGCATGGAAGCACAGTTTTTGAGAACAATGGGTGGGACCCAAAGAGGTCCAGAAGCCTTCTGAAGATTTAGGCCAGTGAGGGTGTGGAAAACATCATTATGAAGAATTTTGATGGAAGACATGAAATAGTCAGAGGGAGAAGGAGAGGGAGGTACAAGCCCAGAATCATTCAAGGTGGAATTGTTAGCAAAGGTTTGAGGGAAGAGTTCAGCTTTAGAGACAGAAGAGATGGAAGTGGTGCCATCAGGAAGAAATAAAGGAGGGAAAGATGAAGAATTGAAGTTATTGGAGATGTTTTTGGCCAGATGCCAGAAGTCTTGAGGGGAGTTTGAGTTTGAAAGATTTTGACATTTTCCATTTATAAAGGAGTGTTTGGCAAGTTGAAGAATTGACTTGGCATGATTCCAGGCAGAAATATAAAGTGCGTGAGATTCAGGAGATGGAGGGCTCAAGTACCTTTTGTGGGCAACCTCTCTATCATATATAGCATGAGAACAGGCTGTGTTTAGAAGGTTTAGGTTGAGATAAAGAATGAGGAATGCATGCGTCCATGCCAGACACTACCATTTCTGTTATACATTCAGCACACAGAGATGAGTCTGACAAGGAAACTATAATCATTTCAGCATAATACCTCCTCAGGTCCCCCCAACTGGCAGAAGCAAAACACCAGAGACACCTCTGCTTTGGGGGATCCTGAGGAGGGATTGGAGAAATAGGACAACATACAGAAATGACATTGTGATTGGAGGAGCCCAATGGAGATGATAGGGTAATAGCATAAGCAGAAGGATTAGAGGTAAGGAAGAGATCAGGAATGTTGGGCATGTCTCCAAGATGGTCTGAACTACAAGTAGGATGTTGCACCAGTTACTCTAGGTCATGGAGGATAGCAAAGTTGAAGGCCAGTTCACCAGAATGATCAGTGAAGGGAGAGGAAAGCCAAAGCTGGTGGTGAACTTTGAAATCTCCCAGAATGGAGATCTCCGTGAAAGGATAGAGGGACAGAATGTGCTCCACTTTGGAAGTTAAATAGTCAAAGAATTTACCATAGTCAGAGGAGTTACGGGAGAGATAGACAGCACAGATAAATTTAGTCAGAGAGTGACTATTGAGGTGAAGTCAGATAATGGAAAACTCAGAAAATTTGAGTGTGGGCACAAGAGCAAGTTAAATCGTTGCACACATAGACGCAACTTCCGGCCTTTGAATGAAAATGAGAATAGAGAAAGTAGGAGGGAACAGAGACGGGGCTACTGTCAGTTGCCTCAGACAGCTGTGTTTCGGTGATGAAAAGATGATGAGATTTAGTAGAGGAGAGGTGGTGTTCCACAAATTGAAAATTAGATCTAAGACTGCGAATGTTGCAGAAGTTAATGTAGAAAAGTTACGGGAGGTGTCAAGACATTTAGGGTTGTCATCAAAAGAGGAGTCCAACCTGGTGACATTTCTGGTCCCCTCCCCAGGAAGGGACTCCAAGGTTGGGTTTTGGAGTTACCATTTTTTTAATTTTGAATTTTAAATGAAGGGCGAATGTGTGGTAAGTGTATGTAATTTTGAGTGAAAAAGGAGAGTTGTCTTTAGAGGGCAGGCTCTGACTACTCCTTGAGTTGTGAGACACTAAGGGAGATGTTCAGCGAGATCACAACTTGCTTTAAAGGAAGGTTCACAGCACCCCTTGAACTAGTGCTAATAGACCTCACTGGGAGGAAATTATTGTTTTGGTAGGTGTCTACTACCTCCTACCAGTAGTGTACAAATATAGCCACCCCACAGAAGACTAGGGCTCTAATAATTACAGAAGAGTTCAGTGACAATCCTGTACTGCTGTGTACTGCTACACAATATGTGCAGAAAGTCTTCTCTTTCTGCAGTAAGTGCTATAGGGTTCACAACTATCTTCCAGGGAAGGCAAGGTATTCTGATGCTTTTGGAACACTTAAGTGGCAACCTTTTATGCCTACTTGAGCATAGGAACCAGTGTGAGTCACAGTTAGCTAGTTAGCTGATATAAAAAAACATGGTCTTTCTCTTGGTGTGCCAGATAAAGGCTAACTGTGCTACTCTTTTGTTTCTTCACACCCTCTCAACAAGCCCAAAATGGCTACAAGCAAGAAGAAATGTAAAGAGAGACCTGCATTATATAAGATTGGCTACATTCTCCCATTTATTTCCACTCAACCGGAGTTATGCTGAGAACAAGGTAGTGGTTGGTTCACTGTGTCAAGGGCATTGGTGAAGCTACTGCACTTGCACCATTTTCCAAGTATGGAAGTCCTTGTAAATTTCCTTTCCTTTGATTTTTCATGCTGTCAGCCTTGGTTCTTTAGCAGCTTGCCTAAAGATAAGTGCAAAGGTCTTCAGAGTAATCTCATGAAGCCTACCAGGTTTGGGAAATGGGATGAGTACAGTAGTCTCACCAACATCCTTGAAGCAGTGCACGAACTACTATGCTGTTTTCAGCTTAACTCCTTTTTGAGCTGAAATAAATGGGAGATCATGGCCAGCCTTGTATAGTGCAAGTATCTCTTTACATTTCTTCATGCTTGTAGTGGTTTTAGGCATGTTGAGAGGGTGGAAGGAAGCAAAATAGTTGCATAGTTAGCCTTTGTTTAGCACACCTGACTAGCAGGCAATGCTTTTTTTATATCAGCTTAACAGCTAATTGGAGTGACTCACACAATATTCCCTACTTTCTAGACACTGTAAAAGGTTGATAGGTAGTATTCCAAAAGAATCAGAATATCTTGCATTCCTGGGAAGGTAATTGTGAACATAAATAATTTACTACTGAAGAAATTATGTTAGCCCCATGGCATTAAGAGTTTTTGTGGATACTGTAGCATTTATGTTAATTCTCCCTTCTCTCCAGGATGTAAAGCACATCCTCCCCTTACTCAAGTCTGCTAGGAACCAAGGGAAGCCCTGCTATGTCACTCACTTCCCAGCTTTGCCTTTTGCATGCTCAGCAAGACAAAAGGGAAGGAGGGGGATCAGGGAAGAACAGGGAGGCTGCCTACCTTAACATAACATAACATAAATAATAGGATAACAAAGGGCCACCAGGGCCCATCTAGGTTATCCTGTATCAGTCGCACAGCGACCTCGTCATCAGTACTTAAAGATACACTTACAAGTACACAATACATTATATACTAATTCTAAATATTTGGCCCATTAACAGGGCTAAGTCCTGCAGTGAAATCCTCTACAATTTGTGGTCCCCATACATGGGGATCATGTCTTGTTTAACTATAGTAAATTTCTTATAAAAACTATCATAATTATAAATCTAATAAATTTAAGTGCTTATCTAGTCTGTTTTTAAACATTGTCAAACTAGTGCTATTTACAACCCTCTCTGGCAATGCATTCCAGAAGTCTACCACCCTATGACTAAAGAAATATTTTCTTATATCTAACCTGCAGCCTTGCTTTCTAATCTTCCTGCCATGATTTCTAGTACTATTTCCCTCCTCTAAGGTAAAGAAAGATCTCACATCTATGTAGTTTGTATCTGAGAACATTTTAAATAACTCTATCATATCCCTCTTATACATCTCCTCTCAAATGAAAACATGTTTAATTCCTTTAATCTATCTCTATACTCCAGGTGCTTTAATGCTGGTATCATCCTAGTTGCTCTTCTCTGAACTGCTTCTAACATGTTGATATCCTGCCTATAGTGGGGTGACCAGGCCTGTATGCAATACTCTAAATGGGGCCTAACATAGGAATTATATAAGCTACGCACCACTTCCTTACTTTTATAACTAACATTTCTATTTATAAAACCCAGGATCCTATTTGCCCTATTTCTTGCTTCTAAACATTGCTTTGAAAATTTCATAGTCCTGTCTATCACTACTCCTAAATCCTTTCCTTCCTCTACTGCCTCTAGCCAACATCCCTCCATCTCATAGTTAAAGTTTGTGTTGTCTTTACCTAAATGCATAACCTGACACTTATCAGAATTAAACTCCATCTGCCACCTGTCTGCCCATGCTATCAGCCTGTCCAGGTCTCGTTGTATTCTGTAATTGTCCTTTTCACCCTGTACTGCACATGCTATCTTAGTATCATCTGCAAACTTTGATACTTTGCTACTAATTCCTATATCTAAATCGTTAATGTACACCAAGAAAAGAAGAGGTCCTAGCACTGATCCTTGGGGTACCCCACTAACCACTTCCTTCCACTCAGACATTGCCCCATTTAATACTACTCTCTGTTTCCTATCAGAAAGCCATTCACTAATCCAATCAACTAACCTACCCCTATCCCATGTAGTCTCAATTTGTACACTAGCCTCCTATGCGGTACCTTATCAAACGCCTTGCTAAAATCTAGATATATAACATCTATGCTATTTCCATCATCTAACTCCTTGGTAATATATTCTAAGATATCGAGCAAATTTGTAAGACAGGACCTCCCTGATCTAAAGCCATGTTGGGTATCTCTAATTAATCTATTCTCATTTAAATGCTCCCAAATACTACCCTTAATGATTTTCTCTAGTATCTTACATACTATACTAGTTAAACTGATCGGTCTATAATTATTCGCATCATCCTTCCTACCTTTTTTAAATATTGGAGTAACATTAGCTAATTTCCAGTCCTGAGGTATCTCAGCAAACCTAAGTGATCTTTCAAAGATTAACTTAAGTGCTTCAGAAATACTGTCTCCACCCTCCCTAAGTACTCTGTCATGTAGCTCATCAGGACCACTAGCTTTCTTATCGTCTAGTTCAAGAATAGATTTCCTGATAATTCCCGGTTTTATATCAATATTTTCTAAAGCTCTTAAACTACTCGTCGCACTGTTTGTAACAGGATTTCCTATTCTTTCCCTAGTAAATACTGAAGAAAATTGTTCATTCAACCTTCTCTCACTCACACATAGCATATGCTATTTTATACACAAGGAACGATGATATTTCATAAATCTCAGTGGGCAGGAAGAAGGGTCTTGTTTGATTGTCATTTCACAGCAGTCAAGAATGATTCATGGGCTTCCTTCTATACAACTATCATAGAAAGGAAAAAAGGGAAATTGGGCCAAATTGATTTAGGAAAAATAATTTCTATGCTAGGGAAACTTTAAGGTAACTGAGTAGCACTAGGCTACTTGGCCAGGAGCAGGTTTGAGTTTGCTTGTTTTCTCTCTATATACTTGATGTAATAGGCTTTGTTTTCCTTTCTTTCTCTTCATTGCTACATGATATGATAAATACAGGTCATAATAATATGTATGTTTATAGCACATACAGTACTGGACAAAAATATGCGGCCATGTGGGTATGTAGTCGTGTATTTATGGCAAAAAAAGAAGGGTGTTTATGAGTGTAAAGTAAAATAAGACAAGAATTTGCAACCATTCTATGACATCATGGAATCTTTCCTGCTCAAAGACAAACATAATGTCAACTCTGTCAGCCTCTGGCAGTAGTTGAGTGAGGTTCTCTGTGCTGTCCTGCTCTGTGACAGGCCTCTGGATTTATATGATTTGGGTAGTTAGTTGTGTTTTTTTATTTGCCACACTATATCGAAATCTAAGTATTTAGGGAGTGAGACAATTGGTCAGATGATTGGTCTAAAGAAAGGAGGCTTTTCAATTGCTGAAATTTGGAGTTTCACTAGCATAGGGCAAATGAGTGTGAAGAAGTAGTACATATGCAAATTTCGTGAAAGAGAAAGTGGTCAAATACCACAGAAGAAATCTTACTCTGGCAGACCACGTAAGATCTCAAATCGTGCTAGAAACACACTGAAGTGAACAGTAGAGTCAGCAGCTACAGATACAGCATATTTATAGCATGATTTGAAATCTTGTATGATCTGCCAGAGTGAGATTTCTTCTGTTGTATTTAATCACTTCATCCTTCATGAAATTTGTGTATGTATTTCTTCACATTCATTTGCCCCATGCCAGTCAAATTGCAAATTTGGTAATTGTATGGCCTCATTTCTTTAGACCAATCATCTGAGCAATTGTCTCACTCATTAAATCCTTAGATTTTGACATAGTGTGGCAAATACAGCACAAATAACCACTCAAATCATGTAAATCCAGAGGCCTGTCATGAAACAGGACAGCACAGTGAAACTTACTCCACTAGTGCCAGAGGCCGACTGAGAGTTGACTTTGTCTGGCCTTGAGCAGGAAAGATTCCATGTCATAGAATAGTCACAAATTTTTACCTAATTTTACATCACCTTCAAAAAGACCATTCTTTTTTTTACTATAGCCACATGGTCTAATATCTGAAATCAGTGGTAGGAATGTATGATCCATATGCCACAGAAGTGCAAAACATAGAGGAGTGATACCTTAATGTTGGGAGAATAAGAATTTATGATTCAGCATGAACTTGAGGATTGTGAAACTCAAATACCATGTAGCTTGAGAGGTACTAAATAATGCATCAATTGTAATAATTTATTAATAGTTAATTTAATTATTTCCATGTTGATTTGTTTGTCAATATGTTTTATTCAGAATAAAAACCTTAAGATTATGATGACCTTGTCAGTTTACATGAACATAAAAGATAGTGATTTGAAAAAAAAAAGTTAATGAAAAGTGTGAAATCAGTCTATAGGAAAAGATTAATAATACTGCTTATATTTCAGCATTCCATCTCTCAAAGAAAGGTTGAAACAGTGAGTATGTTGGTGACCATTTGTGATGCACAATTTTTTCTCTTGGCCTGCACTGTATGTTGTGTTGCTACATATAAAAATGATTCTAGTGTGTTCTCTACATATTGTTCTGCTTCAGTGTTATATCTAAATTTGTTGATGTGGATGCATCAGTTATTTTTTTCCATTTATCTTTTATTGCTGAGGGTAAGTTTCCTCTTTTGTAGAATGCACACATAAGTAGCAGAAATATTGATGTTTTTTTTTCACTGCATGTATTCTTCATCAATTTTCAGGTAAATTTTTCTTTACTTTTCTCCTTAGATATTTGTTTTTTTCACTGAAAATTTTCATTTCAAACTTTCAGAATGTTTCTATAAAGTCTCTTGCTTCCAACTGTTACACACATGCATGAATTATCTTTAAATTAATTTTTGTTTTCCAGATCTACTGAACATTGTGATAGGACAGACATATGACCGTTGTTCATCTACTGTTTACAATATGGTATACAAGTTAACATGGTAGTCAAGGTCATGGTACATACTAATGATGCCAGTAGTAAATTGTTTTGTTTACAGCTCGTAGTATGGTTTATATATATATATATATATATATATATATATATATATATATATATATATATATATATATATATATATATATATATATATATATATATATATATATATATATACACAGTCAACCCTCGGCTATCGCGTTTTATTGCTATCGCGCACCCATGAAAAGCTGCTAAAATTTCATTATCGCGACCTCAGATACCTGCTATCGCGCTTCCCGCCATGACGTCATGGAATATCTGAGTGCTCATTGGCCAAAACCGCCTTCCGCCAAGATCAAATCGGCTATCGCTGCTATGGCGCTGCTATTTCGGTCCCAATTGGGTGCGATAGCGAGGTTATATATATATATATATATATATATATATATATATATATATATATATATATATATATATACAGTAAGGTCCCGGGTTACGTCGGTCTCGAGTTACGTCAAACTCGCACTTACGTCAGCCCACTATAAGGCAATTTAAGATTTTAAAAATTGAAAATTTATAAATCGTAAAGCACGGGGTTTATTGTTATTGTTGGCTGCCAGGCGTCACTAGTGGTTATCCACCACACCGCCCACCTCATGCTTGAATACAAAACACTCTACGCACTCAGTTCCACCACACCGTCGCCCCTGACAAGAGTGTTCCTACATCTATCTTAGTATCTTGCTCAATGGCACCAAAAAAAAAAAAAGCTCCTGAGTGATAGCAGTGATGCTAAGAAAAGGAAAACCATTACGCTACAAGAAAAAGTGGACATAATTAAAAGACATGAGAAGGGAGGCAGCAGCTGTGTGTAAGGGAGTGAAGAAGAGAATGGGAAGCCCGTTACCATGACAACAGGGAGGTTGACGACCTTGAGGGCTCACGCACCTATCACAACAATAACAACTCCGGAGCCTTCGCCTGGGCCACACGACACTCGCAGCTCACTTGCACCTTCTGCGCTTGTCTGCTGATCCCTATTGCCCTTTCCTATTGCATTTCCTGCCCCGCTGCCCACGCTTCTACTACCACCGCACTGCACTATGCTCTCAGCTGTCCGCCCTGGACGTCACAACATTCGACCTGCCCACCCTCCTGGCGGCCTCAGGCGTCCACCCCTCTGGCAACATGCAGTCCTTCGTCATGCCCTAATCAACAACAAAACAAGCTTGTGTTTCATATTCCTACATAGTTGTAAATAATATAACAATATAACCTTTTACTTATATAACGCTTCTACTCCTACCGCACTCCACAAAGCTCCCAGCTGTCCGCCCTGGGCCATAACATTCAACCTGCCCACTCTCCTGGCGGCCTCAGGCCGCCTCTCGCAACCTGCAGTCCTTGCGTTCAGGCCCTAATCAATATATTCCTACATAGTTGTAAATAATATACCAATATAACAATATAACCTTTACTTACCTGAATAACCATAAAAATTATTGGTTGAAAACTCGTTAATATGCTTTGAAAGTACAAAAACTCGAGTTATGTACAAAATCGACTTACGTCATGTTTCAGGAATGTAACTCTGACGTAACTCGACTTACTATATATATATATATATATATATATATATATATATATATATATATATATATATATATATATATATATATATATATATATATACATACATACATACAGGAAGTCCTCGTTGTACACCAGTTTAGTATACGATAAATTCACAGATACGATAATTGACAATTACTACCATTTTTTCAATTTACGAAAAAAAAATTCGCACTTACGATATTTGAAATTCCCGCCGCCTGTGATTGTGGCGCTGCACTGTGACCAAGTCGGACCAACAACAAACCAGTCACTTTCGCGCCACCACGACGAATAACAGTGAGACTGCATTTAAGACCAATTCCTGTCCAAATTTCACCGAAACGTAATTTGGATCTTGGTGAAGAAGTGGGTAAGGTTAAACGAGCCAGGAAAAGTTTAACGTTGAAAACAAAACTTGATATAGTCAAGAGAAAAGAACTTGGGGAAGGTTCGTCAGCCATAAGCTGTTTCCTGAATTTACCACAGTCAACAGTTGCTACTGTTTTGAGGAATGCTTCAAGCGTGCAGGTAAAATTGCTGACAAAACATCGGAAATCCGTTATGGATCAGATGGAGGGTTTACATAAAATTTGGATAGATAGCCAAACATGCCAGCATGCCCCACTCTCGTTGAGCCTCATTTCAGAAAAGGCCCTGTCTATTATTGAAACCTTGAAGGTTGAGATGGATGTTTGTTTACTTTTTTCGATTGACTTTCATACTGAGCTGGAACATATTCCTATCTAATATATGTTAAAATGGGTTCAGTTTACAATAATTTCAGCTTACAATAGCTTTTTGAGAAACGCATTTCTAGTGTAAAATGAGGACTACTGTGTATATATATATATATATATATATATATATATATATATATATATATATATATATATATATATATATATATATATACAGTAATACTCCGCGTAACGAACAGGATAAGCGGACGTAATTTTCCCATAGGAAATAATGGAAATAGGGGGGGATGCATTCTAGGCTAGTCCCTAACATACCACATGGGTTGAAAAAAAAAATATTATATATACGTTTGGCAGCATATTGGGCCACCAGTTTACCACTACTTTTATGATGTCATATGAGTCATTGGAAGTTAGAGGAGCTACGTACAAATTCTCTCACATTCTCGCATTTATGTTCACAAAACAACATTTCTATTAGCTTTTTGGAGCTGGATCCAAGATTCTTTAACGTCAGAGCAACCTCTTGCAGCGAAATGGCATCCATGAATGCTTGGAGGGACAGTGACAAGGTTGCTTTCAGGTTGCTCTGAAGTTGCTCTGAAGTTGCTGGGAACACCACCTCTGGAGGTGTCATATATGCATTTATGTTCAAAAAACAATATTTCTATTAGCTTTTTACAAACCTTGCCCCAAGGAAGCATTGTTTTGTAATGCATTAAGTGAAATCCTACTTGGAATACCAAAAAATAAAGCAGAGATGAGATAAATCACAGACGAAGCGGGAGACTTGCGGCGACTCGGCCGCTTCTTCTTCTTCTTCTTGTGACCCTTTTAGCCTGCGTGTTGTCTTTCCCCATGATATTTGTTTCCACTCCTCTATTGCCTGTTATAATGGATATCATATCTCAGTATTCATATACGCTCATGCCATGAGGATAACCTTGATTCCGTGGCACTGAGTGACAGTGAATTATTAATAATATACTGCGATTTTTCATTAGTAATTCACTATCACTCAGTGCCACAGAGTCAAGGTTATCCTTGGCCAATGAGTGCTCAGATATCTCATGATGTCATGGCTGGGATATATATATATATATATATATATATATATATATATATATATATATATATATATATATATATATATATACACACATATATATATATATATATATATATATATATATATATATATATATATATATATATATATATATATATATATATACAGTAAAGTCCCGGGTTATGTCGGTCTCGAGTTACATCAAACTCGTAGTTACGTCAGTCCACTATAAGGCAATTTAACCCCTTCAATACGGTGACGCCTATGTAGGCGTCATGAAGCCCCAGTAGCAAATACAGTGACGCCTATGTAGGCGTCATATTTCTTTTCTGAGCTTTCTTCAGTTCAGTTGTCCCATATAGTGTGTTGGATACCAACTACACACGCTGTATGCTGTCCTTAAAATCCTAGTGCTCCTCCCACCATCCTTGTCTCCACCAATCACTAAAGATGAGCTACATGTGTCCCGCCTTGTGTCTAAAATTACCCAATGGCATAGACTGTTCCCATCTCTCTCTCTCTCTCTCTCTCTCTCTCTCTCTCTCTCTCTCTCTCTCTCTCTCTCTCTCTCTCTCTCTCTCTCTCTCTCTCTCTCTCTCTCTCTCTCTCTCTCTTCCTCTCTATCTCCCTTTCCTCCCTCCATCTCCTCCTCTCTCTCTCTCGAAAGATAAGTTACATGTGTCTCGCCTTGTAACATTCGTAAAAACACACACACACACACACACACACACACACACACACACACACACACACACACACACACACACACACACACACACAGCCCGGTAGCTCAGTGGTTAGAGCGCTGGCTTCACAAGCCAGATGACTGGGGTTCGATTCCCCGGCCGGGTGGAGATATTTGGGTGTGTCTCCTTTCACGTGTAGCCCCTGTTCACCTAGCAGTGAGTAGGTACGGGATGTAAATCGAGGAGTTGTGACCTTGTTGTCCCGGTGTGTGGTGTGTGCCTGGTCTCAGACCTATCCCAAGATCGGAAATAATGAGCTTTGAGCTCGTTCCGTAGGGTAACGTCTGGCTGTCTCGTCAGAGACTACAGCAGATCAAACAGTTGAACACACACACACACACACACACGCACACACACGCACACACACGCACACACACACACACACACACACACACACACACACACACACACACACACACACACACACACACACACACACACACACACATACACACGGCCTGGTAGCTCAGTGGTTAGAGCGCTGGCTTCACAAGCCAGAGGACCGGGGTTCGATTCCCCGACCGGGTGGAGATATTTGGGTGTGTCTCCTTTCACGTAGCCCTGTTCACCTAGCAGTGAGTAGGTACGGGATGTAAATCGAGGAGTTGTGACCTTGTTGTCCCGGTGTGTGGTGTGTGCCTGGTCTCAGGCCTATCCGAAGATCGGAAACAATGAGCTCTGAGCTCGTTCCGTAGGGTAACGTCTGGCTGTCTCGTCAGAGACTGCAGCAGATCAAACAGTGAATTACACACACACACACACACACACACACACATATATATCCAAAATTTGAGAGGCCACAGGGTAATAGAGAGACAATCTATATGAAAGAGATTAAAGTAACCAAGCTTGAAATAAAAGAGTTAATGAAGGAACTGGATGAAGAGAAGGCAATGGAACCGGATGAAGTCTCAGGCAAAATACTGAAAGAATGTAGGGAAGAACTAGCAAGTCCTATATACAACATCATAAAATGCTCAATAGAAAATGGAACAGTACCAGTAGAATGGAAAAAAGCTGAGGTGGTTCCCATATATAAGAGTGGAAGGAAAGAAGAACCTTTAAATTACAGACCGGTATCACTAACTAGTGTAATATGCAAGATGTGTGAAAGAATAATAAAGAAACAATGGATCGAGTTCCTTGAAGACAACAAATTAATATCAAATAGCCAATTTGGTTTTAGAAAAGGACGGTCTTGTGTAACTAATTTATTGAGTTTCTATTCTAGAATAGTTGATAGAGTACAAGAGAGAGAGGATGGGTTGACTGCATTTATTTGGATTTAAAAAAGGCGTTTGACAAAGTGCCACATGCAAGATTACTGTGGAAGTTAGAGGAGAAGGGTGGCTTAAAAGGAAGCACATTGAGATGGATAGAAAATTATTTGAGGGGAGAGAAATAAGGACGTAGTTAAAGATATGAAGTCCAAGTGGAGAGCAGTAGAAAGCGGAGTGCCACAGGGTCAGTATTGGCACCAATACTTTTCCTCATTTATATTAATGACATGCCAGAAGGAGTGAACAGCTACATAAATTTGTTTGCGGATGATACGAAACTGTGCAGAGTTATAAAGCAAAAGGAGGATTGTGAAATACTGCAAGAAGACCTAAATAAGATCTGGGAATGGAGTAAGAAGTGGGAAATGGAATTCAATGTGAACAAAAGCCATGTCATGGAAATGGGAAAGAGTGAAAGACGACCTATGGGAATCTATAAGATGGGAGATGGAGTAGAACTGGAGAAAGTAAAAAGGAAAAGGACTTAGGAGTGACGATGGAAGAAAACAATCAACCAGTAAGCCATATTGATAGAATTTTAGAGAAACATATAATTTGCTGAGGAATATTGGAGTAGCATTTCACTACATGGACAAAGAAATGATGAAGAAATTGATAAATACTATAATAAGACCAAGATTGGAATATGCAGGAGTAGTGTGGACCCCTCATAAAAAGAAACACATAAGAAAATTGGAGAGGCTACAAAAATGGCTACAAGAATGGTCCCAGAACTTGAAGGGATGACATATGAGGAGAGACTAAAGGCTATGGATCTACCAACCTTGGAACAAAGAAGGAGAGAGGAGACCTGATACAAGTCTATAAATTGATCAACGGAATGGACCAAGTGGATAATGAGAAACTGATCTTGAGAGAAGAATATGACATCCAAGCACAAGATCGCATAGTAAAAAGCTGAGAAAGGGCAGATGTCTGAGAGATATTAAAAATATAGTTTCAGAGATGTATTGAGACGTGGAACAGCATATTGAAAACATATGAAGTTTCTGCAACGAGTGTGCAGAGATGTATGTGAGGACGTGAGAACAGTTTAGAAATGAAAATGTGTTACACACACACACACACACACACACACATTCACACTCTAGAAGAAATGAAGAATATAAAGTGGGAAGATGGAATTATGCCAAGACAGATTTTGGAAACCTAAAGAAATTCTTTCAAGAGACAAATTGGATGAAATTCAAGAGTGCTAAGGGAGCAAATGAAAAGTGGAAGGAATTTATAAAAATATACAAAGAAGGTGAGAAAAATTTGTACCAATAAGACAACATAGAGAAGTTGGAAAGCAGGACTGGTTTAACGATAGATGTGAAAAGGCTAGAACAAGAAAAGAGGATGCATGGAAGAGGTGGAGAAGGAAAAGACGGATTAAGCAGTGGAAAGTTACAAAAGAGCAAGAAATGAATATGTGTTGATTAGAAGAGAAGAAAGAAAGAAACAAGAAAAGGATATAATTGATAAATGTAAAGACCAACCAAGGCTTTTTTACAGACATGTGAACAACAACATCAAAAATAGAGAAAGTATTGAAAGTTTAGAAGTAAATGGAGTATGCAGTGAAGATCCCAGGAAATGGCAGAGGCTATGAATGGATGCTTTCGGAAGGTATTCACAAAGGAGACTGCTTTTGACAAACCACTGGTAATGGAACAGAAAGGGATTATGAAGGAGTTTCAAGTAACGGTGGAGGAGATCAAGAACATGATGGGGAGTTTAGAAGTGAGAAAAGCTGTGGGACCTGATGGGGTATCAGGATGGATTTTAAGAGAATGCAGGAGCAATTGGCAGAAAAAGTTTGTGAAGTAATTGATGCCTCATTAAGGGAAGGCGTAGTGCCCCAAGACTGGAAAAGAGCTAACATTGTCCCAATCTATAAATCAGGTAACAAGAGAGACCCATTGAACTATAGACCAGTGTCACTTACAAGAAGTAGTGTCTGCAACATAAATGAGTGTGCACACTTTTAAAGTAAGATTAGATAAGTGTAGTATGGAGACGGGGCCACATGAGCATAAAGCCCAGGCCCTGTAAAACTACAACTAGGTAAATACAACTAGGTAAATACACACACACACACACACACACACACACACACACACACACACACACACACACACACATGTTACACACACACACACACACACACACACACACACACACACACACACACACACACACACACACACACACACACACACACACACACACACACACACACACACACTGTAAACTACAACTAGGTAAATACACACACACACACACACACACTAAAGGCAATGGCTCTACCAACCTTGGAGCAGAGAAGAGAGAGAGGGGATCTGATACAAGTTTATAAATTGATTAACGGAATGAATGAAGTGGATAATGAGAAACTGATCCTGAGAGAAGAATATGACTTTAGAAGCACAAGATCGCATAGTAAGAAACTAAGGAAGGGACGATGTCTGAGAGATGTTAAAAAATTTAGGTTCCCGCAAAGATGTGTTGAGGCTTGGAACAGTTTTAGTGAGGAAGTGGTATCAGCAAAGAGTGTACATAGTTTTAAAGAAAAATTGGATAAGTGTAGATATGGAGGCGGGACCACACGAGCATAAAGCCCAGGCCCTGTAAAACTACAACTAGGTAAATACAGCTAGGTAAATACACAAATACAAAAACAACAAATTTTCTAATTCTCTCTCTCTCTCTCTCTCTCTCTCTCTCTCTCTCTCTCTCTCTCTCTCTCTCTCTCTCTCTCTCTCTCTCTCTCTCTCTCTCTCTACTCTCTCTCCCTTCCCTCCCTCTTCCTCTCGAAGATAAGTGTCTAAAATATTAGCAAATGTCACTCTCTCTCTCTCTCTCTCTCTCTCTCTCTCTCTCTCTCTCTCTCTCTCTCTCTCTCTCTCTCTCTCTCTCTCTCTCTCTCTCTCTCTCTCTGAGAGAAGACTTTCCTCTTCAAGGCGATATAGTGACTAAAAATAGCAGCATGATACACAAAGACGACAAGTATGACAAGCTTGCACGAGTTTCCGTGGAAGGGCACTACCACCAGTATATCATACAGGCGGGCTTTTTTAACATCCGGCGCGAAGGGGTTAAGATAAAAAAATTGAAAATTTATAAATCGTAAAGTGCGGGATTTATTGTTATTGTTGGTGGTTACCCGCCACACCGCCCGCCTCACCCTTGAATACAATAACACCCTGCCTCAGTTCCACCACACCATCGCCCCTGGCAAGAGTGTTATCCTACTTCTGTGTTTACTGACTCAAGTTCTTAGTATCTTGCTCAATGGCACCAAAGAGAAAACTTCTTAGTGACAGCAGTGATGCTAAGAAAAGGAAAACCATTATGATACAAGAAAAAGAGGACATAAGTAAAAGACATGAGAAGGGAGGCAGCAGCTGTGTGTGAGGGAGGGAAGAATAAAATGGGAAGCCCATTACCATGACAACGGGGAGGTTGACGACCTTGAGGGCTCACACACCCATCTCAACAATAACAACTCCTGAGCCTTCGCCTGGGCCACACGACACTCGCAGCTGACTTGCACCATCTGCGCCTGTCTGCTGATCCCTATTGCCCTTTCCTATTGCATTTCCTGCCCCGCTGCCCATGCTTCTACTCCCACCGCACTGCACTACGCTCCCAGCTGTCCTCCCTGGGCGTCACAAAAATCGACCTGCCCACCCTCCTGGCGGCCTCAGGCGTCCACCCCTCTCGGCAACCTGCAGTCCTTCGCGTTCGTGGCCCTAATCAACAACAAAAACAAGCTTGTGTTTCATATTCCTACATAGTTGTAAATAATATAACAATATAACCTTTAATTTACCTGAATGACCATAAACAATGATTGGTTGAAAACTCGATAATATGCTTTGAAATGTACGGAAACTCGAGTTACGTACAAAATTGACTTACGTCTTGTTTCAGGAATGTAACTCTGACGTAAACCGAGACTTTACTGTATATATATATATATATATATATATATATATATATATATATATATATATATATATATATATATATATATATTGTGAGGGGCACTGCCTTGTTTCCCCTTTAATTTATTATTTTATTATATGCCCATTGTATGGCGGCCCCAAGCACGGGCTGTCTCTTTCGTTTCCACCATCTTGTTGTACCTGCGAGCATCACCTCAGTACCAGGGTAGTCTTCAGCTGAGGTGGACACGTCTCTCGTGGTCTGGCACAGGGTAGGGAGATTCGTGTTGCTGGGCTTCTCTAGGTGCTCACTAGTCATTGGTCTGGGAGTTGTGCCCTCCCTTGAGTAGCTGGCTTGTTACTCGGTAGACCGTTACTGTGTAGGACAACGGGCTTGTTGTCCTAAGAAAAGTGTGGCCAGTTGGGGCTGCATTTCTCGTCGTTTGTCCACTCGGTGTGGCGACGCGGAAGGACACGTTGGTGTTTCGTCCCGTTGTTGCTGGTGGTGGTTTTAGTCACCAGTGTGTTTTGGTGGGTGGCTGTGTGCCCCCATCATCGTTTGTGTAGTATCAGTAGTATACTGTTTATAGTACCAGGGTAGTCTTCAGCTGAGGTGGACGCGGGCTCTCGTCGGTCTGGCACAGGGTAAAGAGAACGACGTGTTGCTGGACTTCTCTAGGTGCTCACTAGTCATTGGTCTGGGAGTTGTGCCCTCTTGTTTGAGTAGCTGGCTTGCTACTGGTTAGACCGTGGCTGTAGAACAGCGGGTTGTTGTTCTGAGAGAAGTGTAGTTGGTTTGGCTGCATTTTCTCGTGCGTTCGTCCACCCGGGTGTGGCGACGCGGAGGGACGCATTAGTTTCTCGTCCCGTTGTTGCTGTTGGTGGCGTAGTCACCAGTGTGTTTTGGTGGGCAGCTGTGTGCCCCCACCATCTTCTGTATAGTTTCAGTAGTTTACTGTGTTGTAGTGGTTGTAGCCACGCGCGCTAGTGAAAAGCTGAGAAGCTTAGTACTGTCGGCCAGTGGGTGCGTAGTTCTCGTCTGTCAGACTTGTCTGTGACGAGTATCTGGACTCCGTGTATGGCTGTTGTCACCCGTAGGTGGTGTCTGGGCTTGTGTGTACACCACCGGATATGCTGTACACATCATATATTGTAGTAGTCGTAGGCTAGGGATGTCAGTCTGACAGGTGTTAGGAAGCACTTGTAGTAGGATAGTATAGTAATATATACACTGCGCGTTTTGTCCCAGTCTGTGATTCATCACCGTCTGTGGACAAGGCGTGCGGAGAGGCATTAATACTTCATAGAGAAGTGGGTGGAATTGTCCTTGTGGGCGGTTTCTCTAGGGGGTATTAAGGCCTCGCCCTGTTACACATAACATCTACCATTTATAAATTCTACTTGGTTGGGTAAAGGAGGAGAAGGAGTTGCTAAGGAGATTCCCTTACAGTGGGGGAAGTTATACACTGTTGGTGACCTTGAAAGAACCTGAGTGTTACTGCTGCTGTGAGTTATAGTAGTGGGGACTCTGTGGAGTGTTATATACCCCACTTACTGTACCGTAACAAAGCTGGCGATTTTGCCAGGATAACACTTTAGTGAGCTGTAGCAGTTAACTGCAGCCGTGGCGTACGTAACAATATATATATATATATATATATATATATATATATATATATATATATATATATATATATATATATATATATATATATATATAGACGCTCATTGTTAATAGTTGAAATGTACATTAGGCATATTTTTGCCCAATGTTGACATTGGGCAAAATGGTTTGCCCAATGTACACATTAGACAGAAAAACTCATAAAATTGGCCAGTGCACACATTATGCAACCCCATTTTGCGGAATGTGAATGTCACATATAATTTTGCCTAATGTGAATATGAATAGGCGGAAGGAGGACAAAGGGACACTGATACAAACTGATAGAAACATGAACTTTATTTGAGACAAACTTTTATAATAGCTACACAAAATGAAATAAACACAAATAAACAAAAACAAAACGATTAATCACAGTGACACTGAGAACACTTAGTTTTTGCACGCTCTGCCTGGGTGACAGCGAGAGTTTCATTTAATTTTTTTCTTGTGGCAGCTGCATCATCCTGACGAACACTGCGTCCTACATTGACTCTTTACAAACCCTTGTCCTCCAGTAGCCTTTGCTGTTGCAGTTCTCAAAGTGAGACAAATATCAGGAACATCATCTGCTTTAATCAAAACCTGATCTATAGGACTTAGATCAACTGCTGTGTATTTGGATCCAAGAACTCCTTCATGGCAACCTACAGTATACAGCCCATCTTCTTCTCCTTTCGAGACGACCACAAGAAGATTCTTCGGATCAGTTGGGCCGCGATCAACGTCTGGAACTTTCAATGTAGCGCACTGAACTTCTTCTATCGTCGAACTAATTGATTGCCACAACGTGTCATCCAAACTGCTGCTTTGGATTGTCCTGCATCAGCTGCATCTCGGATTTCCTGGAAACACCCACTTTGTGTGTCTGCTGTCGCTCCTGTCACTGCATCTTCGTCACTCTCCACCTCTGCTGTTGCTCCTGTCAATGCATCTTCGTCACCCTCCACCTCTGCTGTTGCTCCTGTCACTGCATCTTCTTCATTCTCCACCTCTGCTGTTGCTCCTGTCACTGCATCTTCTTCATTCTCCACCTCTGCTGTTGCTCCTGTCACTGCATCTTCGTCGCCCTCTTCGTTCTCTACAAATGTCTCAAGATCTTCAGTGGCAATTTCATTAAGAGCAGACCTTGGCAGGACAGACGATCCTAGTCCAACTTGGGGTTCTTGGCCAAACGTTACTTTAAATGGACTATGTCTGGTGGTTTCATAATGACTAATGTTAATTTGCCACTGAAACTTGAGGCCCACTGACCATTTTTTACTATTATTTTCCTGCATCCAGATGGCAGGTTTGTCCTGAATAACTCCATTTAGCCGTTCAACTGCACCCTGGCTTTGAGGATGACGGGGACATCCAGTCACGAACTTCAACTCGGGCCAGAGTGTGGAAAGTTCAGCGATAACGGCATTAACAAATTCACGCCCATTGTCTGACTGCAAAATAGCAGGTGCTCCAAATGTAAGAAATATATCAAGAAGATTTGCAGCAACCTCCTCTGCTCTTTTCGTTGTAAGGGGACACAGCACACAAAATTTGCTGAAATGGTTGACAAATGTCATGATGTACTTGTAATCACCATCGGGCAATGTTTGAAAATTGATGAGATCAATTTGACATTGAAAAATGTGATTGCGCACAGGCTTCACAACGAGACCTTTCGGAACTTTTCTGGCTTTCTTCTGATGACGGTGCTCACAGAATGAAATATAGAGGTAGCATACTTCTTGTGTGATGTTTGACCACTTTTCTTCACTTCAGCTATTGACCAACCATGGCGAATATTGAGCTGCTTTAACAATATCAAACACTTCTTCTAGAGATGCAACAAACTTGAACACGTGGTTGGCTGGATTTTTTGAATTAGTCTGTCAGCATTGCCAACATGCAGGATCTCGTAGCGCTTTTTTAAGTTGAAATCAAATGGAGACATAGTGCCGTGGGAATTTATCCTCAGCAAATCTTCTATAAGCTTGTCACGTTTAGCAGTAGGTTGCAGGACACCATTTTCAGCCTTTGATTCCTGTGTCTTACGTAGCTTCTCTTCAAATGCAGTTTGATCCATCTCTATTCCTGGGAAGATAGATAGATAGATTAAATGTATGTATGTGCATTATGGGAGATAAAAAAAAATTCTAGAAAATGAATAGGAAAAAAAAAACTTGAAAAAAATGAAGAAAAACAGCTTTCCTGCACGATTTTCTCACTGTATATGGTGACGATAGAATACTTGTTGATGTGAAGAGTGAAATCAGTGGTCTAGGAAGTCTCGTTTCATCCCTACAGTCAAATCGCGGACATCAAAACTGCAATCAGCATTTCACTTTTTTTTTTTATTTATTAATATTACTGTATAGCCTCTCTCTCTCTCTCTCTCTCTCTCTCTCTCTCTCTCTCTCTCTCTCTCTCTCTCTCTCTCTCTCTCTCTCTCTCTCTCTCTCTCTCTCTCTCTCTCTCTCTCTCTCTCTCTCTCTCTCTCTCTCTCTCTCTCTCTCTCTTCTCTCTTCTATCTCTCTCTCCTCATTTACTGCTTTTAATTATTTATTCATTTATGCTTATCTGAGAGAGAGAGAGAGAGAGAGAGAGAGACATGAGGAGCAGGACTCAAAGTCACTGATCTTTATTTACGTATATTTTGTTCAGTACAGAACAAAGACCTAAAAAAAAATACTCCCCCACACACACACACACACACACACACACACACACACACACAGTCGAGACACGGTAGAGGAAACACGCAATACCTTCGCTCCCGAGAATCAGCTGATCTTCACTACCTTTGTTTGTGTTTACAGTGGCCTGGGCGATAAGTGTGGTCTTTTTTTTTTTTTTTTTCATGAATACAGTGTTAAATAATGAGTGAGAAAGATATTCCATCTAAATCCAGGTATGTGACAAGGGAAAGAATGAAAGCTGATGATGACAATGTTGGTGAGGGAGAAAGAGAATTTGAAGGCTTTGAGACGCCGCAAACTTCACTATTTAATAGAGTCTTGACTATCGAACGTAAATTAGATAAATTGATAAGGGAGAGTATGGGAATGAAAGAGAATGAAGAAAGGATAAAAAGAGTGGAAAAAAACGAAACTAGGCTAAGAACTGAAAATGAAGAATTAAAAGTGCAAATAGTGAACTATAAGAAATTGATGGAAGAAGGACTCGGTAAAGCCGAGAAAGAAAAAGAAAAGCTAAAAGATCTAGTTAACAAAGAAGAAGAAAGAGTACAAGACGTGATTGAAAAAGAAGTACAAGCATGGAGAATCCAAGATAAGAAAGACAAGGAATCATTTCAAGAAGTATTTCAAGAACAGTTAAAAGAAAGAGATGAAAATATGACAAGCAAAATGATAGGAGTCCTCAAGAAAAAGAAAATTTAGTAAGAGAAATTATGGAAAAAAGAAGAGTGTAATTATTTTTGGACTGAAAGAAAAAATGTTAAATATAGACCAAGAAGGAAAAGACGAAATGAAATCAGTAAAAGACCTACTAAAACATCTGAATGACGAGGATAGACAGAACTTAGAAGAGGAAGTAGAAGAAATCCATAGAATGGGACCATATCAAGAAGGAACAGTGAGACCAATTAAGATATTACTAAAATCACAAGCAGCAGCAGAAGAAGTACTATATAGAAAAACGAAACTCAGAGAAACAGAAGGTTGCAAAGGTATATATATATAAAGAAAAATAGAAACGAGGAGGAAAGGAAGAAACACAATGAACTGGTGGCAGAAGCAAGAGAAAAAATAATGAAAGGTCAGAGGAGGAGAAGAAGGCATTTTTGGAGAATTATAGGAGACAGGATAAGGAAATGGTATATAAAAGAGAAAGAAGAGAAAAGAATGGAGCAAGTTTAACTAAAAATGATAAGAACAAGAGATTAAAAATGATGTATACAAACATAGATGGGATTTTATCTAGTAAATTAGAATTAAGAGATTACATAAAGAAAGAAGAACCAGATATTGTATGCCTGGTGGAAACAAAGTTAAATGAGGCAATAAAAATAGACATAGATAAAAGGTATAATATATGGAGGAGAGACAGAGTGGGTAAAGGAGGAGGAGGAGTCATGATGATGTTAAGGAAGGAGATAGTGGTAAATCAAGTGGAGTTTGGGGAAGGAAAATCAGAAATACTGTATGTTAAGATGCATATTAACAAAAAGGAGTTAACAATCATTGGAACATATGTGCCACCAAAGACAAACTCATGGACTAACCAAGAATATAGAGACATGATAGATGACACAATAAGGAGTCTTACAAGAATCATTAAGGAAAGGAGAAAAGTGATATTGGTTAAGAGATTTCAACTGTAAGGAGGTAGACTGGGAAAATTATGAAAGTGGTATGGGGGAAGATGCCTGGGGAAATAGATTCCTGAACCTAATGATAGATAATTTGATGGTCCAAAGAGTAAAGGAAAACACAAGATTCAGAGGAAACGATAAGCCGGCAAGATTAGACCTAGTTTTTACAAGGGATATAGCAATTAACGATGATATAAGATACAAGTGCCCATTGGGAAAGAGTGACCATGTAATATTAGAGATGGATATAGAAGAAGGAAAGGAAGATAGAGATGAATCATACAAAGGAGACCGATTAAATTACAGAAAGGCTGATATTGAGAATCTCAAGAACTATTTTAAAAACGTAAACTGGGAGGAGATGGAAAACTCATTAACGGTTCAAGAGAAATATAACTTATTTTTGGAAAGATACAAAACTGGGGTCAGGGAATATGTTCCGAAATATAGACCTAAAGAAGAAGGAAAGAAAGATTGGTTTAATGCAAGATGTGCTAGGGCAAAGGAGAAACGAGATGGAAGGAAGAACCTTTAAATTACAGACCGGTATCACTAACTAGTGTAATATGCAAGATGTGTGAAAAAGTAATAAAGAAGCAATGGATCGAGTTTCTTGAAGACAACAAAATATTATCAAATAGCCAATTTTGTTTTAGAAAAGGTCGGTCATGTGTGACAAATTTATTGAGTTTCTACTCTAGAATAGTTGATAAAGTACAAGAGAGAGAGGGATGGGTTGACTGTATTTATTTAGATCTAAAAAGGCTTTTGATAAAATGCCACATGAAAGATTACTATGGAAGTTAGAGGAGAAGGGTGGCTTAAAAGGAAGCACATTGAGATGGATGAAGAATTACTTAAGGGGGAGAGAAATAAGGACGATAATTAAAGATATGAAGTCCAAGTGGAGAACAATAGACAGCGGAGTGCCACAGGGGTCAGTATTGGTACCAATACTTTTTCTCGTATATATAAATGACATGCCAGAGGGAGTGAACAGCTACATAAATCTGTTTGCGGACGATGCGAAACTGTGCAGAGTCATTAAACAAAAAGAGGATTGTGAAATACTACAGGAAGACTTAAACACGATCTGGAAATGGAGCAAAAAATGTTAGATGGAATTCAATGTGGACAAAAGCCATGTCATGGAAATGGGAAAAAGTGAAAGACGACCAGTGGGAATCTATAAGATGGGAGATGGAGTAGAACTAGAAAAGTAAAAAGGAAAAGGACTTGGGAGTGACAATGGAAGAAAATAATCAACCGGTAAGCCATATTGATAGAATTTTCAGAGAGACGATAATTTGCTAAGGAATATTGGAGTAGCATTTCACTATATGGAGAAGGAAATGATGAAGAAATTGATAAGTACTAAAATAAGACCTAGATTGGAATATGCAGAGTTTTGTGGACTCTACAAAAAGAAACACATAAGAAAATTAGAGTGACTACAAAAATGGCTACAAGAATGGTTCCAGAATTTAAAGGGATGGCATATGAGGAGAGACTAAAGGCAATGGATCTACCAACCTTGGAGCAGAGAAGAGAGAGAGGATCTGATACAAGTTTATGAATTGATTAACGGAATGGATGAAGTGGATAATGAGAAACTGATCCTGAGAGAAGAATATGACTTTAGAAGCACAAGATCGCATAGTAAGAAACTAAGGAAGGGACGATGTCTGAGAGATGTTAAAAAATTTAGTTTCCCGCAAAGATGTGTTGAGACTTGGAACAGTTTGAGTGAGGAAGTGGTATCAGCAAAGAGTGTACATAGTTTTAAAGAAAAATTGGATAAGTGTGGAGACGGGACCACACGAGCATAAAGCCCAGGCCCTGTAAAACTACAACTAGGTAAATACAACTAGGTAAATACACACCGTTGCCATCGCCGAGGGAGGACAGCTCGTCTCCGGCTGTGGACGGGAAGAGGAGAAACTACATATGGTGTTACAGGGCCTGGGTGTCTCTGTGTTAATGTCCTATTAATCTCCTACTGTTGCGTAGTTTAGAAAGTGGGCCAATTTCAAGCGGGATATGGAGAGTGGTCCCTGAGCGGAGAGTGTGGGCGGTGATTGTTTTGGCCGTAATCAGCTGATGATAACAATCATGGCGTCCACCTCGACAAGCCCGGACTTTGAAGGGTTCGTGACTACTCCAAGAGGACTGGAGAAATTAGATATGGATGCAAGAATTCAGGCATTAGAAAGTAAGTTCCTAAACATTTTATCCATAGAAGAAAAACTGGATAGAGTTATAGCGGAGAACGATTCCTTCAAAAAAGATATCTATTTGTTAACGATAGAGAACAAAGAGCTATTGAGGGAAAAAGTAGAAATGGAGAAAGAAAACCAACAACTAAGGAAACAATGTGAAGAGATGAAGGCTAAACTCCTAGAAATGGAGAAGAAAATATCCGAAGAGGACTTGAGGAAGGAGGAATGCCTTAACCTAATTGATGCCAGGATGAAAGAAGTGAACCATGAACATCAGGAGGTACAAAGGTCCTTTAGGGCAATAGTGAAAAAGCAGGAAGAGGAAAATAAAGTGATTATGCAGAGTGAAATGGTAAAGGCACTAAGGGAAAATGAGTATGTGGTGAGAGATATTGCTGAAAAGAAAAAATGCGTGATCATGACAGGATTGAAAGAGGAAACTAGCAGAAACTGGCAGGATAGGAGGGATAAGAAAAATAACAGGATTAAGTCTTTACTGAATAAGATTTCAGTAGAGGAAGAGGGCTTATATGCTGAGGTAGAAGAAAGTGTGAGATTTGGAGCTTTTGAGGAAGGCAAGAATAGACCATTAAAATTGAAATTAAAGTCTTAGGTGGCAGCTGAGGCCTTGTTGAGGAGGGCTTGGAAACTTAAGGACTCTGAGGAAACCAAAACAATTTACATAAGAAGAAATATGTCACAGGATGAACGAATGAAAATGAAAGAGCTTGTAACTAAAGTGAGAGAGAAGAATGACGAAAGAACAGAGGAGGAAAAGACCAAATTTTTTTGGAGGATGAGAAATGGGAGGCTAAAGAAGTGGTGGATAAAACAGACAGAATAGACATTACATGGAAGAAAGAGACTAGGAATGGAATACAAGTGACTTACATGAATATAGATTGATTTCTGTCTAAGGGGTTAGAATGTATGGATTACCTAAGAAATAATGAACCGGACATAATGTGTGTGGTGGAAACAAAGCTAAGGCCCAAAATAAAGCTAGATTGGTTTGTTGTAAAACACTACAAAGTATGGAAAAATGATAGAAAAAATAAAGGAGGTGGTGGTATAATGGTTCTTACTAAGGAAGATCTGATAGTGAAGGAGGTGAACTATAGTAAGAGAAATGAGGAAGTGATAAGTATGCTTATAACAGATGGTAAGAGGGACATTAATATTATAACAGTATACATACCACCCAGAACCAGTGCTTGGGAATATGAACAGTATCAAATGGTGATGAGAAATACTCTAGACAGAATGAAGCAAGAACTCATCAGAAAGGATAGAGTGATGATAGTCGGGAACTTTAATTGTAAAGAAATAGTGTGGGAGGACTACGAAGTGGTGAACGGTGGTGAGTGGGCAGAGGAATTGTTAAATGTAGCAACAAATAACTTGATGACACAGTGGGTGAGATCACCAACAAGGTGCAGGGGACAAGATGTTGCAGCAAGGTTGGATTTGGTATTTACCAGGGCATCTCTAAAAGAGGAAATTGAACATGAATGTCCCTTGGGGAAAAGCGATCATGATGTCCTAAGCTTTGAGCTGGATACTGAATTAAACACGAATAAGATTGTGGAACGCAGGGAGGAAAAAATTAAATTATATTAGGGCAAATTATAACCATACAAGGGAGTCCTTTAATGAAATTGACTGGTCCGTGGTATACCAGAAAAAGGATATGCAATTGAAATACGATAAATTTATGGATTTATATAACTCTGCTGTGAAAAAGTTTGTGCCATATCATAGAAAGAGGACTTTAAATAATAAACAGTGGTTTAATACAAATTGTGAAGAAGCAAAAAAGAACAAAGAAAAGGCATAGAAGAAACTTAAAAAAAACAGTGATGTATTATGAAGAGAAGTTTAGAAAACAGCAAGGAATAGATATGTTGAAGTAAGGAGAACAGCACAAAAGGAATATGAACAGAGGGTGGTGGAAAACTGTGATAGTGACCCTAAAATGTTTTTCAAATTCATAAATGGAAAACTAAATATAAGGGAGGCAATAGAAAAGGGAAGAAGTATATGAGGATGCTAGAGATATAGCTGAAATTTTGAACGACAACTTTTGCAAAGTGTTTACAAAGGAGGAGCATTTTATAGGAGAAAGGCATACGGAAATAAAGCAAATGCAGGATATCATGGTTGCTAAGGAAGATGTAAGGAAAATTATAAGCAATTTGGATATTAATAAATCAATGGGGCCTGATGACATATCTGGGAGGTTGCTAAAAGAATGTAAGGATCAATTGTTGAACCCCGTATTTGATATTGTGGAAACCTCCATACGAACAGGAATAGTCCCGAAAGAGTGGAAAAGAGCTGACATTGTGCCTATATATAAGAATGGTAGTAGAATGGAACCGCTAAATTATAGACCAGTATCGTTGACTAGTATATTGTGCAAGGTATGTGAAGAAGTAATTACAGCTAAGTGGAGTGAGTATCTAGAAAGTGAAAACATTCTGAGTGAAAGACAGTTTGGTTTCAGAAAAGGAGGATCATGCATATCCAATTTATTATGTTTTTATTCAAGAGTGACTGACATACTACAACATAGAGAGGGATGGGTGGATGCTATCTACCTGAACTTGAGAAAGGCCTTTGATAAAGTACCACACAATAGACTGATATGTAAACTAAAGAAGATTGGAGGAGTAAATGATAAACTAGCAAAATGGATGGAAAATTACTTAGTGGGAAGAGAAATGAGAACAGTGGTGAGAGGAAGGAAGTCCGAGTGGAAGAAGGTAACCAGTGGAGTTCCGCAAGGGTCAGTGCTTGGTCCCATCATGTTTTTGATTTATGTTAATGATGTGCCAGTAGGAATTGACAGTTACATGAACATGTTTGCAGACAATACTAAAATTATGAGGAGAGTCTGTATCTACTTCTTCCCATGTTATGAAAATGGGAAGAAGTAGATACAGACCAACCAGGGATTACAGGCTGGGTGATGAGAAAATTAAAGAGACCAATGAGGAGAAAGACTTAGGAGTAACCGTGCAAAACACTTTGTCACCGGAGAAACACATTAACAAGATATTTTGGAAAACATATAACATGCTTCAAAATATTGGCCTTGCATTCCACTACCTAGATGAAGGAATGATGAAGAAGATATTATGTACCTTAATAAGACCCGAGTTAGAATATGCAGCTTGTGTCTGGTCACAACATATGAAGAAAAATGTGAAGAAGGTGGAAAGGGTACAGAGGCTGGCAACAAGGATGGTACCAGGACTCAGGGAGTTAGACTATGAGGAAAGACTGAGGAAACTGGGGCTGACCACATTAGAAGAGAGAAGAACAAGAGGAGACATGATAACTATGTATAAATTGGTGAACAAGATTGACATATTGGACAGAGAGTAGATAAAGGTGACCACAAGTAATCATATCCGGGGACATGGAAAAAAATTAATAATAGACATCTGTCTAAATGACGTGAGAAAATACAGTTTCCCGCATCGTAGTATTGATAAGTGGAATAAACTGAGCAGTGATGTCGTTGACGCAGTGTGTGTCAATCAGATGAAAGAGAGATATGACAGGAGTGGACAAGGAGACAGGACACAGAGAGCGTAGCTCGGGCCCTGTAATACACAAATAGGTAAATAGGTAAATACACCAAGGGAGGTCTGCTATGTCTAGCACTATTCACTTCAGGCAAAATATGGTTGCCTAATCTGAAAGTCTTGTCTAATGTGCAGATTAGGCACACATTTTGCACAATATAAACATTAGGTAAAATGTTTGTTTAAAGTACACATTAGGCAATTTCCGCTGTTTAATGTACACATTAGGGAACTATTAACATTGAGCATAACATATATATATATATATATATATATATATATATATATATATATATATATATATATATATATATATATATATATATATATATATATATATATATATATATATATATATATATATATATATATATATATATATATATATATATATATATATATACAGTACCCTCCTGAGTTTAGCGCTTGCTTTCTTCTTAAGATATAGCGCCAAACTCGAGGATCGCTAAATTCGGGGTATTGAAAACAATGTAAAAACGCTTATTCATTCTGGCCCGGGACGAAGCTGATTTTTTTCCTTCCCACTTTACTCCTTTATTTCAAAATACCGATAAATTGGTGGGTGTATTCAGTTTCAGTGAAGAAGTCTCTTGTTAAGACGAAAAAAACTGGAATACACACTTTATTGAAAAGAACAAAAAGAGAAAAGAAATAATAAGAACTCTAACAGCACATAATCTCACTCTGGGACATGGTCCGCTAGTGCAAAGCCTTCAAATTCGTTGCCCAAATCCACGGGGGCTACATTATCGTCGACCAGCAGCTCATCACCATCATCATCCTTCTCAGCAACAACAGCAGGTGGTGTGTCTTCTCGCTTGTCGCGGTTACTGAAGTATCTTGTGAGCAAGGCCTGTTGTCGTTTTTTCATTCGTGCTTCGTACATCTGTTTGTATTCATTTAATTCCTTTTGAACTGCGTGGATGCATGTCACACGTCGGTCAGAATTTGAATCAAAATTGCAAATGGCCTCCTTTAATTTTTATGTAATTGCAAATATTTCTGTTAATTGGTAAACAGTTAGCTCATCTTCCTTTTCCTTTTCCTCTTCTTTTTCTTCTTCCTTGTGCTCCTCTTCAAGCATGTCTTCCGCACTAGGTTCGACTCTCTCTCAATAAGATTTTCTATGTCAGCAGCACTGACAATGTCATACCCACTGATGGGTAATGTTTTGGCCAGCTGAAGCAGTGAGCCCATAGCGGCCGCCACACTCTGTCTCTCCTGTGTTGTGCTGAGCTCACGGGCACCGCTACTCGCTTCTGCCTCGATCCACGGGAAAACTCTCCTCCAACCGTGTTTCACTGTAGCAGCATTGACAAAGTTCCAGCATTCCACCATTAAGTCCACAGCTTTCTTGATATCAAAATTACGAAAGAAATTCTGTGCTGTCATAATTTCCTTGGGTCTACCTGGTGCTGGCAACACTGTATGGGAGCTTGCCTCACCTGTCTGATGCATTGCTCGTGAGTTATGCAGGGCTCCAACCTGTGGTGCAGTGCTCAGTGGCATATAAGAACTATCAAGATGCTGGTGGAAGAGGGCTAAGGACGCGTGCACACGTGGTCAGCTCAGTCAGCCAACTGCAGGAGTCTTGGGGCAGCATACGTGACGCTGCCCGGAAGTAAAAGCGACCAATACTTGTCAAAGCAGCGCGAAACTCGGGGCGATACAGCGCCAAACTCGGGATGGTAAGAATTTAGGACTAAGCGCCAAACTCGTGGATCGCGAAACTCGGATAGCGCTAAACTCGGGAGGGTACTGTATATATATATATATATATATATATATATATATATATATATATATATATATATATATATATATATATATATACAGGCAACCCCCGTTTAACGAAGGGATTACGTTCCTAAAAAACACTTCGTTAAGCGAAACTTCTTTAAGCGAACCGATTATAACAAATTTAACTCCTGATTTGAACTTCCATTGAGAGTAAGCAAAGCGAGAGTGCATCATAGTACAGTAAAAGGTTTAATGAAAGCAAAAATTATGAAGTTAAACATTTAGATAGTTTAATTTAAGTCATTATAATGTTCACTAATGTATGTATGTACGTAACTTTATAATGTTGATGATCTTAACTTTGTGAAGGGAGGGAGAGTGAAACGGGAAATACACTAACCGGCAACCTGTGGAATGTAAACAAAGTGCGCATCATGGTACTGCATACAAAACTTATGTACCACATTTCCACAAGGCTTTCCATTTTATCCATTGTAGAGTCACGAGTTCTGGTGGTTCTTTTAGCTTGCAAGGAAGATGAGGTCTCACTAGCCTTCTTAATATAGTCTCTTGACTTGAAAATAGACAGTAGATGGTGGGAAGCAATGTTATTAGTTTTCTGGCCTTTCTCTTGTCTGTGAATAATACCCAGCTTCACTTCGAGAGTAAGACACTTCCTGGTCTTCTTATGAACGTTAGGCCACATTGCAGGGTGTTTTTGTGGTAAGTTGAACTAAGGAAGATGAGCTGCTGGTGACGCTGTTATGTTTTGACTGGGCAGTGAGTGGTGTGTGTGATCTTGATCTTGATCTTGATGCTACAGGTGACACAGAATTTCTTCTGAGTCAGGCCTTTTGTATCGGCAGAGCCTGTGTTGTCCACAAGAGGCTTGATCTTGATCTTTATTCTACAGGTGTCTCAAGATTTCTCCTGAGGCAGGCCTTAGTACCAGCAGCTCCTGATGTATTCAAAAGCCTGTCAGCTTGCATGATACAGTGGGGCTTTCAAATTTGGAAAAAAATTACCTGGATAAAACTTCGTTAAAACGTGTTTGGTGTTTGTTAAACGAGCAGATGGTAGTAAAATGAAACCTTCATTATAGCGAAATTTCGTTGTGTGAACCTTCGTTAAACGGGGGTTGCCTGTATATATATATATATATATATATATATATATATATATATATATATATATATATATATATATATATATATACATACAGTAAAGTCCCGGGTTACGTTGGTCTCGAGTTACGTCAAACTCTTAATTACATCAGTCCACTATAAGGCAATTTAAGATTAAAATATTGAAAATTTATAAATTTTAAAGCGCGGGATTTATTGTTATTGTTGGTGGTTGCCCGCCACACCGCCCGCCTCACGCTTGAATACAATAACACCCTGCCTCAGTTCCACCACACTGTCGCCCCTGGCAAGAGTGTTGTCCTACTTCTGCGTTTACTGACTCAAGTTCTTAGTATCTTACTCAATGGCACCGAAGAAAAAACTTCTTAGTGACAGCAGTGATGCTAAGAAAAGGAAAATCATTATGCTACAAGAAAAAGAGGACATAATTAAAAGACATGAGAAGAGAGGCAGCAGCTGTGTGTGAGGGAGTGAAGACGAAAATGGGAAGCCCGTTACCATGACAACGGGGAGGCTGACGACCTTGAGGGCTCGCACACCCATCACAACAATAACAACTCCGGAGCCTTCACCTGGGCCACACGACACTCGCAGCTCACTTGCACCGTCTGCGTCTGTCTGATGATCCCTATTGCCCTTTCCTATTGCATTTCCTGCCCCGCTGCCCACGCTTCTACTCCCACTGCACTGCACTACGCTCCCAGCTGTCCGCCTTTGGGCCACAACATTCGACCTGCCCACCTTCCTGGTGGCCTCAGGCGCCCACCCTCTCGGCAACCTGCAGTCCTTCGCGTCGTGGCCCTAATCAACAACAAAAACAAGCTTTTGTTTCATATTCCTACATAGTTGTAAATAATATAACAATATAACCTTTAACTTACCTGAATGACCATAAACAATGATTGGTTGAAAACTCGATAATATGCTTTGAAATGTACGGAAACTAGAGTTACGACAAAATCGACTTACGCCATGTTTCAGGAACGTAACTCTGACGTAAACCGAGACCTTACTGTATATATATATATATGCACATATATATATATATATATATATATATATATATATATATATATATATATATATATATATATATATATATATATATATATATATATATATATATATATATATATATATATGTATGTATGTATGTATGTATGTATGTATATATATATATATATATATATATATATATATATATATATATATATATATATATATTACTTATTTTAACGTTTTATTACACTGAGTTGAATGTATCTGTATTTTTATACTTATGTTTTCATTCTGCTTTTTACAGGTTGGTACAGAGGGGAAAACAGAGCTATGAGATATGCAATCCTCCAAATTTGGAGGAAACCAACTGATCACTGAAGGAATTGCTTTTTCTGTATGGTAGACCCTTCCAAACGTCGAACAGGCAATAATGCGCCTGCTATCATATATCCTGACCTTCTGTCATCCATTGCGCCAGTGCCACACTGCTCTGAGCTCCCCGTACCCACTCCTCCTAAGAGAGTGCAGCAGTGTTTACAAAAGGAAAGTAGTTCAGAAGAACATGAAGACACTGATCCAGAGTTCAGAGATGCAACTGATGTGAGAAATCCATTTGGATAAAAAGAGATATGAACCTAGAGGAGAAGGAAAAAGAGAAAGTGCTAAGAAATGAAAGTAAGGGAAAAAAAAAAAAAAAGAAAAGGACAGAGATCTAAAAAAAGGTTCTTTACTGGAGCGTTCTGGATATGAGACTAAAAAGTGGTATTTATGGAAGAAGGAAGAGGTCGTGGAGGAGGCAAGAAATTAAGAGTGACACTTATATAGATGGGTTGTTACCCAGCATGTTGGAAGTTAAGGATTATTTGATAGAGAAAAACCCAGTTATGATGTACATTGTTGAACAAAACTAAGAGTGGAGATCCATGTTAATTTTAAGGAAGAGGGACAGGAAGGAGAAAGGAGGAGGAGTAGTGCCAATAATGGTTCGTGATGATATATGTGTGGAGGATGTGCAATATGGTGAGGATTATGTGGTAGTAATGGGAGTAACAATCAAAGCAAAGGAATTGGGAAAAAGGAATATCATAGTTACATATGTGCCAACTAAGACAAATATATGGGGAACTGAGAAATATAAAGACATGCAAAGGAAATGGAAGCTGGCCAATGATACTGAACATAAAGATATTTGGATAAAAGAGATATGAACTTAGAGGAGAAGGAAAAAGTGAAAGTGATTAAGTGCTTAGATGATATGTTGAGAAGAGATTGAAGAATACTTTTAGTTGGAGATTTTAACTGTAAAAAATAATAAATAAACTGGAGAGATGGAAGTAATGGATACTGCTGGACAGTGGAACAAAGAAGTGTTACAGCTGACTATGGTAAATGCAATGGACCAGTGGGTGGAGGAGTCAACAAGGTACAGGGGGAAGAAGAAACATTGCTACTTGACATAGTATTCACAAAGAAACCAGAGCCCCCTTCCAGTATACAATACCTCAGTCCAATGGGAAGAATTGATCATTTGACATTAGAACTGGAAATGCAGGAGGAGGATGGGATAAGTTGCAGAGATGTGTATAAAAAAGAGATTGAATTATGCAAGATTTTGAAAAATTAAGGATCTTTCTTTGCTGACATTGAATGTAGAAACATTATGTATAGAAGGACAATACAAGGGAAATATGAAATGTTCATACAAAAATATAACGAAGGAGTAAGGAAACCATGTTCACTGTAGAAGATCTTACAGAATGAAATAGGACATTGCATTGCCAAGGATTACAGGAAATCACAGTGAATAAAGAAGATATTAGAAGATTAATGGATAATTTGGATGTCAGAAAACCAATGGGCTGGTTGGTGTTTCAGGCTGGGTGCTAAAAGAATGTAAAGAGTAACTACTAGATCATATTTGGGATATAATTACAAGTTCACTAAATGAAGGAAAAGTGCCACTAGAATGGAAAAGAGCCAACGTAATACTGATGTCTAAAGGGGGAAAAGCAACTGAGTCATTAAATTACAGACTGGAGTGTCACTTACAATCATTATGGAAAAGTTGTGTGAAATAATTATCAAAGAAAAATGGGTTAAACTCTGGAAGAAGAACAAGACGGTCAGGAATACGAGTGCAACACCCTACTCGTATTCCTGACCATCTTGGAGACACGCCCAACATTCTTGATCTCTTCCTCACCTCTAACCCTTCTGCTTATGCTGTTACCCTTTCATCTCCGTTGGGCTCCTCCGATCACAATCTCATTTCTGTATCTTGTCCTATTTTTCCAATCCCTCCGCAGGATCCCCCAAAACGAAGGTGCCTCTGGCGTTTTGCCTCTGCCAGTTTGGGGGACCTGAGAAGGTATTATGCTGATTTTCCCTGGAATGATTATTGCTTCCGTGTCAGAGACCCATCTCTTTGTGCTGAACGCATAACAGAGGTATTAGTTAGTATCTGGCATGGAGGCGTACATTCCTCATTCTTTTTCTCAACCTAAACCTTCTAAACCTTGGTTTAACTCAGCCTGTTCTTGGGCTATACATGATAGAGAGGTTGCCCACAAAAGGTACTTGAGCCTTCCATCTCCTGAATCTCATGCTCTTTATATCTCTGCCCGGAATCATGCCAAGTCTGTTCTTCAACTTGCCAAACACTCTTTCATAAATAGGAAATGTCAAAATCTTTCAAACTCAAACTCTCCTCGTGACTTCTGGCATTTAGCCAAAAACATCTAAAATAACTTCACTTCTTCATCTTTCCCTCCTTTATTTCATCCTGATGGCACCACTGCCATCTCTTCTGTCTCTAAAGCTGAACTCTTTTCTCAGACCTTTGCTCACAACTCCACCTTGGACAATTCTGGGCTTGTCCCTCCCTCTCCTCCTCCCTCTGACTATTTCATGTCTACAATCAAAATTCTTCGTAATGATGTTTTCCATGTCCTTGCTGGCCTAAACCCTCGGAAGGCTTATGGACCTATTGTTCTCAAAAACTGTGCTTCTGTGCTTGCACCTTGCCTGGCCAAACTCTTCCAACTTTGTCTATCGACTTTTACCTTTCCTTCCTGCTGGAAGTTCGCCTACATTCAGCCTGTTCTTAAAAAGGGTGACCGTTCTAACCCCTCAAACTACCGTCCTATAGCTTTAATCTCTTGCTTGTCAAAAGTTTTTGAATCTATCCTGAATAGGAAGATTCTCAAACATCTGTCACTTCACAATCTTCTGTCTGATCGCCAGTATGGCTTCCGTCAAGATCACTCTACTGGTGATCTTCTGGCTTTCCTTACTGAGTCTTGGTCATCCTCTTTTAGAGATTTCGGTGAAACTTTTGCTGTTGCGTTAGACATATCAAAAGCTTTTGATAGAGTCTGGCATAAAGCTTTGATTTCAAAACTGCCCTCCTACGGCTTCTATCCTTCTCTCTGCAACTTTATCTCAAGTTTCCTTTCCGACTGCTCTATTGCTGCTATGGTAGACGGATACTGTTCTTCTCCTAAACCTATTAATAGTGGTGTTCCTCAGGGTTCTGTCCTGTCACCCACTCTCTTTCTATTATTCATTAATGACCTTCTTAACCAAACTTCTTGCCCTATCCACTCCTACGTTGATGATACCACCCTACATCTTTCCACGTTCTTTCAGAGACGTCCAACCCTTCAGGAAATCAACAGATCACGCAGGGATGCCACAGAACCCCTGACTTCCGATCTTTCTAAGATTTCCGATTGGGGCAGAGAAAATCTAGTAGTTTTCAATGCCTCAAAAACTCAATTCCTCCATCTATCAACTCGACACAACCTTCCAGACAACTATCCCCTCTTCTTCAATGACACTCAACTGTCTTTCTCTTCCACAATGAATATCCTCGGTCTGTCCTTTGCTCATAATCTTAACCCCTTCGCGCCGGATGTTAAAAAAGCCCGCCTGTATGATATACGGGTGGTAGTGCCGCACGCCCAAGCACGGGAAACTTGTGCAAGCTTGTCATACTTGTCGTCTTTGTGTATTATGCTGCTATTTTTTAGTCACTATATCGCCTTCGAAGAGGAAAGTGGACGCTTCTCTCGGAGAAAGAGAGAGAGAGAGAGAGAGAGAGAGAGAGAGAGAGTAACATTTGCTAATATTTTAGACACAAGCATGTAGCTTATCTTTCGAGAGGAAGAGGGGGAGGGAGGGAAGGGAGAGGGAAACGAAGGAGAGAGAGAGAGAGAGAGAGAGAGAGAGAGAGAGAGAGAGAGAGAGAGATATTAGAAAATTTGTTGTTTTTGTATTTGTGTGTATTTATTTTACCTAGTTGTATTTACCTAGTTGTAGTTTTACAGGGCTTGGGCTTTATGCTCGTGTGGCCCCGTCTCCATATCTACACTTATCCAATCTTACTTTAAAAGTGTGCACACTCGTTGCAGACACTACTTCTTCATCTAAACTGTTCCACGTCTCAATACATCTCTGCAGGAAACTATATTTTTTTATATCTCTCAGACATCTTCCCTTTCTCAGCTTTTTACTATACGATCTTGTGCTTCGGGTGTCATATTCTTCTCTCAGGATCAGTTTCTCATTATCCACTTGGTCCATTCCGTTGATCAATTTATAGACTTGTATCAGGTCTCCTCTCTCCCTTCTTTGCTCCAAGGTTGGTAGATCCATAGTTTTTAGTCTCTCCTCATATGTCATCCCTTCAAGTTCTGGGACCATTCTTGTAGCCATTTTTTGTAGCCTCTCCAATTTTCTTATGTGTTTCTTTTTATGAGGGGTCCACACTACTCCTGCATATTCCAATCTGGGTCTTATTATAGTATTTATCAATTTCTTCATCATTTCTTTGTCCATGTAGTGAAATGCTACTCCAATATTCCTCAGCAAATTATATGTTTCTCTAAAAATTCTATCAATATGGCTTACTGGTTGATTGTTTTCTTCCATCGTCACTCCTAAGTCCTTTTCCTCTTTGACTTTCTCCAGTTCTACTCCATCTCCCATCTTATAGATTCCTACAGGTCGTCTTTCACTCTTTCCCATTTCCATGACATGGCTTTTGTTCACATTGAATTCCATTTCCCACTTCTTACTCCATTCCCAGATCTTATTTAGGTTTTCTTGCAGTATTTCACAATCCTCCTTTTGCTTTATAACTCTGCACAGTTTCGTATCATCCGCAAACAAATTTATGTAGCTGTTCACTCCTTCTGGCATGTCGTTAATATAAATGAAGAAAAGTACTGGTGCCAATACTGACCCCTGTGGCACTCCGCTTTCTACTGCTCTCCGCTTGGACTTCATATCTTTAACTTCCGTCTTTATTGTGTTTGTGTGTGTGTGTGTGTGTGTATGAGTGTGTGTGTGTGTGTGTGTGTGTGTGTGTGTGTGTGTGTGTGTGTGTGTGTGTGTGTGTGTAATTCACTGTTTGATCTGCTGCAGTCTCTGACGAGACAGCCAGACGTTACCCTATGGAACGAGCTCAGAGCTCATTGTGTCCGATCTTCGGATAGGCCTGAGACCAGGCACACACCACACACCGGGACAACAAGGTCACAACTCCTCAATTTACATCCCGTACCTACTTACTGCTAGGTGAACAGTGTGTGTGTGTGTGTGTGTGTTTTTTCATGAATGTTATAAGGCGGGACGCATGTAACTTATCTTTCGAGAGGGAGAGGGGAGGAGGAAGGAGATGGGAGGAGGAAAGGGAGATGGGGAGGAGAGAGAGAGAGAGAGAGAGAGAGAGAGAGAGAGAGAGAGAGAGAGAGAGATGGGAACAGTCTATGCCATTGGGTAATTTTAGACACAAGGCGGGATGCATGTAGCTTATCTTTAGTGATTGGTGGAGACAAGGATAGTGGGAGGAACACTAGGATTTCAAGGACAGCATACGGTATGTGTAGTTGGTATCCAACACACTATACGAGACAATTGAACGGAAGAAAGCTCAGAAAAGAAATATGACGTCTACGTAGGCATCACCGTATTTGCTACTGGGGCTTCATGACGCCTACATAGGTGTTACCGTATTGAAGGGGTTAACCGGAAACTTCACATCTCATCTCTTGCTAAAACAGCTTCTATGAAATTAGGTGTTCTGAGGCGTCTCTGACAGTTTTTCTCGCCCCTTTGACTGCTTACTCTGTATAAGGGCCTTATCCGTCCCTGTATGGAGTACTCTTCGCATGTTTGGGGGGGGTTCCAGTCACACAGCTTTGCTTGATAGGATGGAATCGAAAGCTCTTCGTCTCATCGACTCCCCTCTTCTGACTAACTGTCTTCAGGCTCTTTCTCACCGCCGAAATGTTGCATCCCTTTCTATATTTTATCGCTATTTTCATGGTAACTGTTCTACTGATCTTGCTAACTGCCTGCCTCCCCTCCTCCTGCGGCCACGCTGCACAAGGCTTTCTTCTTCCTCTCATCCCTATTCTGTCCAACTCTCTAATGCAAGAGTTAACCAGTACGCTCAATCATTCATCCCTTTCACTGGTAAACTCTGGAACTCCCTCCCTGCATCTGTATTTCCGAATTCCTACAATTTGTCTTCTTTTAAGAGGGAGGTATCAAGGCATTTGTTCCCCTAGTTCTGGGTGACGGTTTTGGCACTTTTTGAACTCTTTGGAGAGGCAGCGCTCAAGTGGATCATTTTTCTAACTTTCCTTTTTTTTTGCCCTTGGGTGGCCCTCTTCCCTACGTAAAAAAAAAAAAAAAAAAAAAAAAGTCATGAGACAATTTAGATTCAGGACAGGACAGTCATATGTGTCAAATTTATTAAGCTTCTACACGAGAGTAATAGAAGAACTGGATAGCAGAGATGGATGTGTGAACTCAGTATACCTGGACATAAAGTTTTTTTTTTTATTTTTATTTATTATTTTTTTTTTATTATTTATACCATGTGGGCTTTTCACTGGAATTTATGGGCTAAAAGGGATACTGTTTGGGTTACCTTTTATCTCAAAGCCCATCCGTTAGGAAACCGTTGCCCCGAGTGAGGAAGCGCAACCTACACTTGGACCATGGACAGGATTCGAACCCGTGAGCTTAGAGTCCTTTCGGACCCTAAAGCATGCATGGTTCCACTGTACCACCTCATGGAAGATTACTTTGGAAACTGCGAGTGGACAAGGGATTATTTGTAGGACAGGGAGATGAGAACTGTGATCAGAGACTCATCTTGGGGTAAAGTAACAAGTGGAGTGCCATAAGGGTCAGTGTTAGCCCCCATTATGTTTCAGATTTATGTAAATGACATTCACAAAGGGATAAACAGTTACATTAATTTATTTGTTGATAATGCAAAGCTACTAAGAGTTATCAAAACCCAGGAGGACTGTTTGCTGTTAAAAGATAATACAAACAAGATCTATGAGTGGAGTAAGAAGTGAAAATTGGCAAGAAATGTCATGTTATTGAACTAGGAAAGAGCAAAAGAAGACCGGTATGAGACTATTTGATGGGAGAGGAACAAATAATGAAGACTAAAGAGAAAAAAGATCTAAGAATGATGATACAGAAAAATCTGGACCCAGAAAAACATATAAGCAAGGTATTTGGTATATCATATAAAATATTGACTAATATAAGAGTGGCATTTCAATTCATTTGTGGTACAGTGGAACCATGCATGCTTTGAGATCCTAGAGGTCTCCAAGCGCACGGGTTCGTTTCCTGTCCACGGTCTGAGTGTAGGTTGGGCTTCCTCACTCGGGGCAATGGTTTCTTAGCGGGTGGGCTTTAAGATAGGAGGTACCCTAAAAAGTATCCCCTTTAGCCCATAAATTCCGTGAAAAGCCCACATGGTATAAAAAAAAAAAAGATATGATGAAAAAAATCATCACAATCATGATACGTTCAAAGCTGGAACATACAGCTGTGGTGTGGTCTCCGAGCTTTATAAAAGATATAAGAAGATTAGAACAGATACAGAAGATTGCTATAAAGATGGTGCCAGAACTAAAGGACCTAACATATGAAGAGCAGCCAAAGGAAATGGGACTACCAACCTTACAAGATAGAAGAGAATGAGGCGATCTAATAACAATGTACAAGATAAGATAGTCAATGGCATTGAAAAAATAGATTAGGAAGACGTAGTGCTGTTGACAGAAGTTGATGGAAGGACAAGAGGTCATGTAAAGAAAATCGGGATGTGAAGGATATTGGAAAATACAGTTTTCCACACAGAATGGTGGAGAAGTGGAATGCATTGAATAATGTGCACAATTTTAAGGAAAAATTGGATAAATGGAGACATGGAGACAGGGCACTATGAGCCCTGCTCGAACCCTGTGCAATACAACTAGGTACAGTCAACCCTCGGCTATCGCGACTTCCGCTATCGCGTTTTATTGCCATCACGCACCCATGAAAAGCTGCTAAAATTTTATTATCGCGACCTCAGATGCCTGCTATCGCGCGCCCAGCCATGACGTCATGGGATATCTGAGCGCTCATTGGCCAAAACCGCCTTCCCGCCAAGATGAATTCGCCTATCGCGTTTTCGGCTATAGCGCGGCTATTTCGCCCCAATTGGGCGCGATAGTCGAGGATTAAGTGTATATACAACTAGGTAAATACACACACACACACACACACCAAGAACACCGTTGAGAGCAGTAGTGTTACCAGGAGCTACCAGAGGAACACACTACAACAACAGGCATTGTGAAGCAGACATAGACTTTATGTACAAGGGGAAATGGGGCCAGAAGGTTGTCCTGTCTACAAAAATAAGCAAGTTTGGATGCTGATTGAAGTGAAAAATGAAGAGAGACTTGGAAGTAGGTGGCGCAAAGCATTCGCCATGTCTAGAAAACCCAAGATTTATTGAAACAGCAATAGGGCTGAAGAGAAAGGGGGAAAAAAACACCGATAAGGAATTTTCAGGATTTCATGAGGTAATGTAAGAGGACTGGTGAACGGGGAGAGGGAGACAAGATACGAAGGGGATTAAAAAAAATGCACGGAATTTTATCATTCTTTATTGATTTTACAATACAATTAATCTATTTTTCAATATATATGTGAAAGGCGACATGGGATAACGGAGTTGCTGCGCAGTTTCAAAACCTTTCTTCAGTCATGATTACCTTAACAGTAAGCTTGGAGTTTGTGTCTCAGCACAAAGATTGGGACTTAAGTAAGTGGCGTAGGGTACTTTGGTCAGATGAGGCAAGCTTTCAGATTACAGACAACCAGAGAAACCATGTGTACCGCAGACCCGGTAGTAACCATAACGATCCACGCTACACAACACACACATTAAAACCCAGATTCTTTGATGGTATGGGGTTGTTTTTCTTACTATGATCTTGAAAAATTAGTGTTTTTGCCTAATAATGTTCATATGAACCAAAATAACTACTTTGAGCTAATTCTAGATGAGTTAGATGAGTGTATGGAAAAGTGCAATGCTGATACCTTCATGCAAGATGGTGCAGCATGTCATATGGCAAAGTTAATTGTTGACTGGTTTGATTTCTTTAATGTCAGCCATTTAAAACCCTGGCCCGCAAGTTCGCCAGACCTGAACCCTATAAAAAATCTTTAGGCGTACATAAAACTGAAGCTAAAGGAGAGAGATACCTCCTCCCTCCCACACCTCCAAGCCGCTATTCAGGACATATGGGACAATATTGACGCTCAATATGTCCACCACTTGGGTGATTCACTTCCCAAGAGACTCGAAAGGTCAAGAAGGCACAAGGGCACCCTATCAATTACTAGTTTAAGTGAATACCCTTATTGAAACATATTTTCTGTGTCATTAATCTCCTTCACAGGATGTCACAGGTACCGCACCTTCCGCTCTGACCAGCAGTGTAGATATAAGAAAGGCTTTTGATAAAGTCACTCATAGTAGACTACTTTGGAAGGTGGATTGCCTTTTTATTTTTTTTTATGCAGGAGGTAAGCCAGCCAACGGCAATAGAATATTTGAAAAAAAAGTCCTACTTGAGTATTAGTTTCCTAAAAGAAAAGTAAAGAGTTAACCAAAATTAAGGAACAAATATCTTGATACCTCCTTCTTAAAAGAAGTCAAATTGTAGGAAAATGGAAATACAGAAGCAGGTAGGGAGTTCCAGAGTTTACCAGAGAAAGGTATGAATGATTGAGAATACTGGTTAACTCTTGCATTAGAGAGTTGGATAAAATATAAATGAGAGAAAGAAGAAAGCCTTGTGCAGTGAGGTCGCATGAGTATGGAAGGCATGCAGTTAACAAGATTAGTTGAACAGCTAGCATGAAAATAGCAATAAAAAAAAAAAAATAGAAAGAGATGCAAAATTTTGGCAGTGAGAATGAGGCTGAAGACAGTCAGTCAGAGGAAGTGAGTTGATGAGATGAAAAGCTTATGATTTCACCCTATCTAATAAAACTGTGTGAGTAGACCCTCCCCTCAAAGGAGGCAAAGAGTACTCCATATAGGGGCAGATAAGGCCTTTGTATAGAGATAGCATTTGGAGGGGCAAGAAAAACTGGCAGAGACACCTCAGAATGCTTAACCTCATAGAAGCTGTTTTAGCAAGAGATGAGATGTGAAGTTTCCAGTTAAGATTATGAGTAAAGGACAGACCAAGGATATTCAGTGTAGAAGGGGGAGACAGTTGAGTGTCATTGAAGAAGGGATAATTGTTTGGAAGGTTGTGTCAAGTTGATAGATGGATGAATTGAGTTTTTGAGGCATTGAAAACTACTAAATTTTCTCTGCCCCAATTGGAAATCTTAGAAAGATCAGAAGTCTGGCGTCCCTGCATGATCTGTTGATTTCCTGAAGGGTTGGTCGTCTCTGAAAGGACGTGAAAAGATATAGGTTGGTATCATCAGCATTGGAGTGGATAGGGTAAGAAGTTTGGATAAGAAGGTCATTAATGAATAACACCATGTAACAAAGCTTTTGTCCTTGAGTTGAAACTGTTATTTCTTATTTGCTTATGTCTAGAAAACATGAAAAATAGTTATATTAATTTTTATTTTTGCTTTTGTGTCCAGGATAATGACATTTTTGAAATTTACCCATTCTCATAGGGACAAAGAGGCAAATTTGAAGTTTGACTTGAACAAAGTAGATACAAAATGACATATAATGCAATAATAGCATTTATTTATTCTAGAATTATACCAGTGAGACAATAGACACATTAGAAAAGAGTAGTTCTTCTAGATTTATGCTTATACTGTAGATTACTTTCACGAATCAGCCCCCAAATGTAGTGTCCCATCATGTTTTCATTATAAGACCCTTGGTAGCAGAGTTCAAAGTCCAATATATCCTGGTGGAAATGCTTGCCCTGCTCCTCAGAGTACACTCCCATGTTTTCCTTAAATTTATGAGGATGGACATCAAGGATATGGACTTTAAGGGACATCCTGCAACCCATCTTGCCGTAGTTTGTCACCAAGTTCTCTACAAGCTCCACATAGTTTTTGGCCTTATGATTCCCCAAGAAGAAGAACTACTGCAACAAAGGTGTCCCATGCTGCTGTCTCTGCCCTTGAGAGCTTTTTGGGAAACTCCTTGCACTCCATGACCTTTTTTATTTGTGGACCAATAAAGACATCGGCTTCAACTTTCGCTGCAGACAACTTGGGGAAGAAATCTTGGAGGTACAGGCAACCCCCGTTTAACGAAGGTTCACACAACGAAATTTCGCTATAATGAAGGTTTCATTTTACTACCATCTGCTCGTTTAACGAACACCAAACTCGCTTTAACGAAGTTTTATCCAGGTAATTTTTTTCCAAATTTGAAAGCCCCACTGTATCATGCAAGCTGACAGGCTTTTGAATACATCAGGAGCTGCTGGTACTAAGGCCTGCCTCAGGAGAAATCTTGAGACACCTGTAGAATAAAGATCAAGATCAAGCCTCTTGTGGACAACACAGGCTCTGCCGATACAAAAGGCCTGACTCAGAAGAAATTCTGTGTCACCTGTAGCATCAAGATCAAGATCAAGATCACACACACCACTCACTGCCCAGTCAAAACATAACAGCGTCACCAGCAGCTCATCTTCCTTAGTTCAACTTACCACAAAAACACCCTGCAATGTGGCCTAACGTTCATAAGAAGACCAGGAAGTGTCTTATTCTCGAAGTGAAGCTGGGTATTATTCACAGACAAGAGAAAGGCCAGAAAACTAATAACATTGCTTCCCACCATCTACTGTCTACTATTTTCAAGTCAAGAGACTCTATTAAGAAGGCTAGTGAGACCTCATCTTCCTTGCAAGCTAAAAGAACCACCAGAACTCGTGACTCTACAATGGATAAAATGGAAAGCCTTGTGGAAATGTGGTACATAAGTTTTGTATGCAGTACCATGATGTCCACTTTGTTTACATTCCACAGGTTGCCGGTTAGTGTATTTCCCGTTTCACCCTCCCTCCCTTCATAAAGTTAAGATCATCAACATTATAAAGTTACGTACATACATACATTAGTGTACATTATAATGACTTAAATTAAACTACCTAAATGTTTAACTTCATAATTTATACGTTCATTAAACCTTTTACTGTACTATGATGCACTCTCGCTTTGCTTACTCTCAATGAAAGTTCAAATCAGGGGTTAAACTTGTTATATTCGGTTCGCTTAACGAAGTTTCGCTTAACGAAGTGTTTTTAGGAACGTAACCCCTTCGTTAAACGGGGGTTGCCTGTACTTGAAAGCTGGGGGACTCCTTATCTAGAGTTCTGACGAATTGTTTCATAAGGCCCAGTTTTAAGTGGAGTGGAGGAAACAGTACTTTTCTTGGATCTAATAATGGCTCCCATTTGATGTTCTTCCCCACACTAAACTCAGTTCGCTGTGGTCAGTCCCGCTTGAGGTAGTGTGCCATGGTATCTCTGCTGTCCCAAAGGCAAAGATGACAAGGATACTTGGTAAAGCCTCTTTGGAGATCCATCAGGAAAGCCATCATTTTGAAATCTCCTATAACCTCCCAATGGTACTCTTCATATTTCAAGGCATCTAACAACATCTTGACACTCTTGCATTCCTCTTTGAGCTGGACAGAGTGGGCGTGGGGGAGAGATGGTTACATATTCCTATTATGAAGCAGCACTGCTTTGAGGCTTCTGCACGAGCTGTCGATAAAGAGCCACCACTCTTTGGGGTTAAGGGTAATTCCAATTGCCTCAAACAGACCGGTCACATTGTGGCAAAAGCAAAGCTCATCTTGACGAGTGAAAAGCTTGAAAAATGCTGGTGACGCTTTCTCTGACTTGATATGTGCACACTCTCATCTAGCAAATTCCACTGCTTGAGTCGACGTTAAAAGCTTGCCATTTGACTTCGTGAGGCCAAGATCTCTGATCAGGTCATTGATGTCTTCTTGGCTGGGGTAGTATGGATTTCTCTCATCAATTGCATCTCTGAACTCTGGATCAGTGTCTTCATGTTCTTCTGAACTACTTTCCTTTTGTAAACACTGGTGCTCTATCTTAGGAGGAGTGGGTACGGGGAGCTCAGAGCAGTGTGGCACTGGCACAATGGATGACAGAAGGTTAGGATATATGATAGCAGGCGCATTTTTGCCTGCTCGACGTTTGGAAGGGCCTACCATACAGAAAAGCAATTGCTTGAGTGATCAGTTGGTTCCCTCCAAATTTCGAGGATTGCAAATCTCATAGCTCTGTTTTCCCCTCTGTACCAACCTGTAAAAAGCAGAATGAAAACATAAGTATAAAAATACAGATACATTCAACTCAGTGTAATAGGATATGTTAAAATAAAAAAGTATATACTGTATATATATATATATATATATATATATATATATATATATATATATATATATATATATATATATATATATTGTTTTTCTTACCTTCCAGAGTTTTTTTGCAGAGTTCACAGGTGAAATGAGGTGGCCAAGGTTTGTCCTGATCCCCGACAGGCATGACGAAATATGCATTGTAGGCCTTGCGCATTTTCAGTGATCTTTCCAGAGAGTACTTTTTAGCTCTAGTTTTGATAAACTCGCCACAGATGTAGCAGAATGCGTCTGCCAGATGCTTACAACCTCTGAATGCCATGCTTGATGAATGCAGATAGTAATGACTGATGACGATCGACTTGTTTACACATTAACGGCTAAAAGTGAACTGGCCTGTTGAGCATACGTTCCCTGCATTTATACTGCCATATACGTTGCAAGAATGTTCTAGAAGTTCATGAAACGCTTGGAAAGAATAGTTTTGAAGGTTCTGGAATCATCTAGAAAGTTTTTTAATTTATTTTCACCAAATTAGTATAGAATCTGTCTGGATTGGTGGGGATAATTGAAATTAGCCTATTGTAATAGGCTAGTTTCAAAACATCGCTGGCCAGTTTATAAAAAACAAAGTTTAAAGAGAATAAGCATTATATTCTTCGTTTTTTAGATGAAAGGAAATAGAAAATTGTGGTGGACTCACGAGATAGGTAGACAGATCAGAGAGAAGAAGAGGGCATATAGAGAGTTGCAGAAAAGTGGGGAAGATGTAGATTTCATTAGGTACAGACAGGTCAGGGATGATTTGAGTAAGGTTATAAAAAAAAGTAAAAGGCAGACAGAGATAAAACTAGCTAGAGCTGGGAGTAAAGATCCAAAAAAATTATATAGTTATTACAAGGTCAGTGATAAAAGAAATAAGGATAGGATTGGACCACTCAGAAAAGATGGTGTAGTAGTGGATCAAAATGAAGACATAGTAGAATTATTGAATGAACAATTTTCTTCAGTATTTACTAGGGAAAGAATAGGAAATCCTGTTACAAACAGTGCGATGAGTAGTTTAAGAGGTTTAGAAAATATTGATATAAAACCGGGAATTATTAGGAAATTTATTCTTGAACTAGACGATAGGAAAGCTAGTGGTCCTGATGAGCTACATGCCAGAGTACTTAGGAAGGGTGTAGACAGTATTTCTGAAGCACTTAAGTTAATCTTTGAAAAATCACTTAGGTTTGCTGAGATACCTCAGGACTGGAAGTTAGCTAATGTTACAACAATATTTAAAAAAGGTAGGAAGGATGATGCGAATAATTATAGACCGATCAGTTTAACTAGTATAGTATGTAAGATACTAGAGAAAATCATTAAGGGTAGTATTTGGGAGCATTTAAATGAGAATAGATTAATTAGAGATACCCAACATGTCTTTAGATCAGGGAGGTCCTGTCTTACAAATTTGCTCGATATCTTAGAATATATTACCAAGGAATTAGATGCTGGAAATAGCATAGATGTTATATATCTAGATTTTAGCAAGGCGTTTGATAAGGTACCGTATAGGAGGCTAGTGTACAAATTGAGACTACATGGGATAGGGGGTAGGTTAGTTGATTGGATTAGTGAATGGCTTTCTGATAGGAAACAGAGAGTAGTATTAAATAGGGCAATGTCTGAGTGGAAGGAAGTGGTTAGTGGGGTACCCCAAGGATCAGTGCTAGGACCTCCTCTTTTCTTGGTGTACATTAACAATTTAGATATAGGAATTAGTAGCAAAGTATCAAAGTTTGCAGATGATACTAAGATAGCATGTGCAGTACAGGGTGAAAAGGACAATTACAGAATACGAGACCTGGACAGGCTGATAGCATGGGCAGACAGGTGGCAGATGGAGTTTAATTCTAAAAAGTGTTAGGTTATGCATTTAGGTAAAGACAACACAAAGTTTAGCTATGAGATGGAGGGATGTTGGCTAGAGGCAGTAGAGGAGGGAAAGGATTTAGGAGTAGTGGTAGATAGGACTATGAAATTTTCAAAGCAATGTTTAGAAGCAAGAAATAGGGCAAATAGGATCCTGGGTTTTATAAATAGAAATGTTAGTTATAAAAGTAAGGAAGTGGTGCGTAGCTTATATAATTCTTATTTTAGGCCCCATTTACTAAGCGTTACAGAGAGTTTGAGGGCACGTTTTTCCAGAATAACTTTGTAAGGAATATGCATATCATTATGAAATTTTGCCACAGTGTATTTGACACCCTCCCGTAATATCCCAATGTGTCATGAATCGTAAACAGTATATAATAATGGCACTTCTCCCTATGAAAATAGGAGAAAGTCACTTATCCCTCACGAAGAAACGGACAAGTGGTGAGAAATGGTGACGTAGAGAGAGAGAGAGAGAGAGAGAGAGAGAGAGAGAGAGAGGAGGTAGGGGAATACATAGACGAGGAGGGGAAGGGAGGGGAGGGGAAGAAGGGAGTGAAATATTGGGAGGGGGATGGAGGAGAGAGAGGGTAGGAGCAGGGGGAGGGATTATGTGGGTGGAGCTTGTTACTACGTCACAGATAGTACTACGTCACCATTTCTCACCACTTTTCCATTTCTTCGTGAGGGATAAGTGACTTTCTCCTGTTTTTATAGGGAGAAGTGCCATTATTATATACTGTTGACGTTTCTTGACACATTGGGATATTCGGGGAGGGTGTCAAATACACTGTGGCAAAATTTCATAATGATATGCGTGTTCCTTGCAAAGTTATTCTAGAAAAACGTGCCCTCAAACTCTGAAACGCTTAGTAGAGTATTGCATACAGGCCTGGTCACCCCATTATAGGCAGGATATCAACATGTTAGAAGCAGTTTAGAGAAGAGCAACTAGGATGATACCAGCATTAAAGCGCCTGGAGTATAGAGATAGATTAAAGGAATTAAACGTTTTCATTTGAGAGGAGATGTATAAGAGGGGATATGATAGAGTTATTTAAAATGTATGTTCTCAGATACAAACTACATAGATGTGAGATCTTTCTTTACCTTAGAGGAGGGAAATAGGACTAGAAATCATGGCAGGAAGATTAGAAAGCAAGGCTGCAGCTTAGATATAAGAAAATATTTCTTTAGTCATAGGTTGGTAGACTTCTGGAATACATTGCCAGAGAGGGTTGTAAATAGCACTAGTTTGACAATGTTTAAAAACAGATTAGGTAAGCACTTAAATTTACTAGATTTATAATTATATATAGCGCTGCATGATAGTTTTTATAAGAAATTTACTATAGTTAAACAAGACATGATCCCCATGTATGGGGATCACAGATTGTAGAGGAATTCGCTGCAGGACTTAGCCCTGTTAATGGGCCAAATATTTAGAATTAGTATATAATGTATTGTGTACTTGTAAGTGTATCTTTAAGTACTGATGACGAGGTTGCTGTGTGACTGATACAGGATAACCTAGATGGGCCCTGGTGGCCCTTTGTTATCCTATTATTTATGTTATGTTATGTTATGTGATAATAGAATGAGAGTGGGTGACAGGACAAAACCCTGAGGAACGCTACAATTAATAGATTTAGGAGAAGAACAGTGGCCATCTACCACAGTAGCAATAGAACAGTCAGAAAAGAAACTTGAGATAAAGTTGCAGAGAGAAGGATAGAAACCATATGAGTGCAGTTTTGAAATCAAAGCTTTGTGCCAGACTCTTATCAAAAGCTTTTGATATGTCTAACGTGACAGAAAAGTTTCACTGAAATCTCTAAAAGAGGTTGATGAAGACTCAGTTAGGAAAGCCAGAAGATTACCAGTAGAGTGATCTTGACGGGAGCCATACTGGTGATCAGATAGAAGATGACACGTGTTTAGCAATCTTCCTATTCATGATAGATTAAAATACTTTAGACAAGCATGAGATTAAAGCTATAGGATGGTAGTTTGAAGGATTAGAACGATCACTCTTTTAGGAACAGGCTTAATGTAGATAAACTTCCAGCAAGAAGGAAAGGTAAAAGTTCATAGACATACTTGAAAGAGTTTGGCCAGGCAATGTGGAGCACAGAAGCACAGTTTTTGAGAACAACAAAAGGGATTCCATTAGGTCCATAAGCCTTCCAAAGGTTTAGGCCAGCGAGGGCATGGAAAACATCATGATGAAGAATTTTGATCGAAGTTGTAATTAATTACAGCTTGGCTAAGTATTTAGTTCCCATCCTTGAACCTCTCAATGTGAACCAGTTTAATCTTAAAAATTCATATCAGTTCATTAATGAAATACATATTTTGGATATTAACAACAGGGTCATCGCTAGTTTTGATATTAAATCAATGTTCACTAATATTCCTCTTGAAGAAACAATACGCTTAGTTGTGATGATTTGTTTAAGAACAACATTACTTTTGGAAACTTTTCCAAGTATGTTACCTCTTACTGTGAAAGACTCACCTTTTTTGTTTAATAAGAAATTGTATATTCAGAGTGATGGAGTGGCCATGGGTTTTTGTTTGGGTCCTACACTAGCAAATGCTTTTTTTTATGTTTAAATCAAACTGATTGGTTAGGTGACTATCCTTCCTCATTTAAACCTGCTTACTTTTGTAGATATGTAGATGATTGTTTTGCACTTTTTGGAGACTCCACACACATTTCGTTGTTTTTGGATTACATGAGATCTAGGCACCCCCTGAGTATAGAATTTACTTGTGAATTGGGGAGCAATGGTACTCAGCTTTATCTGGATGTACTCCTAATTCATGTTGATAATAAGGTTCTCACCACTGTCTACTATAAAACCACTTTTACTGGATTAGGAATAAATATTCTTTCTTTTATACCACAGGTTTTCAAGGTTAATGCAATTAAGACAGTTGTATAGATTTTATAGCTGAACATCCTCTTGGGATTTATCTGACAAAGAGATTAAGTTTCTTATTACTTTTTTTCTTAATAATGGTTTTCCTCATAATATTATTTACATGACTATCTCAAAATTTCTTGATAACGAATATACTAATGTTTCCCTCCCTTCTCAGACTCTGGTGAGAATACAAAAATACATTACACTACCCTTTTATGGTCACTTGAGTTACTCAATCAGAAAGCCTCTCAGTAGTTCTTTAAAAACATTTTATCCTGACACTAAATTTTTTTTTATTTTTACTAATGCTTATACCAACATCATTTATGAGTTTATTTCTTTTTGCTATAAAGCAGGATACATGGGTGAGACTCGCAGAAACCTACCACACAGGATAGTTGAGCACAAAGGCTTTTCAGTTAGAACTGGTAGGCAGTTAGCTAATCCCTCTTTTTTTGCTGTAAGAGCACACTCACATAACAGTGATCATCCTTTTGATGGTACCAACTTCAAAATTTAACAACAGTTAAACTCCATATTATTCAGAGTACTTTTTTTCATCAAAACATCTTGATATCTTTATTGTGTAGCTTTGCTTTCTTCATAAAATATGATTATAATTGTTAATTATAATGTGTTTATACTTGCAATTTCAGGCTAGATTCAGCAGCAGACCTTATGTCCCTCCATGTTGGTGATAGGATCCTGGAAGTCAATGGCCGGCCTGTAGAAGATCATTGCATTGAAGACATTGAAACTCTAATTTCTTGCTCAAATGATGCATTGCAGGTGAGCAAATACAAATAGCAACAAATAACATTTGTTAGCTTCCTTATCACATCCCATGATTATTTCACTGTAATTTCATATTCATGAAGTATTTAGTTAGTTCATGTATGATTATTATGTAAATAGATTGTGCACCCACTTCAGTTTTGCTTTTGAAATTTTATTATAGCTAAAGATTCTTATAACTTTCAGCTGACTATAGAGCATGACCCAGAGGAAGTTTCAACAAGGAGGCAAAGTTTTCCTTTTGTTTCATCTTGTCAAAATGCCACTACACTTCATGACCAGCAACAGAAAGAAGGCAAGTTATGATGACATAAAATCATAGACTATTTGGATCTATACTAGTTCAATTCAAAAAGTATCTGACCTTGGTCCATAAACTGTGTAAATTTAAAAAAATTTATTTAATCATCTTCAGAGTAACATAACATAACATAGCATAAATAATAGGATAACAAAGGGCCACCAGGGCCCATCTAGGTTATCCTGTATTAGTCGCACAGCGACCTCGTCATCAGTACTTAAAGATACACTTACAAGTACACAATACATTATATACTAATTCTAAATATTTGGCCCATTAACAGGGCTAAGTCCTGCAGTGAAATCCTCTACAATTTGTGGTCCCCATACATGGGGATCATGTCTTGTTTAACTATAGTAAATTTCTTATAAAAACTATCATAATTATAAATCTAATAAATTTAAGTGCTTATCTAGTCTGTTTTTAAACATTGTCAAACTAGTGCTATTTACAACCCTCTCTGGCAATGCATTCCAGAAGTCTACCACCCTATGACTAAAGAAATATTTTCTTATATCTAACCTGCAGCCTTGCTTTCTAATCTTCCTACCATGATTTCTAGTCCTACTTCCCTCCTCTAAGGTAAAGAAAGATCTCACATCTATGTAGTTTGTATCTGAGAACATTTTAAATAACTCTATCATATCCCCTCTTATACATCTCCTCTCAAATGAAAACATGTTTAATTCCTTTAATCTATCTCTATACTCCAGGCGCTTTAATGCTGGTATCATCCTAGTTGCTCTTCTCTGAACTGCTTCTAACATGTTGATATCCTGCCTATAGTGGGGTGACCAGGCCTGTATGCAATACTCTAAATGGGGCCTAACATAGGAATTATATAAGCTACGCACCACTTCCTTACTTTTATAACTAACATTTCTATTTATAAAACCCAGGATCCTATTTGCCCTATTTCTTGCTTCTAAACATTGCTTTGAAAATTTCATAGTCCTGTCTATCACTACTCCTAAATCCTTTCCTTCCTCTACTGCCTCTAGCCAACATCCCTCCATCTCATAGCTAAAGTTTGTGTTGTCTTTACCTAAATGCATAACCTGACACTTTTTAGAATTAAACTCCATCTGCCACCTGTCTGCCCATGCTATCAGCCTGTCCAGGTCTCGTTGTATTCTGTAATTGTCCTTTTCACCCTGTACTGCACATGCTATCTTAGTATCATCTGCAAACTTTGATACTTTGCTACTAATTCCTATATCTAAATCGTTAATGTACACCAAGAAAAGAAGAGGTCCTAGCACTGATCCTTGGGGTACCCACTAACCACTTCCTTCCACTCAGACATTGCCCCATTTAATACTACTCTCTGTTTCCTATCAGAAAGCCATTCACTAATCCAATCAACTAACCTACCCCTATCCCATGTAGTCTCAATTTGTACACTAGCCTCCTATGTGGTACCTTATCAAATGCCTTGCTAAAATCTAGATATATAACATCTATGCTATTTCCATCATCTAACTCCTTGGTAATATATTCTAAGATATCGAGCAAATTTGTAAGACAGGACCTCCCTGATCTAAAGCCATGTTGGGTATCTCTAATTAATCTATTCTCATTTAAATGCTCCCAAATACTACCCTTAATGATTTTCTCTAGTATCTTACATACTATACTAGTTAAACTGATCGGTCTATAATTATTCGCATCATCCTTCCTACCTTTTTAAATATTGGAGTAACATTAGCTAACTTCCAGTCCTGAGGTATCTCAGCAAACCTAAGTGATCTTTCAAAGATTAACTTAAGTGCTTCAGAAATACTGTCTACACCCTCCCTAAGTACTCTGGCATGTAGCTCATCAGGACCACTAGCTTTCCTATCGTCTAGTTCAAGAATAAATTTCCTAATAATTCCCGGTTTTATATCAATATTTTCTAAAGCTCTTAAACTACTCGTCGCACTGTTTGTAACAGGATTTCCTATTCTTTCCTAGTAAATACTGAAGAAAATTGTTCATTCAATAATTCTACTATGTCTTCATTTTGATCCACTACTACACCATCTTTTCTGAGTGGTCCAATCCTATCCTTATTTCTTTTATCACTGACCTTGTAATAACTATATAATTTTTGGGATCTTTACTCCCAGCTCTAGCTAGTTTTATCTCTGCCTGCCTTTTACTTTTTTTATAACCTTACTCAAATCATCTCTGACCTGTCTGTACCTAATCAAATCTACATCTTCCCACTTTTCTGCAACTCTCTGTATGCCCTCTTCTTCTCTCTGATCTGGCTACCTATCTCATGAGTCCACCATAATGGCTTCCTGTTTCTCTGCCTTATATCTTTGTAAGGGATACACTGCATCACTATACCCTTTACTACAACCTTAAAAATATCCCACATCTCCTGTGCAGTTTTATTTCCAAAACTATCTTCCCAGTTTACCTCTCCTAATAACTGACGTAACCTACCATAATTGCCTTTCTGATAGTTTGGGACTCTAGTCTTATTCACTATATTATCCCTACTGGAATTAATGATAAATCTAATTATATGATGGTCACTGTTTGCTAAAGTCTCTCCTACCTCAACTTCCTTTAAACAATGCTCAATATTTGTTAGTACTATGTCTAAAACCTTCCTCCCCTAGTAGGTTTATCTACCATCTGCACTAAATAGTTATCCTGAAAACTTTCCATAAACTTATTTTCACTAGCATCTCCTACCATCCTCTCCCAGTTTACTGACTTAAGATTAAAATCCCTAAGATAATTGTCTGACTAGTACACCCCTATTTATCTCATCTACCATAAGGTTGTCTACATCTGCTGACTGGTTAGGTGGTCTATAAAAGCTCCTACTTTTTTGTTTACTCTAACATCCAGCCATAAGGACTCTACTCTGTTATCTACCTTAATACCATTAACCTGACTGGAAATGAAGGATTTTTACATAAATAACTACTCCTCCACCTATCCTACCAATTCTCTGGTGTAAATACATAATGTATCCATCTACTTCATATTCTTTCCTATTTTCCTAAACTTTTCCTCATTTACCCATGCCTCTGTGACACATACAACATCTAAGTCCTCCTCAACTATATAACTAGATAACTCATCCTTCTTGTTCCTAAGACTCCTGGCATTTACATAAAAACATTTAAGTCCTGCTACCTTCCTAGATGCTGTCTCCTTATTTGGAATCCTAATCTTATTCTCTCCTATTTGCACCTGGAAATCTTTCCTAATCTTTTCACTATCTCTGTTTATCCTATCTAATTTATGTCTAACATCTTTCTTCTGGAATGCATTTGCTACCTCACCCCCTACACTCCATCCCAACTCCCCTCCAGACATCCACTCAGCACATCCACACCCTTCCTACTCAGATGCACACCATCCCTAGCATACAAATCCCTTCGCCCATAGAACCTATCCCATACATCCACAAAGCTGACACCCACATCCTTACACATCCCTTTTACCCGATCATTCACACCAATGGCTCTAGACAACCATTCCTGCTAACATACACACGAGGCAAGATTCCTGACACTACACACCTCCTACCACTCTCCCTTATCTTGCCTAACATTTCCCGAAATCTTGCCACTAACTCCTCCGACCCACCTGCTCTGACATCGTTCCCACCTACGTGCAAAACTACTACACCCTCCCTCTCCATCCCCCCAACCCTCTTCTGCACCTCCTCACTCACTGCCTTCACACCTGCACCAGGCATACACATTCGTCCTCCTATCCCTGTCTTTCCCACAGAAAGTGCTATCTAAATACCTAACCTGAGAGTCACCCACCACACACACCTGAGGTGTGCTAGGCACAACCCTCCTCCTCCTCTCCTCTACCCCCTTCTTTCTCCTTTCACTCACCACAACCACTTCATTCACTCCACTCTCACTCTCCCCCTCCCCCTCCAACAAACCGAACCTATTTTCACACTCAACAGGTTTAGTCCTATCCTCCCTAACTGCCTCCGCTTTCCTTTCCCTCGCAACCTGCCATCTCTGCCCATCCTGACTACTATCTTTCCCAGTCTGGCTTGCCTGCTCCCTCTTCCCCACTCTGCTCTTCCCGACAGAGGGCCAAGCCACCCTGTCGCCCTCAGAAGGTCCAACCTTCAGCCTAACACTGATCTCCTGCCTAATTTTTTCCACTGCCTCCCCAAGCCTCTTAACCTCCTCCTTCAACTCAAAGATGAGAACTTCGTTCGCACTTTTCCCCTCACTTAGCTTTCTCATTTCCTCTCGCAATTCTCGGTGCTCAAGAGAAAGAACTAAATTCTCGCTCTTGAGCCTACACACCATACACTCAGAAAAGTCAACGACCTTCCTGTCATGCCCACACATCTCACACACAACAAACTCTCCCAATCCCATCTCAACACTCTCTTTCACGCACTCAATCACACTCTGATATACCTCAGTAGCTACTGCCATACTAATTTACAATCTGTTAACTCACAAACAAATAAAAATACTTGGTGACGGTGGGGTGGGGGAACCGCGGTGGTGGGGGGGGGCCTAAGTGAGGTCAACTAATCCTCTTTCAAGGTCAACTTGATGGTTACAAGCCTAGTCTCCTCGCTCTACCAAAATACTTTTAACTCACAAACACTGATTCTAACCACTATTTCACTCTAATCTAACACTTGCAGTACACACTTTCACTTCACTAACACTCAAAAGCACCACACACAGACACCAAGCACAAGCACCACTCGCTAACTATAAAAACCACAGCCAAAGACGGAGTACTTTCCTTGGAAGTGCACACACTTCTGTCACAGCTGGTAACATCTGTGGAATGCTGAAATTGAAATGTTGTAGAGCTCTGCCATAGTTTTTCTCTCAATTTCCTCTCTCAACTCTGAGCGCTTCCCTTTTAGGATTGTTTTCAGTTTAGGGAACAGCCAGAACTCACAAGATTCCTTGTCTGGAGAGTAGGGAGGGTGGCAAACAAGTGGAGTGTTGTTTTTGGCCAGGTAAGCTTGGATCAGGTGGGCAGAATGAGCAGGTGCATTGTCATGAAGTTGCGAGTTTCACGCTGCCTACATTTCCGGTCGATTTCATCGCACAGCATCACAAATTTGTCGCTTCACCTCCAGATAATACTCCTTATTAATTGTTTGTTCTGTGGGTGCTTATTCATGATGCACAATTCTACTGGGATAAAAAAGAACATGTCAATGTTACCTTGATGTTGCTGCAAACCTGTTGTGCTTTTTTTGGGTCCTGGTGATTTCTGATTCTTTCATTGTGATGACTGAAATTTTGTTCCCAGATCATATCCATACACCCACGTATCATCACCAGTGATGATGTTGTTCATGAATTCAGAGTCACTGTTAACACAGTCAAGCAGGTCTTGTGCAAATTTCCAGGTGGAGTTATTTCTGCTTGTCCACCAGCAACTTGGGAACGAATTTCGCAGATATTTGTCGCATGACCAGATCTTCGGTTAAATTTTTTGAACTGATCCTGTGCTTATTCCTACTTCTCCGATAATCTTGTTAATGGTTATACGATTGTTGTCCTCCACTATTCGACGAACATTCCCAATGAATTGTTAATTTCTGCTGGTGGATGTCCTACCAGACTGTGGCTTGCTCTCAACTGAGGTTTGTCCTTGAAGTGGTTATATCACTCCTTTGTGTTATTTTCCTGGCTTCATTACTAAAGGCTTGCTGAATCTTCTGGATAATCTGAACTTATGTATCACCAAGCTTGTGGCAGAACTTAATGCAGTAGCGCTGCTCAATGTGCTCCGACACTTTGCGTAAGGACAATACAGGCAATCCCCCCCTAACGAAGGTTCACACAACGAAATTTTGTTACAACGTAGGTTTCATTTTACTACCATCTGCTTGTTTAACGAACATCAAACTTGCTTTAACAAAGTTTTATCCAGGTATTTTTTTTTTCAAAGTTTGAAGGCCCTGCTGTATCATGCAAGCCGACAGGCTTTTGAATACACCAGGAGCTGTCAATACTAAGGCCTGCCTCAGGAGAAATCCTGGTATACCTGTGGAATCAAGATCAAGATCAAGATCAAGCCCCTTGTGGACAACACACGCACCACTCACTCCCATGTTCAAAATATTAACAGCATCAGCAACGTAGCTCGTCTTCCCTCGCTCAACTTACCACTAAAACGCCCTGCAATGTGACTTAGCATTCCTAATAAGACCAGGAAGTCTCTTACTCTCGAAGTGAATCTGGATATTATTCACAGACATGGGAGAGGCGAGAAAATTAAAGCAATGCTCGCCACCATCTTGCCTCCATTTACTGTCTCTACTATTTTCAAGTCAACAGACTCTATCAAGAAGGCTGATAAGACCATATCTTCCTTACAAGCTAAAAGAACCACCTGAACTTGTGACTCTACAATGGATAAAATGTGTGGAAATGTGTTACATAAGTTTTGTATGTGATACAATGATATGCCCTTTGTTTACATTCCACAGGTTGCTGGTTAGTGTCTTTCCTGTTTCACTCTCCTTCCCTTCATAAGTTTAAGATTATCAACATTATAAAGTTATGTACATACATTCATTAGTGTACATTGTAATGACAAATTAAACTGCCTAAATGTTTAACTTCATAATTTTTACTTTCATTAAACCTTTCACTGTACTATGATGGACTCTTGCTTTGTTTACTCTCAATGGAAGTTTAAGTCAGGGGTTAAACTTGTTATAATCGGTTCGGTTAACAAAGTTTCGCTTAACAAAGTGTTTTTTAGGAACGTAACCCCTTCGTTAAGCGGGGGTTGACTGTAATCTGACGAGCATGTGCTGGATGTCTGCGCTCTCGCCTTCATAGGTGGGAATTGGCACTCACTAGAGGTTTGAAAATTTCCATGCATGCACAGTAAGGGTACCGTTAACTCTCACATAAATTAATTGCTGAATGGTAAATTATTTTTTCTTTTATGGACCAAGGTCGGATACTTTTTGAATGGAATTCGTATATCTCTCTTAAGGAAATACTGTAATTCATATACAGTAATCCTCATTTGTCACAGGTATTATGTTCTAGGACCACCCTTGATATGTGGAAATCTGTGAAGTAGAAACAGTATTGGTTAACCTGTCCGCTGTGGCACTATTTTTCAAAACATGTACCGCTAGTGTGGCGGGTTTGAGCAATTCTTTTTTATTGCGGAAGTGGAATCCTTGTGGTCCAAAACCAAAGAAAAATGGTTTCTAAGTACCTGTTGTATATGTAAAGTTTTGCACTATAAGCTAAAACGTGTCTGAGCCAGGCATTTTCTACGCCCACTGTGGTGAGCGGTAAATACCACCTGATAATGTTGCCATATTGATCACCATTTATGTTTTACTTTGTTTACTGCATGTATATGATGTTTTTGTACCTCAAATTGTCAAGGCATGTTTGTAATGATTATATGCGAATGCAAAAGTAATAAAAAACAATAAGATAAATGACCACATGACTAATACTCTCTCTCTCTCTCTCTCTCTCTCTCTCTCTCTCTCTCTCTCTCTCTCTCTCTCTCTCTCTCTCTCTCTCTCTCTCTCTCTCAGAATAGAATGAGCGATAGCGTATATAGCGAGGTAGATAAGTGATGTGTTGTCACAGATGAGTGACATGAGTGCTGTGAAACAGATGAGTGAAATGAGTCTTGTGTGTTGTGAAACAAAGGAGTATTGTGTTGTGAATTACTGTAAATGACTGACATGAGATAAGCCTCGTCCAAGGTCATGGACATAAACAAAGCACGGGCAGTCTTCAGGGATGACTCTGTCAAAATTTGAGAGCTCGGTAACGCATTGGGAATATTCTATGAATATTTTTATTTGCCGATGCATAACGTGCGTCGTCCACAGTCTTCGGAATTTTTTTAACGATGACACCGTGTTGTCATCCGCAGCGGACGGGTTAAGGTGATTTATTAGGTATTGTATTGTCTTTTAATCCCTTTAACATGATGATGTGTATATTGTATCATCAGGACATTCCTGACATATCTGAGGATGCACATATTACATTATGGCTACTTTTTATTAAGATAGTGCATTTTCTTTTCTGGATACTAAATCTCTCAGAATGTAGGCCGTTTATGATACAATGGCATACTTGACTTTCATCATTATTACAAAGGTGTATGACTCTCTTATACAGGGGTCTTCCCTCAATGCATAGAAAAGTGACTGAGAAAATGTGCGCAAATATAAAAAAAAATGCACCAATTGAATAATATAACCCTATGCTATAAATAAAATTGGTACTGGGACCCACCATGACTAACCCCGCATCAATCATTCCTGCACTCTGTTCTGTGTGGTATCTTCATAATGTTATGCACTGTGAACTCATTGATAGAGGAAAATCTGCCTACTTTATGGAGTTTTTCACTTGCCTCAACCTTGTTTATGATGTCTAGTTTCTCTTAAAGTGAAAATATTTTACATTTCTTGATAAGTTATACCTGTAACACCCTTTTCTTTCGTATTTTTGGAAGAAGCCATATTCACAAACCTAGAAAGACAGTAACCTAGAAAGGTAAAAAATATCATAATGCTTAGCAAACATGAAACATGAAATCATAATACAAGCAAATTGGAACAATATGGCTGGACCAAAACATAATCATGGTGTCAAACTCTCTTGTTGGTTATTTGTTATGCACTGTTTAATTTATATATTTTGACATTTAAGCATATTTTTCTTGTTAAAATATCATTTCTAATTTTATTTTAATTTATTTTTTTGATTTTGTTGGAAAAAATGTCTCTGTGCGAAAAGTCACCACATCTGGGGAGCGGCACGGTGACTTTATAAGTTGACTGTATTTCCTTTGTTGCAACAAAGCCATGAGGGGTAAGAGAGATATATGTCTAACAGCGAGGCACAGAAATCACCCGCGTATCAGGATCGCCACTATCTGGAATTTGCTACTATCCAGAGCTGCCCCCAAGCGTATTCAAACCTACCACGTGAGTGATCCCTCGATCCTGCTAGGCAACAACACTTACTCCCATGCCCTCCCTCTTACACGCCAACAACTCGAGTAATGGCAGTGCTATTCAGTGAGTTTGTAGCGTTCTTCATCATTCCAGCATGGCAGGAGTGTACATACATCCCACCACCACTTAAGGTGGCATTACACTAGCACTTTTTTTATTGTCTTCGATGATTTATGTTATTTTTAACTGTTCCGTCAACTCTTTCTGTCATCTTGAGTCACACGAAATGCACCATTTTCCTCTAGCGTCAAATTTTAGTCAAATTAAGATCTGTGGCTAATCAATACTTTTATAATAAAATCAATTTTCTTGTTAATTGGAATGATGCTATAATCTCAAATTATGGAATCTTGATCAGTAGATGTAAATGTATGTCTGTGTATGTATATATACAGGTAACTCGATTTACGTGATAGACGCGTTCCAAGAGGCATTGCGTATATCAAAATTCGCGTAAAACGAACATGTAATTCTCATAAGAAACAATAGATAATAGGGGGGGATGCAGGATGTGGTCCAAAAAAATTCGTACAAAATACTCCCGCTCAATGAAGGGGTTACGTTCCTAGAAAATCCTTTGTTAAGCGAATTTTCATTAAGTGAATCAATTATAACAAGTTTAACGCCAGACTTGAGCTTCCATTGAGAGTAAACAAAGCGAGAGTGCATCATAGTACAGTAGAAGGTTTAATGAAAGTAAAAATTATGAAGTTAAACATCTAAGCAGTTTAATTTAAGACTAAGTCATTATAATGTACACTAATGTATGTATGTGAATAACTTTATAATGTGGATGATTGTAAATTTATGAAGGGAGGGAGAGTGGAGTGGGAAATACGCTAGCTGGCAACCTGTGGAATGTAAACAAAGGGCGCATCATTGTACTGCATACAAAACTTATGTACCACATTTCCACAAGGCTTTCCATTTTATCCATTGCAGAGTCACGAGTTCAGGTGGTTCTTTTAGCTTGCAAGGAAGATATGATCTCACCAGTCTTCTTAATAGAGTCTGTTGATTTGAAAATGGTAGACAGTAGATGGAGTCAAGCCATGGTGGCAAGCAATGCTATTAGTTTTCTCACCTCTTTTTTGTGTTTGTGAATAATATCCAGCTTCACTTCAAGAGTAAGAGACTTCCTGGTCTTCTTAGCAATGCTACATAAATTTAAGATCATCAACATGATAAAGTTATGTACATATATACATTAGTGTACATTATAATGACTTTAATTAAACTGCCTAAATGTTTAACTTTTTACTTTTATTAAACCTTTCACTGTACTATGATGCACTCTCGCTTTGTTTACTCTCAATGGAAGTTCAAGTCAGGGATTAAACTTGTTATAATCGGTTCGTGTAACGAAGTTTCGCTTAACGAAGGTTTTTTTAGGAACGTAACCCCTTCATTAAGTGGAGGTTGCCTGTATCCATAAATCTTGTTGCTGACAACAAGGGAAATCCAGAACAAAACCAAACCAGCATCAGTGAACAACCCTCAGCGCCAAAACTATTGGCCCAAGGGAAAAGGTATTTAGATACCTATGATTAATATACCGTAGGTAAAAGGAGGCAAGGGTGGTCATACTCTTCCACTTACCAGCCTTGAGGACCGAGCTCAGAGTTTTCTAAAGAGAACGCTGGTCGCAATAGCCTGAACCTTATGGACGTTCACTTTTAGAAGGCACAACTCTTCTGAGACACTCGCATAGGCCCTCCGAATCACCTTAAAAGTCCACTTAGGCAAGGTATGAGGGTGGAAAGCTTGTCTAGGATCTGAAACCATGAGCAACAACCTAAAGCAGGCCGGCTGACAATCCCTAGTCCTGCAAAGATACTCACTGACCGTCCAAACTGGACAAAGAAGGCAGTCTACCTTGTCCTCCCTGACAAAATCAAGAAGAGCAGGAATAGTGAACTTATCAAAGGAATGCTTTTCCGGACACTGAGTCCCCCGCAGAAGGGAACCGCCTTGTCATGGTGGGGGGGGCTTGCATGCCCCTGTGACCTGGCGAGCTAGGCTAGAAGGGGCTTTGGCCCCTGCTCTGCTCTTTCAAGGGGGAGAGGGCTACTCATGTTAGTAAGGTTGCCAGTGAGGGGCCAGACAAAATGGTTGCTTCATAGGCTGCCAGTGGACCAGCGGAGCCACCCACTGGAGGGATCGCACCATAGAGGGTCGTCCTGTGTTGGATGGTTGGGTGTCCAGGCTGGGATGCTTTGGGAGGGGGGTCTCAGCTCTGTCGTGGACAAACATCCGCATCATGTGGGGCCTTTTTTTTTTAAAACGACTGGTCCACATTGGGATGAGGTACCCCATCCATGGCAGCCAGCGCTCGCTCCCACTGTAGTCCCAGTAGGTGGTTTCTTTTGCCCCTGGAGCTAATCTTTTGTGTTACTGTATGTTTATGGGAAAACACAAAAAACTATCAGGTTCTCGTGAGATAGCTGACCTGGCCCGCGAGACGTCATCTTCAGGTATGAGTAGGGAGGAGGATTCCCCTCCACAAATGCCTCCCACAGCAGTCTCCTGTTCTGGGAGTTCTTCTGAGGGATGCATCTCTGCTGGTTTGGACTCACTTTTGATGGTAAATGTTAATTTATCTTTTTCTTATCACACCTTGCACTCCCTTCTCAAGGCGTATGGCACAGTTTTTTGCATTCGACTTGTTTATGATAAGGACTTTCTATCTAACTGCTGCTATGTGACATTTCTGTCATGTGATGAAGCCTGTTTGGCTTTTGAACATGTAGCATCTCTGCCTCTTGCCGGCTCTTGCTTTAAGACCGAACTTTTCCACTCACGTAATATTTCAGACAGTGACATGGAATATATCCCAAATATTTTTGACTATTATTTAGAGAATTCAGTTCCAGAAGTCCGCCAGATTCCGCCTCCACGTTGGTTTGTGGTGTACTACAGAAATGGGCGTGGGAATTTCATCCATGTCACCCGGTACCTGGCCAAAGAGATCGGCACGATTCCTGAGGGAAATCTGAACAAGTACGGTAAGGGGGTGCTTGTGCGGGCTAAAGATATTATGCAAGCGAGAATGTTACAACATCTCCCATGCCCTACTGACAGCATGTTTGAGACCGTGAAGGCTCATCCCACCTTTAACCCCTTCAATACGGTGACGCCTATGTAGGCGTCATGAAGCCCCAGTAGCATATACGGTGACACCTACGTAGGTGTCATATTTCTTTTCTGAGCTTTCTTCAGTTCAGTTGTCCCGTATAGTGTGTTGGATACCAACTACACACTCCGTATGCTGTCTTTGAAATCCTAGTGCTCCCCCCACCATCCTTGTCTCCACCAATCACTAAAGATAAGCTACATGCGTCCCGCCTTGTGTCTAAAATTCCCCAATGGCATAGACTGTTCCCATCTCTCTCTCTCTCTCTCTCTCTCTCTCTCTCTCTCTCTCTCTCTCTCTCTCTCTCTCTCTCTCTCTCTCTCTCTCTCTCTCTCTCTCTCTCTCTCTCTCTCTCTCTCTCTCTCTCTCTCTCTCTCCTTTCTCCCTCCCCATCTCCCTTCCCACCCTTCCCCTCTCCCTCTCGAAAGATAAGTTACATGCCTTGTAACATTCGTGAAAACACACACACACACACACGCACACACACACACACACACACACACACTAAAGAAACTTACGTATGAGCGGAATGTAATGTATTCCAACATAAATGGAGTGATATCGGGGATTTTAGAACTCAACGATTACTTGAGGGACAAGAACCCAGATATTGTGGGTCTTACTGAAACAAAACTGAGAGAGGGAGAAGACCTGATGATGGTTGGAGAAGGAAATATAATGTTTGGAAAAGAAATAGAGTAGGTAAGATGGGAGGAGGAGTGATGTTGCTGGTTAAAAAGATATAAAGGTGGATCAAGTGAAAGAAGGTATGGGAAAGGCAGAAGTGCTAAAGATCAGAGCAGAAACTAATGAAGGAAAAAGAGGCACTACATAGTGGTGTACGTACCACCTAAGACAAATGCATGGTCAGTACAGGAATATGAAGAAATGATAAGTGATACAGGAACATGTCTGGAAGAAATGTTGGGTGGCTGTGAACGAACTATAATGATGGGAGATTTTAATTGTAAAGAGGTGTGTTGGGAGGACTGGTCAATGGAAGGATCAGAGACAACATGGGAAATACACTATTGACACTGGCAATGGAAAATGTGTTAACTCAGTGGGTCAAAGAAGATACTAGGTTTGGAGGAGAGGAGCATCGTCAAGACTGGACTTGGTCTTTAGTACAGAGCCAATGGTCATTGAGGAGATGAGGGTGGAGTGCCCTTTAGCAAAGAGTGATCATGCAGTTTTGGAGTTCAAGGTGATAGATGAAGAGAAATCTAGAAGAAATGAAGAATATAAAGTGGGAAGATGGAATTATGCCAAGACAGATTTTGGAAACCTAAAGAAATTCTTTCAAGAGACAAATTGGATGAAATTCAAGAGTGCTAAGGAGCAAATGAAAAGTGGAAGGAATTTATAAAAATATACAAAGAAGGTGAGAAAAATTTGTACCAATAAGACAACATAGAAGTTGGAAAGCAGGACTGGTTTAACGATAGATGTGAAAAGGCTAGAACAAGAAAAGAGGATGCATGGAAGAGGTGGAGAAGGAAAAGACGGATTAAGCAGTGGGAAAGTTACAAAAGAGCAAGAAATGAATATGTGTTGATTAGAAGAGAAGAAAGAAAGAAACAAGAAAAGGATATAATTGATAAATGTAAAGACCAACCAAGGCTTTTTACAGACATGTGAACAACAACATCAAAAATAGAGAAAGTATTGAAAGTTTAGAAGTAAATGGAGTATGCAGTGAAGATCCCAGGAAATGGCAGAGGCTATGAATGGATGCTTTCGGAAGGTATTCACAAAGGAGACTGCTTTTGACAAACCACTGGTAATGGAACAGAAAGGGATTATGAAGGAGTTTCAAGTAACTGTGGAGGAGATCAAGAATATGATGGGGAGTTTAGAAGTGAGAAAAGCTGTGGGACCTGATGGGGTATCAGGATGGATTTTAAGAGAATGCAGGAGCAATTGGCAGAAAAAGTTTGTGAAGTAATTGATGCCTCATTAAGGGAAGGTGTAGTGCCCCAAGACTGGAAAAGAGCTAACATTGTCCCAATCTATAAATCAGGTAACAAGAGAGACCCATTGAACTATAGACCAGTGTCACTTACAAGTGTGGTAGCTAAGATGTGTGAGAGGGTGGTGAAGAATAGATGGACAGACTTCTTGGAGAAAAATGACATACTTTGTGAGTGTCAATTTGGTTTTAGAAAAGGGCGTTCATGCACGACAAACCTGATATGTTACTATTCGAGGGTGATAGATGTAATACAGGAAAGAGATGGTTGGGCTGATGGAATATATCTGGATTTAAAAAGGCCTTTGATAAGGTACCACACGGAGACTGATCTGGAAACTTGAAATGGTAGGAGGAGTGCATGGCAGTTTACTAAAATGGATGGAAGACTTTTGGTAGGAAGAGAAATGAGAACAATAATTAAGGACAGACCATCAGAATGGGGCTTGGTGGAGAGTGGAGTTCCACAGGGATCAGTGTTGGCACCAGTAATGTTCGCGGTCTACATAAATGACATGGTGGATGGGGTGTCCAGTTATGTGAGCCTATTTGCAGACGATGCAAAATTGTTAAGAAAAGTGAGATGTGACAAAGATTGCGAACTACTCCAGGAAGACTTGGACAGAATATGGAAATGGAGCTGTACATGGCAAATGGAGTTCAACACGACAAAATGCAAGAAAATAGAGTTTGGCAAGAGTGAAAGAAGAATCAGGAGTATGTACAAGATAGGAAATGAAGACATAAAACCAGTCATGAAGAAAAAGACCTTGGGGTGACAATTACCAATGACCTATCGCCAGAGAGACATATAAACAAAATAATTGGAGAAGTATTGAACTTATTGAGGAACATAAGAGTGGCGTTCGTATATTTAGATGAAGAAATGATGAAGAAAATAATTACTGCAATGATAAGACCGAGGCTTGAATATGCAACAATACAGTGGGCTCGAACTTAAAGAAACACATAAGGAAACTAGAGAAAGTACAGAGGGCTGCAACAAAAATGGTGCCTGACTTAAGAGATTTGACTTATGAAGACAGACTGAAAAGAATGCAACTTCCGACCCTGGAAAACAGAAGAGAAAGGGGAGACCTGATAGCAATATACAGAGTGATGATTGGCATGGAAAAATGGATAGGGAAGATCTGTGTATGTGGAATGAAAGAATGTCGAGAGGGCATGGGAAAAACTAAAATGGCCACTTATAGGAGAGATGTGAAAAATATAGCTTCCCTCATAGAAGGGTGGAAGCATGGAATAGTTTAGACGTGGAAGTGGTCAACGCAAGGAATATTCATGATTTTAAGAAAAAGCTGGACATTAATAGATATGGAGACGGGACAACACGAGCATAGCTCTTTTCCCGTATGTTACAATTAGGTAAATACAATTAGGTAAATACACACACACACACACACACACACACACACACACACACACACACACACACACACAGACAGACGGCAGAGGAAGGACGCGATACCGTCGCTCCGAGAATCAGCTGATCTTCACTACCTTTGTTTGGGTTTACAGTGGCCTGGGCAATAAGTGTGGACTCATTTTTTTCATGAATACAGTGTTAAATAATAATGAGTGAGAAAGATATTCCATCTAAATGCAGGTATGTGACAAGGAAAGAATGAAAGCTGATGATGACAATGTTGGTGAGGGAGGAGGAGAATTTGAAGGCTTTGATCGGCGCAAACTTCACTATTTGATAGAGTCTTAACTATCGAACGTAAATTAGATAAATTGATAAAGGAGAGTATGGGAATGAAAGAGAATGAAGAACAGGATAAAGAGCTCCAGAAATTGAAAGAAAGGATACAAAGAGTGGAAGAAAATGAAACTAGGCTAAGAACCGAAAATGAAGAATTAAAAGTCCAAATAGCGAACTATAAGAAATTGATGGAAGAAGGACTGGTAAAGCCGAGAAAGAAAAAGAAAAGCTAAAAGATCTAGTTAACAAAGAAGAAGAAAGAGTACAAGACGTGATTAAAAAAGAAGTACAAGCATGGAGAATCCAAGATAAGAAAGACAAGGAATCATTTCAAGAAGTATTTCAAGAACAGTTAAAAGAAAGAGATGAAAATATGACAAGCAAAATGATAGGAGTCCTCAAGAAAAAAGAAAATTTAGTAAGAGAAATTGCGGAAAAAAGAAGAGTGTAATTATTTTTGGACTGAAAGAAAAAAATGTTAAATATAGACCAAGAAGGGAAAAAGACGAAATGAAATCAATAAAAGACCTACTAAAACATCTGAATGACGAGGATAGACAGAACTTAGAAGAGGAAGTAGAAGAAATCCATAGAATGGGACCATATCAAGAAGGAACAGTGAGACCAATTAAGATATTACTAAAATCACAAGCAGCAGCAGAAGAAGTACTATATACAAAAACGAAACTCAGAGAAACAGAAGGTTGCAAAGATATATATATAAAGAAAAATAGAAACGAGGAGGAAAGGAAGAGACACAATGAACTGGTGGCAGAAGCAAGAGAAAAAATAATGAAAGGTCAGAGGAGGAGAAGAAGGCATTTTTTTGGAGAATTATAGGAGACAGGATAAGGAAATGGTATATAAAAGAGAAAGAAGAGAAAAGAATGGAGCAAGTTTAACTAAAATGATAAGAACAAGAGATTAAAATGATGTATACAAACATAGATGGATTTTATCTAGTAAATTAGAATTAAGAGATTACATAAAGAAAGAAGAACCAGATATTGTATGCCTGGTGGAAACAAAGTTAAATGAGGCAATAAAAATAGACATAGATAAAAGGTATAATATATGGAGGAGAGACAGAGTGGGTAAAGGAGGAGGAGGAGTCATGATGATGTTGAGGAAGGAGATAGTGGTAAATCAAGTGGAGTTTGGGGAAGGAAAATCAGAAATACTGTATGTTAAGATGCATATTAACAAAAAGGATTTAACAATCATTGGAACATATGTGCCACCAAAAACAAACTCATGGACTAACCAAGAATATAGAGACATGATAGATGACACAATAAGGAGTCTTACAAGAATCATTAAGGAAAGGAGAAAAGTGATATTGATAGGAGATTTCAACTGTAAGGAAGTAGACTGGGAAAATTATGAAAGTGGTATGGGGGAAGATGCCTGGGGAGATAGGTTCCTGAACCTAATGATAGATAATTTGATGGTCCAAAGAGTAAAGGAAAACACAAGATTCAGAGGAAACGATGAGCCGGCAAGATTAGACCTAGTTTTTACAAGGGATATACCAATTAACGATGATATAAGATACAAGTGCCCACTGGGAAAGAGTGACCATGTAATATTAGAGATGGATATAGAAGAAGGAAAGGAAGATAGAGATGAATCATACAAAGGAGACCGATTAAATTACAGAAAGGCTAATATTGAGAATCTTAAGAACTATTTTAAAAACGTAAACTGGGAGGAGATGGAAAACTCATTAACGGTTCAAGAGAAATATAACTTATTTTGGAAATATACAAAACTGGGGTCAGGAATATGTTCAAATATAGACCTAAAGAAGAAGGAAAGAAAGATTGGTTTAATGCAAGATGTGCTAGGGCAAAGGAGAAACGAGATGGAGCATGGAAAAGGTGGAGAAGAAACAGAAATCCAGAAAATAAGAAAACTTCAAAACAGCAAGAAATGAATATGCTAAGGTGAGAAAGGAAGAAGAAAAGAACTATGAAAAGGACATTGTCGAAAATGTAAGGAACAACCAAAATTGTTCTACAGATTCATAAATGGAAAAATAAGACAAAAAGAAACAATAGAAAGGTTAAAAGGAGAAAACGGAATGGTGGAAGACCCAAAAGTATGGCAGAACTGTTAAATAGTAAATTTCATGAGGTCTTTACTAAGGAATCCAAATTTGAAAGACCACAGGGTAATAGAGAGACTGTCTATATGAAAGAGATTAAAGTAACCAAGCTTGAAATAAAAAGTTGATGACGGAATTGGATGAGGAAAAGGCAATGGGACCGGATGAAGTCTCAGGCAGAATACTGAAAGAATGTAGGGAAGAACTAGCAAGTCCAATATACAACATCATAAAATGCTCAATAGAAAATGGAACAGTGCCAGTGGAGTGGAAAAGAGCTGAGGTGGTTCCCATATATAAGAGCGGAAGGAAGGAAGAACCTTTAAATTACAGGCCGGTATCACTAACTAGTGTAATATGCAAGATGTGTGAAAAGTAATAAAGAAGCAATGGATCGAGTTTCTTGAAGACAACAAAATATTATCAAATAGCCAATTTTGTTTTAGAAAAGGTCGGTCATGTGTGACAAATTTATTGAGTTTCTACTCTAGAATAGTTGATAAAGTACAAGAGAGAGAGGGATGGGTTGACTGTATTTATTTAGATCTAAAAAAGGCTTTTGATAAAGTGCCACATGAAAGATTACTATGGAAGTTAGAGGAGAAGGGTGGCTTAAAAGGAAGCACATTGAGATGGATGAAGAATCACTTAAGGGGGAGAGAAATAAGGACGATAGTTAAAGATATGAAGTCCAAGTGGAGAACAGTAGACAGCGGAGTGCCACAGGAGTCAGTATTGGCACCAATACTTTTCTCGTATATATAAATGACATGCCAGAGGAGTGAACAGCTACATAAATCTGTTTGCAGACGATGCGAAACTGTGCAGAGTCATTAAACAAAAGAGGATTGTGAAATACTACAGGAAGACTTAAACAAGATCTGGAAATGGAGCAAAAAATGGGAGATGGAATTCAATGTGGACAGAAGCCATGTCATGGAAATGGGAAAAAGTGAAAGACGACCAGTGGGAATCTATAAGATGGGAGATGGAGTAGAACTAGAAAAAGTAAAAAAGGAAAAGACTTGGGAGTGACAATGGAAGAAAATAATCAACCGGTTAGCCATATTGATAGAATTTTCAGAGAGACGATAATTTGCTAAGGAATATTGGAGTAGCATTTCACTATATGGACAAGGAAATGATGAAGAAATTGATAAGTACTAAAATAAGACCTAGATTGGAATATGCAGGAGTTGTGTGGACTCCCCATAAAAGAAACACATAAGAAAATTAGAGAGACTACAAAAATGGCTACAAGAATGGTTCCAGAATTTAAAGGGATGGCATATGAGGAGAGACTAAAGGCAATGGATCTACCAACCTTGGAGCAGAGAAGAGAGAGAGGGGATCTGATACAAGTTTATAAATTGATTAACGGAATGGATGAAGTGGATAATGAGAAACTGATCCTGAGAGAAGAATATGACTTTAGAAGCACAAGATCGCATAGTAAGAAACTAAGGAAGGGGACGATGTAAGAGAGATGTTAAAAAATTTAGTTTCCCGCAAAGATGTGTTGAGACTTGGAACAGTTTGAGTGAGGAAGGGGTATCAGCAAAGAGTGTACATAGTTTTAAAGAAAAATGATAAGTGTAGATATGGAGACGGGACCACACGAGCATAAAGCCCAGGCCCTGTAAAACTACAACTAGGTAAATACAACTAGGTAAATACACGGCCCGGTAGCTCAGTGGTTAGAGCGCTGGCTTCACAAGCCAGAGGACTGGGGTTCGATTCCCCGGCCGGGTGGAGATATTTGGATGTGTCTCCTTGCACGTGTAGCCCCTGTTCACCTAGCAGTGAGTAGGTACGGGATGTAAATCGAGGAGTTGTGACCTTGTTGTCCCGGTGGGTGGTGTGTGCCTGGTCTCAGGCCTATCCCAAGATCGGAAATAATGAGCTCTGAGCTTATTCCGTAGGGTAACGTCTGGCTGTCTCATCAGAGACTGCAGCAGATCAAACAGTGAATTACACACACACACACACACACACACACACACACACACACACACAGGATAAGGATAAGGATAAGGAAATGGTATATAAAAGAGAAAGAAGAGAAAAGAATGGAGCAAGTTTAACTAAAAATGATAAGAACAAGAGATTAAAAATGATGTATACAAACATAGATGGGATTTTATCTAGTAAATTAGAATTAAGAGATTACATAAAGAAAGAAGAACCAGATATTGTATGCCTGGTGGAAACAAAGTTAAATGAGGCAATAAAAATAGACATAGATAAAAGGTATAATATATGGAGGAGAGACAGAGTGGGTAAAGGAGGAGGAGGAGTCATGATGATGTTGAGGAAGGAGATAGTGGTAAATCAAGTGGAGTTTGGGGAAGGAAAATCAGAAATACTGTATGTTAAGATGCATATTAACAAAAGGATTTAACAATCATTGGAACATATGTGCCACCAAAACAAACTCATGGACTAACCAAGAATATAGAGACATGATAGATGACACAATAAGGAGTCTTACAAGAATCATTAAGGAAAGGAGAAAAGTGATATTGATAGGAGATTTCAACTGTAAGGAGGTAGACTGGGAAAATTATGAAAGTGGTATGGGGGAAGATGCCTGGGAGATAGGTTCCTGAACCTAATGATAGATAATTTGATGGTCCAAAGAGTAAAGGAAAACACAAGATTCAGAGGAAACGATGAGCCGGCAAGATTAGACCTAGTTTTTACAAGGGATATACCAATTAACGATGATATAAGATACAAGTGCCCATTGGGAAAGAGTGACCATGTAATATTAGAGATGGATATAGAAGAAGGAAAGGAAGATAGAGATGAATCATACAAAGGAGACCGATTAAATTACAGAAAGGCTGATATTGAGAATCTCAAGAACTATTTTAAAAACGTGAACTGGGAGGAGATGGAAAACTCATTAACGGTTCAAGAGAAATATAACTTATTTTTGGAAATATACAATACTGGGGTCAGGGAATATGTTCCGAATTATAGACCTAAAGAAGAAGGAAAGAAAGATTGGTTTAATGCAAGATGTGCTAGGACAAAGGAGAAACGAGATGGAGCATGGAAAAGGTGGAGAAGAAACAGAAATCCAGAAAATAAGGAAAACTTCAAAACAGCAAGAAATGAATATGCTAAGGTGAGAAAGGAAGAAGAAAAGAACTATGAAAAGGACATTGTCGAAAAATGTAAGGAACAACCAAAATTGTTCTACAGATTCATAAATGGAAAAATAAGACAAAAAGAAACAATAGAAAGGTTAAAAGGAGAAAACGGAATGGTTGAAGACCCAAAAAGTATGGCAGAACTGTTAAATAGTAAATTTCATGAGGTCTTTACTAAGGAATCCAAATTTGAAAGACCACAGGGTAATAGAGAGACTGTCTATATGAAAGAGATTAAAGTAACCAAGCTTGAAATAAAAAAGTTGATGACGGAATTGGATGAGGAAAAGGCAATGGGACCGGATGAAGTCTCAGGCAGAATACTGAAAGAATGTAGGGAAGAACTAGCAAGTCCAATATACAACATCATAAAATGCTCAATAGAAAATGGAACAGTGCCAGTGGAGTGGAAAAGAGCTGAGGTGGTTCCCATATATAAGAGCGGAAGGAAGGAAGAACCTTTAAATTACAGACCGGTATCACTAACTAGTGTAATATGCAAGATGTGTGAAAAAGTAATAAAGAAGCAATGGATCGGGTTTCTTGAAGACAACAAAATATTATCAAATAGCCAATTTGGTTTTAGAAAAGGTCGGTCATGTGTGACAAATTTATTGAGTTTCTACTCTAGAATAGTTGATAAAGTACAAGAGAGAGAGGATGGGTTGACTGTATTTATTTAGATCTAAAAAAGGCTTTTGATAAAGTGCCACATGAAAGATTACTATGGAAGTTAGAGGAGAAGGGTGGCTTAAAAGGAAGCACATTGAGATGGATGAAGAATTACTTAATGGGAAGAGAAATAAGGACGATAGTTAAAGATATGAAGTCCAAGTGGAGAACAGTAGACAGTGGAGTGCCACAGGGGTCAGTATTGGCACCAATACTTTTTCTCGTATATATAAATGACATGCCAGAGGGAGTGAACAGCTACATAAATCTGTTTGTGGACGATGCGAAACTGTGCAGAGTCATTAAACAAAAAGAGGATTGTGAAATACTACAGGAAGACTTAAACAAGATCTGGAAATGGAGCAAAAAATGGGAGATGGAATTCAATGTGGACAAAAGCCATGTCATGGAAATGGGAAAAAGTGAAAGACGACCAGTGGGAATCTATAAGATGGGAGATGGAGTAGAACTAGAAAAAGTAAAAAGGAAAAGGACTTGGGAGTGACAATGGAAGAAAATAATCAACCGGTTAGCCATATTGATAGAATTTTCAGAGAGACGATAATTTGCTAAGGAATATTGGAGTAGCATTTCACTATATGGACAAGGAAATGATGAAGAAATTGATAAGTACTAAAATAAGACCTAGATTGGAATATGCAGGAGTTGTGTGGACTCCCATAAAAGAAACACATAAGAAAATTAGAGAGACTACAAAAAATGGCTACAAGAATGGTTCCAGAATTTAAAGGGATGGCATATGAGGAGAGATTAAAGGCAATGGATTTACCAACCTTGGAGCAGAGAAGAGAGAGAGGGGATCTGATACAAGTTTATAAATTGATTAACGGAATGGATGAAGTGGATAATGAGAAACTGATCCTGAGAGAAGAATATGACTTTAGAAGCACAAGATCGCATAGTAAGAAACTATGGAAGGGACGATGTCTGAGAGATGTTAAAAAATTTAGTTTCCCGCAAAGATGTGTTGAGACTTGGAACAGTTTGAGTGAGGAAGTGGTATCAGCAAAGAGTGTACATAGTTTTAAAGAAAAATTGGATAAGTGTAGATATGGAGACGGGACCACACGAGCATAAAGCCCAGGCCCTGTAAAACTACAACTAGGTAAATACAACTAGGTAAATACACAAAAACAACAAATTTTCTAATTTCTCTCTCTCTCTCTCTCTCTCTCTCTCTCTCTCTCTCTCTCTCTCTCTCTCTCTCTCTCTCTCTCTCTCTCTCTCTCTCTCTCCTCTCCTCTCCTCCCTCCTCCCTCTTCCTCTCGAAGATAAGCTACATCTCCGCTTGTGTCTAAAATATTAGCAAATGTCACTCTCTCTCTCTCTCTCTCTCTCTCTCTCTCTCTCTCTCTCTCTCTCTCTCTCTCTCTCTCTCTCTCTCTCTCTCTCTCTCTCTCTCTCTCTCTCTCTCTCTCTCTCTCTCTCTCTCTCTCTCTCTCTCTCTCTCTCTCTCTCTCTCTCTCTCTCTCTCTCTCTCTCTCTCTCTCTCTCTCTCTCTCTCTCTCTCTCTCTCTCTCTCTCTCTCTCCAAGAGAGAAGCATCCACTTTCCTCTTCGAAGGCGATATAGTGACTAAAAAATAGCAGCATAATACACAAAGACGACAAGTATGACAAGCTTGCACGAGTTTCCAGGGCCAAGGCACTACCACCCGTATATCATACATCCGGCGCGAAGGGGTTAATTATAGTAAAGGTTGTGTTTACAGTCAGGATCTTTATGAATTTCCTGAGGAGGAAATACTAGTAATGTGCTCTAGTTCTGTCCATAAGGTGACTAAGATCCTCATCGTAGTCACCTTATGGTGACTAAGATTCTTTGGTTCCACCCTCCCAGACCATGTTCATATCGGGCCCATCAATCTTAGGGTGAGGCGTTTTATTTCCCGCCCTCTTCAGTGTTTCTCGTGCTATGGGTACGGTCATGGTAAAAGCTCCTGCAAGGAAGCTTCTCGATGTGGTAATTGCTCAGCATTAGACTCACAATCTGAGGAGCATTGTAATGTTGCTGCTTATTGTTTCCATTGCCACGATGCTCACCAGATATGTTCTAGGCATTGCTCGAGGTATCGCTTGGAGCAGGATATTCTACAGCTCGCTAATAGTCAGTTCATCAGCCTTGATAGCGCCTGTTGTGAACTCCTTTTTCCGCGAGAAGGACGGTACTGGTGCGACATCCTAAGCTTCATTGGCCGCTCTCTCATCAGCTGAGTCTGCGGATCCGAAGGCAACTCCTTCTGCTACCTCTCACTCTGTTGGGGCTGGTGGTCTTGTTCTTTTGGCTAATAGGTCCGACGACTCAGTTGAGTCATATGAAAGATGTGATGGGAATCCTCCGGATTTGACCAAAGTGACCCATGTAGTGGATGTCCATTTCCCTCCTGTATCGCTTAAGCCTTTGAAGGGCCTGACCAAGCGGCACCATGGCTCTGCGGAGTTGATAGATTTAGCTTAGCACCAAAGTAATCTAAGGTTTGTTTCTCTTGGTGCACATGATCGTGAGTCCTCCAGGGACCGCTCTGCAGTGGTAGCTTCAATGGTTTCCGCTCAGCCTTCTGTGACACCCTGTGTCTCAGATAGGGCTTCTTGTGATGAGGATGGTCTTAGCATGGAGTTGTCTGATGATGTTATCACAGCCGTCTCTCGTGGACCCACTGTGTCAAAAAGTGCAGTGCAGCCTGACCCTCGTCCTCCGATGACCGGTAAGAATGGTGATAATTCACATTACTCACCAGTAGGCCGAAAGGCTGCGGTCCATCAGACTGGCACATCTCAACTCCTGGTGTCTTCTTGTCGGTTAATTATAAAGTATACGAGACTTACCGTAGGTCAGTTGAAGTATGCTTTGGATTTTAGGAGTCAAATCACCTCTGCCGTAGTGGAGATTTTTACATGAGATAAACCATCCGCGCACTGGCCAGTCAGACTTCAAAGCCACGAACACCCACATGATATCACCTAACATGTTATTAATCATAAATACAAGTAATCCTTGTAAAACATTTGAACAAGGGTGGGAAGTGGTGGGCATGTAAAAATCTCCACTATGGCAGAGGTGATTTGACTCCTAAAATCCAAAGCATACTTTAACTGACCTACGTTAAGTCTCGTATACTTTATAATTTTACTTCGTCAAATCACCTTCTGCCATGTGAAGATTCCTACATCAGGCTTTAAAGCCATGCGGGTATCGTGCCTAAACAACTGCCTCTCAAAAGCATTGTAATATGGGATCAAAAACCACAATCTTGCATTGGAAATTTCATTATACATAAATTCATTATCACATGAAGTTCACTACCCATTACAATTGAACCTCTATACCAAATTTCAAATACATCTGTATTTTAAGAGAGTAACAAAACCACTCTGGCAATTCCAACTTCTGCCACACTACCTTTGTCCCAATAAACTTGCAAAAGTCATTTTAAGCAATTTTTTCAATATCCAAACATAACAATACAATTTTAACACAAAAGAGTAACCAACCTACTCCAACACTGCTTCTTGAAAAGAGTCTACTTCTTTAACAATTTGTTTGTCATAGTACTTTGCAAAAGTACTTTCTTGTGTCCATCCTGCTTTGGACAAAATACAAGCAATGGGTATTGACCTAGCCTTGGCTTTAGATACTGCAGCAGGTCTAACACTACCTGCTGTAAATCTTGATGTATCCACTCCTGACCTATAAAATATAAAGCATTGTTTTAATCCATCGGGATATGGAATCTTCAGTAACCGGCTTGTGTGGTTTAATGTAACTGATGAGTAATGTATCGTTGAACTGGGAAAACTCCTGTCTGAGTCCCTCAGTCCTTTCCAAATAATGTTTCAATGTTGCATAAACACATAAACGTGAGTCCTTAGACTATGCTTGAAATTTAACAGTCCGTATATTAAATGTAGGCCTACACTGCTTAATGTTTCCTCTTAAATAAACTCAAATGAAATCTTTATCTATGTGCATACCCTGTGTACACAACAGATGCAAAGTTTGTACTCTAACTGCTTGAGTCAATGCCATTAGCAAAACCAATTTCAACGACAAATCCTTAAGTGTCAAAATGTGCAAAGGATACATAGATGTTAACATTGTCAGAACTGGCTGATCATCCCACGTTTCCATATATCTAGTTGATGGTGGTCTTAGGTTAAATATGCCCTTCATGAACCTGATGACTAATGAATGAATACCCGCTCTGCATCCATTCATGACAATCCGTAGTGATGAGAGGGCACTTCTTGCAGTGTTGACCGACTCATAACCCACATTCCTGTTGAAAGTTTCAGATAGAAAATTTATGATGTTTGAGACAGTGGGATCAAATGGACTAACGTCCCATCTATTACAAAACTGTGTCCATCTCTTAAGCCTTAAGGTGTGGTCTATATTGTTTCCCCATCCCCGGTTTCCACGAGGCCAGGATGATGTCCGCACCTTCCTCAGAAATGCCTCTGCTTCGCAGGTGCTGCCTGATAGAAGGCACGCCATCAGTTGAGTGTGCCTCATAATCGGATGTTCTTTTCCCTGAAGATGTGTTTACTAGCACCTCTCTCTTTTGCGTGATGAGGCGAGGGTGATCTGTCAGTATCCTGACTAGTGTGCCCATCCATGGTTTCGATAACCACAGCGGGACCACCATCCACACTCTCGCCTCTTCTGCCCTTAACTTCTGCAGACACCTAGCGATCAATGAAAAGGGTGGAAAGATGTATGAAAGCTTAAATCTAGACCAGTTTAAAGTGAATGCATCCAAATATGTTGCACCTGGATCTGGGTTCCAAGAGCAATAGCAAGGTAGTTGTTTATTGAGCCTTGATGCAAACAAGTCAATCACCGGAGTACCAAAAATAATGCATAATTGTTGGAAAATATTAACATTGAGTTTCCATTCATGTCAGTCCTTAACTAACCGAGACGCCGAATCCGCCAACGTGTTCATGTTTCCTGGGATGTGAGAACATGTTATCCAAGTATCATATGTGATGCACCAATCCCAGATATTGGTGGCTATCTCATTACAAATACTAGATTTTATGCCACCCATATGATTAACATAAGTCATTGCAGTAGTATTGTCACAAAAAAGCTTTGAGAACTGGAGCAAACACTTGCAAAACTAATAGAATGGCCTTAAGCTCCAATGCATTAATGTGCAACCACCTTTCTTCAGGTGACCAACTACCGGCGACAGACTGATGGTGAACATGGCCGCCCCAACCTGTGTTTAAAGCGTCTGTATAGACGTCAATGTCCGTGCTTGTTCTAAAAATTTTCCTATTCTGTCTAGAAATGTTATTAATCCACCATTGAAGGTCAGATTTCATACCCTTTGTAATACTCATGTAACTATCAAAGTTCCCTTGTTTGATTTTCAAAGCTGCAATTTTTTCAGCTTCCAAATTCCTGTAATGTAGCTTGCCAAGCTCCACTGCTGGAATGGCAGCAACCAGTAGACCAATAGCTCTGGCTACTACCCTGATTCTACCTGTACATTTATTTCTAAGTGTCTCACAGGATTGCGTGATTTTCTGAGTCCTGTGTTGTGGCAATGAAACAGTCATATTATTAGTATCAATAATATTACCCAAGTATTCAATGGTTTGAGTGGGCTCCAGCACAGATTTGTCCACATTAATGCAAAAACCTAGTTTATGAAGTAATTCAATGGTATCATCTACACAAGCCAGACAGCCTGTCCTAGACTTATTACAAATTAAAGAATCATCAATAAAACTAGTAATTACATGGCCTTTTTCTCTCAATGCAGCAAAAACTGGCTTCATCAATTTGGTGAAAATTCTTGGCCCCTCGGAAATACCATTAGGTAGGCACGTGAACTGATAGATGAAGTCTTTCCATTTAAAACATAAATATTTCTGTTGTTCTTCTGCCACTTTCACTGTGTAATAAGCGTGTTTGAGATCAACTGAAGTTAGATAGTCACCTGCATTAATAAGCCTAATGGCTTGCTCAAAATTCTCCATCTTAAAATGTTTATATGGAATGTGTTTGTTAAGTTCACTTAGGTTGAGCACCATCCTATAACCTCCATCCTCTTTAGGTCTCAAGAAAATGGGAGAAATAATTTGGTCCTGACTCCTCTTTGTCATAACAATAACCCCTAGCTCCAACAGTTTCAAAATCTCCTTATCAACAATAGCTTGTTCTTCTGTATTAAACTTATAAGCTAATTCACGCAAAAATAAATGTTCAATATCATTGACATTAATGTCCAGATGGCAGTGTTGTACCATGTCCAGAATAACTGGGTCTTTAGTAATTTCCAACCAGTTATGTACAAAATAGTGCAGTCTGCCTGCCACAAAAGTGTTGCTAACCTGATTTATCGTCAGGGCCTTTGTTGACCCTGACCCTTGGCGTTTTTTGGATCCAGGTCCTGTCGTGCCGAGTACTGCCTCTGGCTACCCCGGAAACTCCTCTGTGTTCCGTATGGCTGGAATCTAGCAATCTCGCTGTGTGGCTCCTGAATGCTGCCTTGCCCCAGAAGCTCCGTGATCTGCCTGAAGTGGACTTCCATGGGAAGAAAGGCTTCTTGTTGGATAACTTAACCTTCAATTTCTCAATTTCCTCAATCTGTTTAGTTGATTGAGAAATATCATCCCCAAACTGAAAATGGGTTATTGGCACTCTCTCAGAGCACAGATGTGCGTATTTGGGATTAATCTCTCTCTTCATTATGCATCGCCTTGCCAAATTGGTCCTGAAATTGGCATGACCCAGAAGTGCCAGTGCACCATTAATCTTACTAACCTCTTGTGCCAGCTGTGAGTTACCAGTATTCTGCGCCAGGTTATCCAACTTTGTTATGATGGTACCCGTAGAAATAATGTCAGCACTTACCTCCATGAGGCGAGAGTCAGCTTTCTTGGCATCCGTTTTCAAGGCTGCCATGATTTGTGGGTTGCACTCTACAGGTGCCAGGGCAGGACAGTTGTTGGGACGCCTGGTAACTGTATCTTCTGTAATGGCTTTATAATCCTCCTCCTGCAGTCCTTTTTCAAAAAATAAATTCACCATAGCAGCCACCTTATGGTCAGTATCCTCATCAACACTGTCCGTGGGTCCCAGAACTTTGGAAGCCTGCAATAAAACACTGCCCCGATGAGGAACCTCTCTAATTTCACCTTCCTCCTCATCAGTGGAGACCACAAACCCAGAAAAAGTCGCAGGCGAAGCAGCTGCCTGAAGTACTTGCCTGGTAATTTACTTGGTGCATCTGTGGGTCAGGGGACATGTTAGCCGACAGTTTAGCCACTTCACCTTTCAAATGCACCAGTTCTTTCATGACCATTTGCCAGGAAGGAACATTTTCCTCATGAACTGGGGACGTCTGTGCACGTGTGCGCTGAACTGGTTTGTTTACATCCTGGCGGCGCCGAATCCGACTGTCATGCACCCTCTCCAGCCTTGCCTGGGAGTCGTCCGAGCTATCCATTGACCTCACACTATCCCTTGATGACCCAGTGGCACTTCTCCTGCTGTTACCATGGCAGGACACCTCAGGTGACAGGGCTGTGCGGTCCTCCAGCCCTGACATGACTGACACCTGCACCCAACAAGCCACAAGCCTGCATTAGCTCACAAAATTTACCAACTTGGCAAAATTGGCAGGCCTATCCCATACCAATGCCCTATGGCAGGCCCATCCCATACCATAGATCCAACCTGAGTATACAGGGCAAAGTACCTGTCGTGACAAACACCCATCGAAGGAAATACCGTGGAAAACGATGACCACGTCTGAAGAACATGTCTGACCAGCACGGGAACGGTCCAGCAACTGACTGGCCGGTGCACGGATGGCTTATCTCGTGTAGGAATCTCCACTTAGCAGAAGGTGATTTGATGAAATAAAATTGTATGCACTAAGACTGAGGAAAATCTGTCAGTCTAAACAAGTGAAGCAATTATAAAATTGTCCACTGAGTAAACACAGCAAGGGAAAGCTATATGTGGATAAATAACAACTTACAGGAATTGACATCTGTAAGGAACTCACTTCCGGGCCTCAGACAGCGAGTGCGCGCTCAAGATGACTATACAGCTGTAAACCTTCCAAGGGCTGGAACAATAGACAGTTAATAACACATGTCAATCCTGGTGAGGTCGCCATGTATGAAGGAAAACGGGAGGCCATGATCTCTCGCCCTCAAAATATATGATGTTATGCCTGGAATAATTGGACTAGCCCTTTGGAAAAGGAAAACAACACAAAACAGAACGAGTGTATTAACACTAAGAGACAATATGATAAACAACCAAACCACTGCTGTCGTGTGCAAGGAGACGGCATGCTGAGTCACCGGGGTTGGGTGCACTGGTGAAGATCCACTCAGCACAAAGCCGGGAGTTGAAGTCAAGAAACTGGGGTGCAGCAGGAGATGACAGCGGTAGCAGGTGGAGGTATGGAGAGAAGCAGCAGGAGCCCAGGCTGGCTGCTTTTCCGGTGAGACAAGGAACCAGCTTGAAGAGAGACGAGGTGTTCACCAAGGGATGGTGTGCTGGTGTCTGTCTTGGCTTCAAAACCTGGATCCAATTGTAGCCTCAGAAAGGGAGAAGCCAAGGCCAGTAGCAAAGCCTCATGTACCAGAGATCCAAACTTAACAAGGGCTGGCCTGGGAGGTATAATGAAGCCGGCAGAGCGTATAGTAACTACCAAGGCAAGGTAGTTTAGGAAGGGAGGAAAAGCCGGCATGGTGTATCTCCCTCACACTCTACGTTTTCAAGTCAGCAGACTCTATTAAGAAGGCTGGTGAGACCGTATCTTCCTTGCAAGTTAAAAGAAGCACCTGAACTCATTACTCTACAATGGATAAAATGGAAAGCCTTGTGGAAATGTGGTACATAAGTTTTGTATGTGATACAATGATGCTCCCTTTGTTTACATTCCACAGGGTGCCTGTTAGTGTCTTTCCTGTTTCACTCTCCCTCCCTTCATAAATTTAAGATCAACATTATAAAGTTACGTACATACATACACTAGTGTACATTATAATGACTTAAATTAAACTGCCTAAATGTTCAACTTCTTAATTTTTGCTTTCATTAAACCTTTCACTGTACTATGATACACTCTCGCTTTGTTTACTCTCAATGGAAGTTCAAGTCAGGGGTTAGACTTGTTATAATCGGTTCGCTTAACGAAGTTTTGCTTAACGAAGGGTTTTTTAAGAACATAACCCCTTCGTTAAGCGAGGGTTGCCTGTAGTTTGAGAGAAGAGTTCAGCTTTCGAGGCAGAAGAGAGGGCAATGGTTCCATCAGGATTAGATAAAGGAGGGAAAGATGAAGTTAAATTATTGGAGATGTTTCTAGCAAGATACCAGAAGTCTCGAGGGGAGTTTGATTTTGAAAGATTTTTACATTTTCTATTTATGAAGGAGTGTTTGGCAAGTTGAAGAACAGACTTGGCATTATTCCTGGCAGAAATATAAAGTGTGTTTGATTCAGGGGATAGATAATTTTAGATTAATTCTTGATCTGTACTAGCTTAATTCTTCTGTCTATGGTAGTCTCATTTTATTAGAAATTGATAGAGAATGAATGATACATTCTTATATAAGAAGTAAAATGACAAAGACTATAAATAGAGTATTTGTGATTTTTTTTCTTTGAAGTAACATGTAAATTGTTTTTTGAAATGTTTTGATCTGAATTCTTTATTTAACTATTGAATATTAGAAATTAGGCATAATTTTCTATTATTGATGTTCTATAATACACAGGTCTAAGAGAACGTCTCTTCAAGCGTCGGGATGAAGGTTATGTTTCTGGCACCCAACGGAGCCGTCAACTTAGACGAGGCAGAGGATGTAAGGAGAGAGCATCATCACTTCCAAAGTTGTTAGATAAGTAAGTGGAGTCCTTGAAAGTGGTTGTTAGTTATTCAGAAATGTAAAATAAGAACTATTGTATAGAGGAATTTCCCTCTGGTTTGAGTAAGGATATGAAATAATTTTTGGATGAATGATTATTTCAACAGAATAGTTCATGATGGTGGGTAACAATTGCAGTCTGAGTATAACACTCTATCTTGACGAGTGTATGAAATAATGAGGATGCAGAGCACATGGATTCACACTTCTGGAAGGAAAGCATTATCAATCCACGTCATTAGTCAGGATTTAGTTACACTCAGACAGTGGACAGGATTATACTCCTGCTCCCACTCAAAGTGTCACACCTCAGCTAGCAGGCAGAGCAGTTTAGCTTCATTCAGCATACTACTACTCCAGACAGACATTCTACCCAGTAATACAGCCAAGTACTCTGTTTAAATATCAGGCCTCTGCAGGTAGGTGCTTAGTTTGATATATGTCCTCTAAACTAAGATAATCTATAACCTGGCATTAGGTCTTACATACTATTGATTCACCATAGTGGTCCTTCAAAGCAGATCCTCACTGGTGAAACAAGTAATGTCTGCTGTGTTTATCACTATGTCCACATGTTGTTAGAGCACCTTGGAACATGACAATGGCCACATGTTGGGTTCATACCATAATAAGAGTAGTCCAAATAATACTTTGATTTGCTATATTACCTTAAAAAATAAGAAAATTAATGATCTTAATAAATAAAATAAAATAAATAAAGAGAATCAGATGGGAACTCAAAGCAAGTATTACCACCTTCACCTAGGATCTAACAACATTTATTCATGATGCCAGTGTGTATAGATTAAAGGTGAAACAAACAATCATAAAGAATACTCATGAAAATCACAGCAATGAGAAATATATACTTTTATTGACCAGACTAGTTTACAAGAAGCAGTAGTATACACATGTATTATATGAAGAGAAAATTGATGGTATCCATGATATTTTAGTTGGACTAGAAGTCACTCAAGAAACCCCTTAATGGGAAAGTAAAGAAACCCTGTTCAGACTACCTAAACTTAATTTTACCTTCTTTCAGTAATGATTTGACCAGGTGTGTAGAATTCTGAGACATTTTTTTTTTAATGTTCCAGCCACCTATATAAAGATCTAACATGTTCACAAACTCACAATCTTCAGGGCCAGTTGGAGGGAGAGGCAGCTCAACTAATATTAGGATTTAAACTAGGAGGCTCCAATTTATTTATTTTTTTTTTTTTTTTACATTACAAGGGCACTGGCCAAGGGCAAACACAGTGTTGGAAAAAAAAAAAAAATCCCGCTGGTTGCCAGGCCCTGTTAAAAGAAAAGTAGAAAGAGAAAAAACAGAAAAATCTAAAAGGAGGGTCCAGTTAACGTAAGAGGTGTCTTGACACTCCTCTTTTGAAAGAGTTTAAGTCAGGCAGGTGGAAATACAGACACAGGTAGAGAGTTCCAGAGTTTACCAGTGTAGGGAATGAAGGAGTGAAGATACTGGTTAACTCTTGCATTAGGAAGATGGACAGAATAGGGATGAGAAGAAGTAGAGAGTCTTGTGCAGCGAGGCCGCAGGAGGGGAAGGCATGCAGTTAGCAAGTTCAGAAGAGCAGACAGCATGAAAACAGCGGTAGAAGACAGATAAAGATGCAACATTGCGGCGGTGACTTAAAGAATCAAGACAGTCAGTTAGAGGAGAAGAGTTGATAAGACGAAAAGCTTTAGATTCCACCTTGTTTAGTAAAGCTGTGTGTGGATCCCCCAGACATGAGAGCCATACTCCATACACGGGCGGATAAGGCCCTTGTACAGAGCAAGCAGCTGGGAGGGAGAGAAAATGGACGAAGACGCCATAGGACACCTAACTTCTTGGAAGCTGATTTAGCAAGAGTAGAGATGTGAAATTTCCAGTTTAGATTTTTAGTGAAGGATAGACCGAGTGTGTTTAATGTAGAGGAGAGGGAAGTTGAGTGTTATTGAAGAAGAGAGGATAGTTGTCTGGAAGGTTATGTCGAGTAGATAGTTGTAGAAATTGAGTTTTGAGGCATTGAACAAAACCAGGTTTTCTCTGCCCCAATCAGAAACAAGTGAAAGATCAGAAGTTAGGCGTCCTATAGCATCTCGCCTTGAGTCATTTAATTGTTGTTGGGTTGGGCGTCTGTTGAACGCTGTTGAATAATGCAGGGTGGTATCATCAGCATAGGAGTGGATAGGGCATTGAGTCAGATTTAGGAGATCATTGATGAATAATAGAAAGAGAGTGGGTGATAGGACAGAACCCTGTGGAACACCACTGTTGATAGTTTTAGGGAAGAACAGTGACCGTCTACTACAGCAGCAATAGAACGATCGGAAAGGAAACTGGAGATGAAGGTACAGAGAGAAGGATAGAATCCGTAGGAGGGTAGTTTAGAAATTAAAGATTTGTGCCAGACTCTATCGAAGGCTTTCGATATGTCAAGGCCGACAGCAAAGGTTTCACCGAAGTCCCTAAAAGAGGATGACCAAGATTCAGTTAGGAAAGTAAGAAGATCACCAGTAGATCTGCCTTTACGGAAACCATACTGGCAATCAGAGAGAAGGTTGTGAGCTGATAGATGCCTCATTATCTTCCTATTAAGGATAGACTCAAAGGCTTTAGAAAGGCAGGAAATCAAAGCTATAGGGCGGTAGTTAGAAGGATTGGAGTGGTCACCTTTTTTAGGGACAGGTTGAATGTGAGCAAACTTCCAGCAAGAAGGATAAATAGAAGTAGAGAGACACAGATGAAAGAGTTTGACCAGGCTGTGAGCGAGTTCGGAAGCACAGTTTTTGAGAACAACAGGAGGGACTCCATCCGGACCGTAAGCCTTCCGAGAATCAAGGCCAGAGAGGGCCAGGAAAACGTCTTTATAAAGAATTTTAATTTTAGGGATGAAGTAGTCAGAGGGTGGAGGAGTAGGAGGAATATGCCCAGAATCATCCAAAGTTGAGTTGGTAGCAAAGGTTTGAGCGAAGAGTTCAGCTTTAGAAAAGAAGAGACAGCTGTAGAGCCATCTGGATGAAGTAAAGGAGGGAAAGACGAAGAAGTAAAGTTGTTAGAGATATTATTGGCTAGATGCCAGAAATCTCGAGAGGAGTTAGAATTGGAAAGACTTTGACATTTTCTATTGATGAAAGAGTTTTAGTAAGTTGGAGAATAGATTTGGCATGATTACGGGCAGAAATATATAGGGCATGAGTTTCAGCAGTTGGATGGCTACGGAACCGTTTGTGAGCCGCCTCTATCATTGACAGCACGAGAACAAGCAGAGTTAAACCAAGGCTTTTTAGCTTTAGGGTTAGAGAAAGTATGAGGAATGTATAGCTCCATGCCAGAGATAATCACCTCTGTTATGCGCTCGGCACAAAGAGAAGGATCTCTGACATGAAAACAATAATCATCCCAAGGGAAATCAGAATAGTACTGCCTTAGTTCCTCCCATTTAGCAGAGTTAAAATGCCAGAAGCACCTCCGCTTAGGCGGGTCCTGAGGCTGCACTGGAGTGATAGAACTGGTAACAGAAATTAGATTGTGGTCGGAGGAGCCCAACGGAGAGGAAAGTTTAACAGAGTAAGCAGAAGGGTTGGAGGTTAGGAAAAGATCAAGAATGTTGGGCGTGTCTCCAAGGCGGTCAGGAATACGGGTAGGGAACTTCACTAGCTGCTCTAGGTCATGAAGGATAGCAAAGTTGAAGGTTTGTTCACCAGGTTGGTCAGTGAAAGAAGATGAAAGCCAAAGCTGGTGGTGAACATTGAAATCCCTAAAATGGAGATCTCAGCAAAAGGAAAGTGAGATAAGATGTGCTCCACCTTGGAAGTCAAATAGTCAAAGAATTTTACATAGTCAGAGGAGTTAGGTGAGAGGTATACAGCACAGATGAATTTAGTTAGAGAGTGACATTGAAGTCTTAGCCAGATGGTAGAAAATTCTGAAGATTCAAGATTGTGGGCACGAGAGCAAGTGGTGTCGTTACGCACGTATGCGCAACATCCAGCTTTGGATTGAAAATGAGGATAGAGCAAGTAGGAGGGAACAGAAAAGGGGCTGCTGTCAGTAGTCGCAGACAACTGTGTTTCGGTTAGGAAGAGAAGATGAGGTTTAGTAGAGGAGAGGTGGTGTTCCACAGATTGAAAATTAGAACGAAGGCCACGAATGTTGCAGAAATTGATAGTGAAAGTATTAGATGAAGTGTCAAGACACTTATAAAATTGCCATTCTACTACTCAATAGATAATTTCTATCACAGACACCTGTTTTTCATACAGAAAACTAGCAGTTCCACTGTCTCACTTACTTTCATCTGCCGAGATTACAAAAATTCCCGTCTGGCACTACGCCTGCCAATGCGGTGCCCGGCGTTGCCGGTAGGATCAGCTGCGCTACCCCTCAGTTAATTTTCAGCGGGTATCTTGTACACACGTGCTGTGCTTCCGTCCCTGTTTCGCTTCTTGAACTTTTCAAGTGCTTTCTGTGCTGGTTTCTTCCTATTTTCATGGAGGACCTTAATGGCAGCATGCTCGTCCAGAGCAGCCTACTGCTGCTCGGGAGAGTAGTTTGCTGACGGAAGTGGCTGCTTCCATGCCTGGTTCTTCCAGCTCTCAGTCATCGTCTAAGCCTTCTAGAAGAGTTTGCTTGAGACCAGACTGCACCAGGGTCTTGGGCAGTTTCCTCCAGCACCCTCATTCTGTTCGTGTTAATTGCAGGAATATCTGCAACCCAGGTAACAGGTGTGGTGAGTGTTCTACTTGGAGCAGTGATAAAGTCCTCGCCGCCTATAAGTACCAGTGTGGTTTGAGGTGCAGGAGGTGTACAAAGGCAAAACATTCACATAGTTCTGTTGCCCACCCCTTTTGTAATGTCTCTTGTGATGTAGGCACAGTGCAGTCTGTTAAAGCACCTCCTTCTGTTCAGGGGACAAGGGATTCACTGGCTGCCTTTGTTTTGTCCAGTATTCATGGTGGTTTGGAGATTTCGTTTCAGGACGTTAATGTTTTATCCCAGGATGGGCTAACAGCTGGGGATTCGGCTTTCCAGCAGGGCACTAAGCCTCCTGTTGCTGTTGACCTCTCTTTGTTTTTTAATTCTTGGCAGGAGGAAGTGCTTACTTCTGTCAACTCTCTTGTTGCTTCTCAGATAGGAGATTTGTGTGGTTCTGTGCCTCATGGCCCCTCCATGTACCATCGTATGACGAATTACATTGACTCGGTGTTTGAGGATGCAATGGGCCAACAGATTGACCTGGAAAGCCCATTGGGCCTGGATACCAGCACCACACCTACAAAAAAGGGACCCATCCTCCTTGGAAGAGCACAGCCTGTCAGGTTTTTCATGGAGCAAGCTGACAGTGCTTATTTAAAGGTAACCTCAGTTGGCTATACAGTAATCGCTTGCATAACCGGATTATAGCAGCCAAGGCCCTGGCGGATACGCGAAATATCCAGATACGCGAATTTCCTCACCCAACCCCTTATAAATTGAAAAAAAAAAAACATTTTTAACATGTACATAACCCAAATAGGTAAGAAAACAATGAATGAAAGCACATTAAATGATTATATATACAATAAAGACTTCCTGGAGCATGATAGAATGATAACATATCAGATACCTGCTTCTTTAAAAAATGTGAGGATTGAGAAGGTGCCATCAGCAGCGTCATGGCAATCTGCTGTTTCACTGCTGAACTGGACACTACCTTAGTTATTATTAGTGTGTTGAAGTGAGATAATGATAATGAAGTATTATTGTTTGTCTGGTACAGCTTTCTACCTCTATCTTAACATAATTTTTTGTAATACAAGTGTTATTGTGAGAGCCATGTGATGTAAAGTTGTGATGATGAAGGCAGTAAGAAAAAAAAAAGTATTTGAAAAGATCATAACAGTCTTATGATATAGAGATGGTGGAGAAGCCTGGCAGTGAGGCAGGGTCTTGGAGGGGGAGATAACACACATAACGGACGGTAGCCAGATCAAAGAGAAGAAGAGGGCATACAGAGAGTTGCAGAAAAGTGGGGAAGATGTAGATTTGATTAGGTACAGACAGGTCAGGGATGATTTGAGTAAGGTTATAAAAAAAAGTAAAAGGCAGGCAGAGATAAAACTAGCTAGAGCTGGGAGTAAAGATCCCAAAAAATTATATAGTTATTACAAGGTCAGTGATAAAAGAAATAAGGATAGGATTGGACCACTCAGAAAAAATGGTGTAGTAGTGGATCAAAATGAAGACATAGTAGAATTATTGAATGAACAATTTTCTTCAGTATTTACTAGGAAAGAATAGGAAATCCTGTTACAAACAGTGCGACGAGTAGTTTAAGAGCTTTAGAAAATATTGATATAAAACCGGGAATTATTAGGAAATTTATTCTTGAACTAGACGATAGGAAAGCCAGTGGTCCTGATGAGCTACATGCCAGAGTACTTAGGGAGGGTGTAGACAGTATTTCTGAAGCACTTAAGTTAATCTTTGAAAGATCACTTAGGTTTGCTGAGATACCTCAGGACTGGAAGTTAGCTAATGTTACTCCAATATTTAAAAAGGTAGGAAGGATGATGCGAATAATTATAGACCGATCAGTTTAACTAGTATAGTATGTAAGATACTAGAGAAAATCATTAAGGGTAGTATTTGGGAGCATTTAAATGAGAATAGATTAATTAGAGATACCCAACATGGCTTTAGATCAGGAGGTCCTGTCTTACAAATTTGCTCGATATCTTAGAATATATTACCAAGGAGTTAGATGATGGAAATAGCATAGATGTTATATATCTAGATTTTAGCAAGGCGTTTGATAAGGTACCACATAGGAGGCTAGTGTACAAATTGAGACTACATGGGATAGGGGTAGGTTAGTTGATTGGATTAGTGAATGGCTTTCTGATAGGAAACAGAGAGTAGTATTAAATGGGGCAATGTCTGAGTGGAAGGAAGTAGTTAGTGGGGTACCCCAAGGATCAGTGCTAGGACCTCTTCTTTTCTTGGTGTACATTAACGATTTAGATATAGGAATTAGTAGCAAAGTATCAAAGTTTGCAGATGATACTAAGATAGCATGTGCAGTACAGGGTGAAAAGGACAATTACAGAATACAACGAGACCTGGACAGGCTGATAGCATGGGCAGACAGGTGGCAGATGGAGTTTAATTCTGATAAGTGTCAGGTTATGCATTTAGGTAAAGACAACACAAACTTTAACTATGAGATGGAGGGATGTTGGCTAGAGGCAATAGAGGAAGGAAAGGATTTAGGAGTAGTGATAGACAGGACTATGAAATTTTCAAAGCAATGTTTAGAAGCAAGAAATAGGGCAAATAGGATCCTGGGTTTTATAAATAGAAATGTTAGTTATAAAAGTAAGGAAGTGGTGCGTAGCTTATATAATTCCTATGTTAGGCCCCATTTAGAGTATTGCATACAGGCCTGGTCACCCCACTATAGGCAGGATATCAACATGTTAGAAGCAGTTCAGAGAAGAGCAACTAGGATGATACCAACATTAAAGCGCCTGGAGTATAGAGATAGATTAAAGGAATTAAACATGTTTTCATTTGAGAGGAGATGTATAAGAGGGGATATGATAGAGTTATTTAAAATGTTCTCAGATAGAAACTACATAGATGTGAGATCTTTCTTTACCTTAGAGGAGGGAAATAGGACTAGAAATCATGGCAGGAAGATTAGAAAACAAGGCTGCAGGTTAGATATAAGAAAATATTTCTTTAGTCATAGAGTGGTAGACTTCTGGAATGCATTGCCAGAGACGGTTGTAAATAGCACTAGTTTGACAATGTTTAAAACAGATTAGATAAGCACTTAAATTTATTAGATTTATAATTATGTATAGCACTGCATGATAGTTTTATAAGAAATTTACTATAGTTAAATAAGACATGATCCCCATGTATGGGGACCACAAATTGTAGAGGATTTCGCTGCAGGACTTAGCCCTGTTAATGGGCCAAATATTTAAAATTAGTATATAATGTATTGTGTACTTGTAAGTGTATCTTTAAGTACTGATGACGAGGTCGCTGTGCGACGGATACAGGATAACCTAGATGGGCCCTGGTGGCCCTTTGTTATCTTATTATTTATGTTATGTTATGTTATGTTATGAGGTCAGAATTGAAAGTCCAGCTGTCTCCCAACGATACATTTGTTTGTTTATTTCTAGTTGTCTTCTCTTTTTGACGTTTTTCATTCTAATTCTCATCAACTTATACTTGTCAGGCAAAAATTAGAGAGCTAAATGACACACCTCCCTACTTGACTCCTGGCCAAGTACTGTGTAGGGTGTGAGTCAGGCTAAGACACAATCACACAAGACATTTAAAAATGGCTTCCTGATGGAAAGGTTATTTAATTATCAAAAAATAAACTCAAATGATACTTGGAAGTTCTGCCTTGGAGCATCTTACAAAGAAATGTAAACAAACAACTGAACCATTTTTTGCTGCTAGGCTGGAACAATATATATATATATATATATATATATATATATATATATATATATATATATATATATATATATATATATATATATACATACACAGGCAAGCCCTGCTTAACCAAGGGGTTACAGTCCTAAAAAAAAACCTTCGTTAAGCAAAACTTTGTTAAGTGAACGGATTATAATAAGTTTAACCCCTGACTTGATCTTCCATTGAGAGTAAACAAAGTGAGAGTGCATCATAGTACAGTGAAAGGTTTAATGAAAGTAAAAATTATGAAGTTAAACATTTAGGCAGTTTAATTTAAGACTAAGTTATTATAATGTACACTGATGTATGTATGCAAGTAACTTTATAATGTTGATGATCTTAAATTTATGAAGGGAGGGAGAGTCGAGCGGGAAATACGCTAGCTGGCAAGCTGTGGAATGTAAACAAAGGACACATCATTGTACCACATTTCCACAAGGCTTTCCATTTTATCCATTACAGAGTCACAGAGCTATTAGTTTTCTCACCTCTCTCGTGTCTGTAAATAATATCCAGCTTCACTTCCAGAGTAAGAGACTTCCTGGTCTTCTTAGCAATGCTAGGTGACATTGCAGGGCGTTTTGGTGGTAAGTTGAGCGAGGGAAGGCGAGCTGCTGGTGATGCCGCTATTGTTTTGAACAGGGGGAGTGAGTGGTGCACGTTTTGTCCGCCAGAGGCGCTGGTGTATTCAAAAGCCTGTCGGCTTGGTCTCTTTAATTTTCTCATCTGTAATCCCAGTTTGGTCTGTATCTACTTCTTCCCCATTTTCATAACATGGGTCTTGTCTATATTAAATTCCATCTATCACTCTTTACTCCACTTATATATTTTATCAAGATCTTCCTGTAACTTGTTACAATCTTCCACATTCTTTACTTTCCTCATAATTTTAGTATCGTCTGTAAACATGTTCATGTAACTGTCAATTTCTACTGGCATATCATTAACATAAATCAAAAACATGATGGGACCAAGCACTGACCCTTGTGGAACTCCACTGGTTACCTTCTTCCACTCGGACTTCCTTCCTCTCACCACTGTTCTCATTTCTCTTCCCATTAAGTAATTTTCCATCCATTTTGGTAGTTTATCATTTACTCCTCCAATCTTCTCTAGTTTCCACATCAGTCTATTGTGTAGTACTTTATCAAAGGCCTTTCTCAAGTCCAGGTAGATAGTATCCACCCATCCCTCTCAGGTTGTAGTATGTCAGTCACTCTTGAATAAAAACATAATAAATTAGATATGCACGATCTTCCTTTTCTGAAAGCAAACTGTCTTTTACTCAGAATGTTTTCACTTTCTAGATACTCACTCCACTTAGCTTTAATTACTTCTTCACATACCTTGCACAATATACTAGTTAACGATACTGGTCTATAATTTCGCGGTTCCATCCTACTACCATTCTTATATATAGGCACAATGTCAGCTCTTTTCCACTCTTTCGGAACTAATCCTGTTCGTATGGAGGTTTCCACAATATCAAATATGGGGTTCAATAATTGATCCTTACATTCATTAGGAACTTCCCAGATATGCCATCAGGCCCCATTGATTTATTAATATCCAGATTGCTTATAATTTTCCTTACATCTTCCTTAGTAACCATGATGTCCTGCATTTGCTTTATTTCTGTAGGCCTTCCTCCCATAAAATGCTCCTCCTTTGTAAACACTTTGCAAAAGTTTTTGTTCAAAATTTCAGCTATATCTCCAGCATCCTCATATACTTCTTCCCCATTTTTTACCTTTACTATTGCCTCCCTTATATTTAGTTTTCCATTTATGAATTTGTAAAACATTTTTGGGTCACTATCATAGTTTTCCACCACCCTCTGTTCATATTCCTTCTGTGCTGTTCTCCTTACTTCAACATATCTATTCCTTGCTGTTTTGTAAACTTCTCTTGATAATACATCACTGTTTTTCTTAAGTTTCTTCCATGCCTTTTCTTTGTTGTTTTTTGCTTCTTCACAATTTCTATTAAACCACTGTTTATTATTTAAAATCCTCTTTCTGTAATATGGCACAAACTTTTTCACAGCAGAGATATACAAATCCATAAATTTGTTTGTGTGTATTTACCTATTTGTATTTACCTATTTGTGTATTACAGGGCCCAAGCTATGCTCTCTGTCTCCTGTCTCCTTGTCCATTCCTGTCATATCTTTCTTTCATCTGATTGATACACACTGCGTCAACGACATCACTGCTCAGTTTATTCCATTTATCAATGCTACGATGCGGGAAACTGTATTTTCTGACGTCATTTAGACAGATGTCTTTTATTAGCTTTTTTCCATGTCCTCGGAGCTGATTACTTGTGGTCACCTTTATCAAATCTCTGTCCAGTATGTCAATCTTGTTCACCAATTTATACATAGTTATCATGTCTCCTCTTGTTCTTCTTTCTTCTAATGTGGTCAGCCCCAGCTTCCTCAGTCTTTCCTCATAGTCTAACTCCCTGAGTCCTGGTACCATCCTTGTTGCCAGCCTCTGTACCCTTTTTACCTTCTTCACATTTTTCTTCATATGCGGTGACCAGACACAAGCTCCATATTCTAACTGGGGTCTTATTAAGGTACATAATATCTTCTTCATCATTCTTTCATCTAGGTAGTGGAACGCAAGGCCAATATTTTGAAGCATGTTATATGTTTTCCAAAAAATCTTGTTAATGTGTTTCTCCAGTGACAAAGTGTTTTGCACGGTTATTCCTAAGACTTTCTCCTCATTGGTCTCTTTAATTTTCTCATCACCCAGCCTGTAATCCCAGTTTGGTCTGTATTTACTTCTTCCCATTTTCATAACATGGGTCTTGTCTATATTAAATTCCATCTGCCATTTCTTACTCCACTCATATATTGTATCAAGATCTTCCTGTAACTTGTTACAATCTTCCACATTCCTTACTCTCCTCATAATTTTAGTATCGTCCGCAAACATGTTCATGTAACTGTCAATTCCTACTGGCATATCATTAACATAAATAAAAAACATGATGGGACCAAGCACTGACCCTTGTGGAACTCCACTGGTTACCTTCTTCCACTCGGACTTCCTTCCTCTCACCACTGTTCTCATTTCTCTTCCCATTAAGTAATTTTCCATCCATTTTGGTAGTTTATCATTTACTCCTCCAGTCTTCTTTAGTTTCCACATCAGTCTATTGTGTGGTACTTTATCAAAGGCCTTTCTGAAGTCCAGGTAGATAGCATTCACCCATCCCTCTCTATGTTGTAGTATGTCAGTCACTCTTGAATAAAAACATAATAAATTGGATACGCACGATCTTCCTTTTCTGAAACCAAACTGTCTTTCACTCAGAATGTTTTCACTTTCTAGATACTCACTCCACTTAGCTTTAATTACTTCTTCACATATCTTGCACAATATACTAGTCAACGATATTGGTCTATAATTTAGCGGTTCCATTCTATTACCATTCTTATATATAGGCACAATGTGAGCTCTTTTCCACTCTTTCGGGACTAATCCTGTTTGTATGGAGAGTTTCCACAATATCAAATACGGGGTTCAACAATTGATCCTTACATTCAATTAGCAACCTCCCAGATATGCCATCAGGCCCCATTGATTTATTAATTTCTCATGTTAAAAAGCCCGCCTGTATGATATACATTAGTGCCTCACCATCATACTCTCAAGCTTGTCATACTTGTCTTTTTGTGTATTATGTTGCTATTTTTTAGTCACTATATCCCAAGAGGAAAGTCTTCTCTCTTTAAGAGAGAGAGAGAGAGAGAGAGAGAGAGAGAGAGAGAGAGAGAGAGAGAGAGAGAGAGAGAGAGAGACATTTGCTAATATTTTCACACAAGCACGCATGTAGCTTATCTTCAGCAAAATAAGGAGAGGATAAAGAGAGAGAGAGAGAGAGAGAGAGAGAGAGAGAGAGAGAGAGAGAGAGAGAGAGAGAGATTAGAAAATTTGTTGTTTTGTATTTGTGTGTGTGTGTGTGTGTGTGTGTGTGTGTGTGTGTGTGTGTGTGTGTGTGTATGTGTGTGTGTGTGTGTGTGTGTGTGTGTGTGTAATTAACTGTTTGATCTGCTGCAGTCTCTGACAGACAGCCAGATGTTACCCTACAACAGCTCAGAGCTCATTATTTCCGATCTTATAGGTCTGAGACCAGGCACACACCACACACCGGGACAACAAGGTCACAACTCCTCGATTTACATCCCGTACCTACTCACTGCTACGTGAACACTACACTGAAAGGATTTGTGTGTGTGTGTGTGTGTTTGTGTTTTTTTTTTTTTCACAATGTTACAACCCGCATGTAACTTATCTTTCAGAAACAAAAGAGAGATTTAAAATAGAGAGATAGAGAGAGAGAGAGAGAGAGAGAGAGAGAGTCTATGGGAACAGTCTATGCCATTTAATTTTAGACACAATCATGCATGTAGCTTATCTTTAGTGATTGGTGGATACAAGGATGGTAATACTAGGATTTCAAGGACAGCATACCTGTGTATTTGGTATCCAACATACTATCGGGACAACTGAACTGAAGAAAGCTCAGAAAAGAAATATCGACTCTCGTCACCTATATACTACTCTTCATCGCCCACATAGGCGTCACCGTATTGAAGGGGTTAATATCCAGATTGCTTATAATTTTCCTTACAACTTCCTTAGTAACCATGATGTCCTGCATTTGCTTTATTTCCATAGGTCTTCCTCCCATAAAATGCTCCTCCTTTGTAAACACTTTGCAAAAGTTGTCGTTCAAAATTTCAGCTATACCTCCAGCATCTTCATATACTTCTTCCCCGTTTTTTACCTTTACTATTGCCTCCCTTATATTTAGTTTTCCATATATGAATTTGTAAAACATTTTTGGGTCACTATCACAGTTTTCCACCACCCTCTGTTCATATTCCTTCTGTGCTGTTCTCCTTACTTCAACATATCTATTCCTTGCTGTTTTGTAAACTTCTCTTGATAATACGTCACTGTTTTTCTTAAGTTTCTTCCATGCCTTTTCTTTGTTCTTTTTTGCTTCTTCACAATTTCTATTAAACCACTGTTTATTTTTTAAAGTCTTCTTTCTGTAATATGGCACAAACATTTTCACAGCAGTTATACAAATCCATAAATTTATCGTGTTTCAATTGCATATCCCTTTCCTGGTATACCACGAACCAGTAAATTTCATTAAAGAACTCCCTTATATGGTTATAATTTGCCCTAATATAATTTAATTTTTCTTCCCTGCGTTCCACAATCTTATTCGTGCTTAATTCCGTATCCAGCTCAAAGCTTAGGACATCATGATCACTTCTCCCCAAGGGACATTTATGTTCAATTTCCTCTTTTAGAGAGATGCCCCTGGGAAATACCAAATCCAACCTTGCTGCAACATCTTGTCCCCTGCACCTTGTTGGTGATCTCACCCACTGTATCATCAAGTTATTTGTTGCTACTTTTAACAATTCCTCTGCCCACTCACTACCATTCACCACTTCGTAGTCTTCCCACACTATTTCTTTATAATTGAAGTCTCCGACTCTCATCACTGTCTCCTTTCTGATGAGTTCTTGCTTCATTCTGTCTAGAGTATTTTAAATCACCATTTGGTACTGTTCATATTCCCAAGCATTGGTTCTGGGTGGTATGTATATTGTTATAATATTAATGTCCCTCTTGCCATCTGTTATAAACATACTTATCACTTCCTCATTTCTCTTACTATAGTTCACCTCTTTCACTATCAGATATTCCTTAGTAAGAACCATTATACCACCACATTCTTTATTTTTTCTATCATTTCTCCATACTTTGTAGTGTTTTAAACAAACCAGTCTAGCTTTATTTCGGGCCTTAGCTTTGTTTTCACTATACACATTATGTCCGGTTCGTTATTTCTTAGGTAATCCATACATTCTAGCCTCTTAGACAGAAATCCATCTATATTCATGTAAGTCACTTGTATTCCATTCCTAGTCTCTTTCTTCCATGTAATGTCTATTCTGCCTGTTTTATCCACCACTTCTTTAGCCTCCCATTTCTCATCCTCCAAAAAAACTTGGTCTTTTCCTCCACTGTTCTTTCATCATTCCTCTCTTTCACTTCAGTTATAAGCTCTTTCATTTTCATTCGCTCATCCTGTGACATATTTCTTCTTATGTAAATTGTTTTTGTTTCCTTAGAGTCCTTAACCCCTTCGCGCCGGATGTTAAAAAAGCCCGCCTGTATGATACACGGGTGGTAGTGCCACCCGAGCTCGGGAAACTCGTGCAAGCTTGTCATACTTGTTGTCTTTGTGTATTATGCTGCTATTTTTTAGTCACTATATCGCCTTGAAGAGCAGTCCTTCTCTCTTCAGAGAAAGAGAGAGAGAGAGAGAGAGAGTGTGACATTTGCTAATATTTTAGACACAAGTGGGACGCATGTAGCTTATCTTTCAGAGGAAGAGGGGAGGGAAGGAAGAGAGAGAGAGAGAGAGAGAGAGAGAGAGAGAGAGAGAGAGAGAGAGAGAGAGAGAGAGAGAGAGAGAGAGAGAGAGAGAGAGAGAGAGAGAGAGAGAGATTAGAAAATTTGTTGTTTTTGTATTTGTGTGTGTATTTACCTATTTGTATTTACCTATTTGTGTTTTACAGGGCCCGAGCTAAGCTCTCTTTGTTCTGTCTCCTTGTCCATTCCTGTCATATCTCTCTTTCATCTGATTGACACACACCGTGTCAACGACATGACTGCTCAGTTTATTCCACTTATCAATGCTACGATGCGGGAAACTGTATTTTCTCACGTCATTTAGACAGATGTCCTTTATTAGCTTTTTACCATGTCCTCAGAGATAATTACTTGTGGTCACCTTTATCAACTCTCTATCCAGTATGTCAATCTTGTTCACCAAATTATACATAGTTAGTATGTCTCCTCTTGTTCTTCTCTCTTCTAATGTGGTCAGCCCCAGCTTCTTCAGTCTTTCCTCATAGTCTAACTCCCTGAGTCCTGGTACCATCCTTGTTGCCAGCCTTTGTACCCTTTCTACATTCTTCACATTTTTCTTCATATGCGGTGAGCAGACACATGCTGCATATTCTAGCTGGGGTCATATTAAGGTACATAATATCTTTTTCATCATTCTTTTATCTAGGTAGTGGAATGCAAGGCCAATATTTTGAAGCATGTTGTATGTTTTCCAAAAAATCTTGTTAATGTGTTTCTCCGGTGACAAAGTGTTTTGCACGGTTACTCCTAAGTCTTTCTCCTCATTGGTCTCTTTAATTTTCTCATCTGTAATCCCAGTTTGGTCTGTATCTACTTCCTCCCCATTTTCATAACATGGGTCTTGTCTATATTAAATTCCATCTATCACTATTTACTCCACTTATATATTTTATCAAGATCTTCCTGTAACTTGTTACAATCTTCCACATTCTTTACTCTCCTCATAATTTTAGTATCGTCCGCAAACATGTTCATATAACTGTCAATTCCTACTGGCATATCATTAACATAAATCAAAAACATGATGGGACCCAGCACTGACCCTTGTGGAACTCCACTCGTTACCTTCTTCCACTCGGACTTCTTTCCTCTCACCACTGTTCTCATTTCTCTTCCCATTAAGTAATTTTCCATCCATTTTGCTAGTTTATCATTTACTCCTCCAGTCATCTTTAGTTTCCACATCAGTCTATTGTGTGGTACTTTATCAAAGGCCTTTCTCAAGTCCAGGTAGATAGCATCCACCCATCCCTCTCTATGTTGCAGTATGTCAGTCACTCTTGAATAAAAACATAATAAATTGGATACACACGATCTTCCTTTTCTGAAACCAAACTGCCTTTCACTCAGAATGTTTTCACTTTCTAGATACTCACTCCACTTAGCTTTAATTACTTCTTCACATACCTTGCACAATATACTAGTCAACGATACTGGTCTATAATTTAGCGGTTCCATTCTACTACCATTCTTATATATAGGCACAATGTCAGCTCTTTTCCACTCTTTCAGGACTAATCCTGTTCGTATGGAGGTATCCACAATATCATATATGGGGTTCAACAATTGATCCTTACATTCTTTTAGGAACCTCCCAGATATTCCATCAGGCCCCGTTGATTTATTAATATCCAGATTGCTTATAATTTTCCTTACGTCTTCCTTAGTAACCATGGTGTCCTGCATTTGCTTTATTTCTGTAGGCGTTCCTCCCATAAACACTTTGCAAAAGTTTTCGTTCAAAATTTCAGCTATCTCTCCAGCATCTTCATATACTTCTTCCCCGTTTTTTACCTTTTCTATTGCCTCCCTTTAATTTAGTTTTCCATTTATGAATTTGTAAAACATTTTTGGGTCACTATCACAGTTTTCCACCACCCTCTGTTCATATTCCTTCTGTGCTGTTCTCCTTACTTCAACATATCTATTCCTTGCTGTTTTGTAGCCTTCCCTTGATAATACATCACTGCTTTTCTTAAGTTTCTTCCATGCCTTTTCTTTTTTGCTTCTTCACAATTTCTATTAAACCACTGTTTATTATTTAAAGTCCCCTTCTGTAATATGGTACAAACTTTTCACAGCAGAGTTATACAAATCCATAAATTTATCGTACTTCAATTGCATATCTCTTTCCTGGTATACCACGGACCAGTCAATTTCATTAAAGAACTCCCTTATATGGTTATAATTTGCCCTAGTATAATTTAATTTTTCCTTCCTGCGTTCCACAATCTTATTCGTGCTTAATTCTGTATCCTGCTCAAAGCTTAGGACATCATGATCGCTTTTCCCCAAGGGACTTTCATGTTCAATTTCCTTTTTAGAGAGATTCCCTGGTAAATACCAAATCCAACCTTGCTGCAACATCCTGTCCCTTGCACCTTGTTGGTGATCTCACCCACTGTGCCATCAAGTTATTTGTTGCTACCGTTAACAATTCTTCTGCCCACTCACCACCATTCACCACTTCGTAGTCTTCCCACATTATTTCTTTGCAATTAAAGTCTCCAACTATCATCACTCTATCCTTTCTGTTGAGTTCTTGCTTCATTCTGTCTGGAGTATTTCTCATCACCATTTGGTACTGTTCATATTCCCAAGCACTGGTTCTGGATGGTATGTATACTGTTATAATATTAATGTCCCTCTTGCCATATGTTATAAGCATACTTATCACTTCCTCATTTCTCTTACTATAGTTCACCTCTTTCACTATCAGATCATCCTTAGTAAGAACAATTATATCACCACCACCTTTATTTTTTCTATAATTTCTCCATAATTTGTAGTGTTTTACAACAAACCAGTCTAGCTTTATTTTGGGCCTTAGCTTTGTTTCCACTACACACATTATGTCCGGTTCATTATTTCTTAGGTAATCCATACATTCTAGCCTCTTAGACAGAAATCTCTCTATGTTCGTATAAGTCACTTTTATTCCATTCCTAGTCTCGTTCTTCCATGTAATGTCTATTCCGTCTGTTTTATCCACCACTTCTTTAGCCTCCCATTTCTCATCCTCCAAAAAAACTTGATCTTTTCCTCCTCTGTTCTTTCGTCATTCCTCTCCTTCACTTCAGATACTTGTTCCTTCATCTTCATTCTCTCATCTTGTGACATATTTCTTCTTATGTAAATTGTTTTGGTTTCCTCAGAGTCCTTAAGTTTCCAAGCCTTCCTGAACAAGGCCTCTGCTGCCACATGAGACTTTAATTTAAATTTTAATGGTCTATTCTTGCCTTCCTCAAAAGTCCCAATCTCACACTTTCTTCTACCTCAGCATATAGGTCCTCTTCTTCCACAGAGATCTTGTTCAGTAAAGACTTAATCTTGTCATTTTCCGTATCCCTCCTGTCCTTCCAGTTCCTTTTAGTTTCCTCAAACAATCCTATTATGATCACACATTTTTTCTTTTCAGCGATATCTCTCACCACATACTCATTTTCCTTTAGTGCCTTTACCATTTCCCTCTGCGTAATCCCTTTATTTTCCTCTTCCTGCTGTTTTACTATCTCCCTAAACGACCTTTGTACCTCCAGATGTTCATGATTCACTTCTTTCATCCTCGTGTCAATTAGATTAAGACATTCCTCTTTCTTGAAGTCCCCTTCGGATATTTTGATCTCCATTTCCATGAGTTTAGCCTTCATTTCTTCGCATTGTTTCCTTAGTTGTTGGTTTTCTTTCTCCATCTCTACTTTCTCCTTCAACAGCTCTTTTTTTCTCTAGCATTAACAAGTAGATCTCTTTTTTAAATGAATCATTCTTGGCTAGAACTCTATCCAGTTTTCTTCTATTGACAAAATGCTTAGGAACTTACTCTCCAGCGCCTGGATTTTTGCATCCATGTCAAGTTTCTGCAGTCCTTTTGGCGTAGTAATAAAACCTTCAAAGTCTCTAGTTTGCCTGGATGCCATTTTTGTTGTTGTCAGCTGATTACGGCCAGAGCGATCACCGTCCACTCTTCCCTCTCAGGAATCACTCTCCATATCACTCACTTTCAACACTAAGAAACAGTAGGACTTTTACGGACACAAAACTTAGAATTACCTGGGCCGTGTAATACCATAGGTATTTTCTTTCTTCCTGTCCAGACAGTCCTCTCTCAACACCACGTGTGTGTGTGTGTGTGTGTGTGTGTGTGTGTGTGTGTGTGTTTACCTAATTGTATTTACCTAATTGTAACATACGGAAAAGAGCTATGCTCGTGTTGTCCCGTCTCCATATCTATTAATGTCCAGCTTTTCTTAAAATCATGAATATTCCTTGCGTTGACCACTTCCACGTCTAAACTATTCCATGCTTCCACCCTTCTATGAGGGAAGCTATATTTTTTCACATCTCTCCTATAAGTGGCCATTTTAGTTTTTCCCATGCCCTCTCGACATTCTTCCATTCCACATACACAGATCTTCCCTATCCATTTTTTCCATGCCAATCATCACTCTGTATATTGCTATCAGGTCTCCCCTTTCTCTTCTGTTTTCCAGGGTTGGAAGTTGCATTCTTTTCAGTCTGTCTTCATAAGTCAAATCTCTTAAGTCAGGCACCATTTTCGTTGCAGCCCTCTGTACTTTCTCTAGTTTCCTTATGTGTTTCTTTAAGTTCGAGCCCACTGTATTGTTGCATATTCAAGCCTCGGTCTTATCATTGCAGTAATTATTTTCTTCATCATTTCTTCATCTAGATATACGAACGCCACTCTTATGTTCCTCAATAAGTTCAATACTTCTCCAATTATTTTGTTTATATGTCTCTCTGGCGATAGGTCATTGGTAATTGTCACCCCAAGGTCTTTTTCTTCATGACTGGTTTTATGTCTTCATTTCCTATCTTGTACATACTCCTGATTCTTCTTTCACTCTTGCCAAACTCTATTTTCTTGCATTTTGTCGTGTTGAACTCCATTTGCCATGTACAGCTCCATTTCCATATTCTGTCCAAGTCTTCCTGGAGTAGTTCGCAATCTTTGTCACATCTCACTTTTCGTAACAATTTTGCATCGTCTGCAAATAGGCTCACATAACTGGACACCCCATCCACCATGTCATTTATGTAGACTGCGAACATTACTGGTGCCAACACTGATCCCTGTGGAACTCCACTCCACCAATCCCCATTCTGATGGTCTGTCCTTAATTATTGTTCTCATTTCTCTTCCTACCAAAAGTCTTCCATCCATTTTAGTAAACTGCCATGCACTCCTCCTACCATTTCAAGTTTCCAGATCAGTCTCTGGTGTGGTACCTTATCAAAGGCCTTTTTAAATCCAGATATATTCCATCAGCCCAACCATCTCTTTCCTGTATTACATCTATCACCCTCGAATAGTAACATATCAGGTTTGTCGTGCATGAACGCCCTTTCCTAAAACCAAATTGACACTCACAAAGTATGTCATTTTCTCCAAGAAGCTGTCCATCTAGTCTTCACCACCCTCTCACACATCTTAGCTACCACACTTGTAAGTGACACTGGTCTATAGTTCAATGGGTCTCTCTTGTGTGTGTGTTTTCACGAATGTTACAAGGCGGGACGCATGTAACTTATGTTTCGAGAGGAGAGGGGAGGAGGAAGGAAGTGGAGGAGAGAGAGAGAGAGAGAGAGAGAGAGAGAGAGAGAGAGAGAGAGAGAGAGAGAGAGAGAGAGAGAGAGAGAGAGAGAGAGAGAGAGAGAGATGGGAACAGTCTATGCCATTGGGTAATTTTAGACACAAGGCTGAATGCATGTAGCTTATCTTTAGTGATTGGTGGAGACAAGGATGGTGGGAGGAGCACTAAGATTTCAAGAACAGCATACGGCGTGTGTAGTTGGTATCCAACACACTATATGGGACAACTGAACTGAAGAAAGCTCAGAAAAGAAATATGATGTCTACGTAGGCATCACCGTATATGCTACTGGGGCTTCATGATGCCTACATAGGCGTCACCGTATTGAAGGGGTTAAGTTTCCAAACCCTCCTCAACAAGGCCTCAGCTGCCAGCTGAGATTTAAATTTCAATTTCAATGGTCTATTCCTGCCTTCCTCAAAAGCTCCTAATCTCACACTTTCTTCTACCTCAGCGTATAGGTCCTCTTCCTCCACAGAGATCTTATTCAGTAAAGACTTAATCCTGTTATTTTTCTTATTCCTCTTATCCTGCCAGTTCCTGTTAGATTCCTCCCTCAATCCTGTTATGATCACACATTTTTTCTTTTCAGCAATATCTCTCACCACATACTCATTTTCCTTTAGTGCCTTTACCATTTCACTCTGCATAATCATTTTATTTTCCTCTTCCTGCTTTTTCACTATCTCCCTAAAGGACCTTTGTACCTCTTGATGTTCATGGTTCAGTTCTTTCATCCTGGCATCAATTAGATTAAGGCATTCCTCCTTCCTCAAGTCCCCTTCGGATATTTTCATCTCCATTTCTAGGAGTTTATCCTTCATCTCTTCACATTGTTTCCTTTGTTGTTGGTTTTCCTTCTCCATTTCTACTTTTTCCTTCAATAGCTCTTTATTCGTTATCGTTAACAAATAGATCTCTTTTTTGAACGAATCATTCTCGGTTATAACTCTATCCAGTTTTTCTTCAATGGACAAAATATTTAGGAACTTACTTTCCAGTGCCTAGATTCTTGCATCCATATCTAATTTCTCCAGTTCTCTTGGAGTAGTTACAAAACTTTCAAAATCTTTGGGTTGTCTAGGAGTAGCCGCCATGTTTGCTATCATCAGCTGATTACGCCCAAAACAATCACAGCCACACTCTCCTCTCAGGGACCACTGTCCATATCCCTCACTTTCATCACTATGCGACAGTAGGATATCAACAGGACACTAACTCAGAGGTACCCGGGCCCTGTAACACCATAGGTATTTTCACTTCTTCCCGTCTGCGGCCGGAGACAAGCCGTCCTCTCTCAGCGACGGTGACGGTGTGTGTGTGTGTGTGTGTGTGTGTGTGTGTGTGTGTGTGTGTGTGTGTGTGTGTGTGTGTGTGTGTGGTAGAGTCCTGTTATCTGCATGGGTGGTCCTGCTGGTGTACGCTCGACGCCGGTGACATGATTGGCTGGCGTATGATGTTAGAGGCCTCCCTTTCTTTTTGTTTCCCTTTATCAGACATCAGTAAATGTTTTATGTTATGAAATATGTTTTGTATTATATTTAGAATGATTTTATAAAGTGTGACATAATTTTTGTGGACATTATACATATTATATAGGGTACAGTACAGTACAATCACTCAAACTTCTCAGTATATGTGAATGGTGGAATAGCCTACGTAAAATAGTGAAATCACCTACACAAATACAAGTTGACAAGTTGGAAAAGAGCAATCATCACATATGGGCTGCCATAATGGCTGGAAAGGCCCATGCCACTCCCCCCATAGTCTGGCAAATCTTCAAGAAAAAAGAAAAAAAGCCTACATAAATCTTGTGTGGTGTGGTGAGGAAGTACACAGTGGACAAGTGGTAGTAGCAATCCCTGTAAGATGTTATGACAGTACTACAAAAAGATATAGCAAGTTGGGGTTAGTTTTTTGGGGTTTACATAGTACCCTCAAGATTTTAAAATTACTTTCAGCCTTACTGTCTTACAATCCGGAAAATCCTAGAATCCGGAATGCCTGAACCTACATGACTTTCGGATTTCTGGACTTTTACTGTATATATGTATATGTATATATATATATATATATATATATATATATATATATATATATATATATATATATATATATTACACTTAACCCTCGGCTATCGCGCCTAATTGGGACCGAAATAGCCACGCCATAGCCGAAAACGTGATAACCGAATTGATCTTGGCGGGAAGGCGGTTTTGGCCAATAATTGCTCAGATATTCCATGACGTCATGGCGGGGCACGCGATAGCAGGCATCTGATGTCGCGATAATGAAATTTTAGCAGCTTTTCATGGGTGTGCGATAGATATAAAACGCGATAGCTGAAGTCACGATAGCCGAGGGTTGACTGTATATATACAGTAAGGTTCCGGGTTACGTCGGTCTCGAGTCACATCAAACTCGCACTTACGTCAGTCCACTATAAGGCAATTTAAGATTTGAAAAATTAAAAATTTATAAATCACAAAGCGTGGGGTTTATTGTTATTGTTGGCCACCAGGCGTCACTAGTGGTTATCCACCACACCGCCCACCTCATGCTTGAATACAATAACACACTACGTACCTCAGTTCCATCACACCGTCGCCCCTGGCAAGAGTGTTCCTACATCCGCGTTTGCTGACTATCTTAGTATCTTGCTCAATGGCACCAATAAGAAAACTCCTGAGTGATAGCAGTGTTGCTAAGAAAAGGAAAACCATTACGCTATAAGAAAAAGTGGACATAACTAAAAGACATGAGAAGGGAGGCAGCAGCTCTGTGTGAGGCAGTGAAGAAGAAAATGGGAAGCTCGTTACCATGACAACAGGGAGGTTGACGACCCTGAGTGCTCGCGCACCTATCACATTAATAACAACTCCGGAGCCTTGGCCTGGGCCCCATGACACTTGCAGCTGACTTGCACCGTCTGCACCTGTTTGCTGATCCCTATTGCCCTTTCCTATTGCATTTCCTGCTCCGCTGCCCACACTTCTACTCCCACCGCACAGCACTACGCTCCCAGCTGTCCGCCCAGGGCATCACAACAATCGACCTGCCTACCCTCCTGGCGGCCTCAGGAGTCCACCCCTCTGGCAACATGCAGTCCTTCGTTCATGCCCTAATCAACAACAAAAACAAGCTTGTGTTTCATATTCCTACATACTTGTAAATGATATAACAATATAACCTTTTACTTATATAACGCTTCTACTTCTACCGCACTCCACAAAGCTCCAAGCTGTCTGCCCTGAGCGTCACAACATTCGACCTGCCCACCCTCTTGGTGGCCTCAGGCCGCCCCTCTCGGCAACTTGCATTCCTTCGCGTTCGCGGCCCTAATCAAAATATTCCTACATAGTTGTAAATGATATACCAATATAACAATATAATCTTTTACATACATGAATAACCATAAAAAATTATTGGTTGAAAACTCGATAATATGGTTTGAAAGTACAAAAACTCGAGTTACGTACAAAATCAACTTATGTCATGTTTCAGGAATGTAACTCTGACGTAACTCAGGACTTTACTGTATATATATATATATATATATATATATATATATATATATATATATATATATATATATATATATATATATATATATATATATATATATATATATATATATATATATATATATATATATATATATATATATATATATATATATATATATATATATATATATATATATATATATATATATATAAATACAGTAAGGTCTCGGTTTTTGTCAGAGTTATGTTCCTGAAACATGACATAAGTCGATTTTGTACATAACTCAAGTTTCCATACATTTTAAAGTATATTATCGAGTTTTCAACCAATCATTGTTTATGGTCATTCAGGTAAGTTAAAGGTTATATTGTTATATTATTTACAACTATATAGGAATATGAAACACAAATTTGTTTTTGTTGTTGATTAGGGCCACGAACGCGAAGGACTGCAGGCTGCCGAGAGGGGTGGCCCTGAGGCCGCCAGGAGGGTGGGCAGGTCGAATGTTGTGACGCCCAGGGCAAACAGCTGGGAGCGTAGTGCAGTGAGGTGGGAGTAGAAGCGTGGGCAGCGGGGCAGGAAATGCAATAGGAAAGGGCAATAGGGATCAGTAGACAGGCGCAGACGGTGCAAGTGAGCTGCGAGTGTCGTGTGGCCCAGGCGAAGGCTCTGGAGTTGTTATTATTGTGATGGGTGCGTGAACCCTCAAGGTCGTCAACCTCCCCGTTGTCATGGTAATGGGCTTCCCATTTTCTTCTTCACTCCCTCACACACAGCTGCTGCCTCCCTTCTCATGTTTTCAATTACGTCCTCTTTTTCTTGTAGCGTAATGGTTTTCCGTTTCTTAGCATCATTGCTGTCACTAAGGAGTTTTCTCTTTGATGCCATTGAGCAAGATACTAAGAACTTGAGTCAGTAAACGCAGAAGTAGGATAACACTCTTGCTAGGGGCGACGGTGTGGTGGAACTGAGGCAGGGTGTTATTGTATTCAAGCATGAGGCGGGCGGTGTGACGGGTAACCACCAACAATAACAATAAATTCCGCGCTTTACGATTTATAAATTTTCAATTTTTTTAATCTTAAATTGCTTTATAGTGGACTGACATAACTACGAGTTTGACATAACTCGAGACCGACATAACCCGGGACTTTACTGTGTATAAATATACAGTAAGGTCCCGAGTTACGTTCCTGAAACATGACGTAAATCGATTTTGTACGTAACTCGAGTTTTTGTACTTTCAAAGCATATTATTGAGTTTTCAACCAATAATTTTTTACGGTTATTCAGGTAAGTAAAAGGTTATATTGTTATATTGGTATATTATTTAAATTTATGTAGGAATATATTGATTAGGGCCGCGAACACGAAGGACTGCAGGTTGCCGAGAGGGGCGGCCTGAGGCTGCCAGGAGGGTGGGCAGGTCGAATGTTGTGATGCCCAGGACGGACAGCTGGGAGCTTTGTGGAGTGCGGTAGGAGTAGAAGCGTTATATAAGTAAAAAGTTATATTGTTATATTGTTTACAAGTATGTAGGAATATGAAATACAAGCTTGTTTTTGTTGTTGATTAGGGCTGCGAACGCGAAGGACTACATGTTCCTAGAGGGGTGGACGCCTGAGGCCGTCAGGAGGGTAGGCAGGTCGAATGTTGTGACGCCCAGGGCGGACAGCTGGGAGTGTAGTGCAGTGTGGTGGGAGTAGAAGTGTGGGCAGTGGAGCAGGAAATGCAATAGGAAAGGGCAATAGGGATTAGTAGACAAGCGCAGACGGTGCTAGTGAGCTGCGAGTGTCGTTTGGCCCAGGCGAAGGCTCCGGAGTTGTTATTGTTGTGATAGGTGCATGAGCCCTCAAGGTCGTCAACCTCCCCGTTGCCATGGTAACGGGCTTCCCATTTTCTTCTTCACTCCCTTACACACAGCTGTTGCCTCCCTTCTCATGTCTTTTAATTATGTCCACTTTTTCTTGTAGCGTAATGGTTTTCCTTTTCTTAGCATCGCTGCTATCACTCAGGAGTTTTCTTATTGGTGCCATTGAGCAAGATACTATGATAGTCAGCAAACGCAGATGTAGGAACACTCTTGCCAGGGGCGACGGTGTGGTGGAACTGAGGTACGTAGAGTGTTATTGTATTCAAGCATGTGGTGGGCGGTGTGGTGGATAACCACTAGTGACGCTTGGCGGCCAACAATAACAATAAACCCTGCGCTTTACGATTTAGAACTTTTCAATTTTTTAAATCTTAAATTGCCTTATAGTGGACTGACGTAAGTGCGAGTTTGACGTAACTCGAGACCGACGTAACCGGGACTTTACTGTATATATATATATATATATATATATATATATATATATATATATATATATATATATATATATATACACATACACTCACATTTAGTAAGTCCTTGTTATACGGTACATATGCGTTCCTGAAAACCTTACCGCATATCAAATTTACCGTATACCGAACCCATTATAACATGTAATAATAGGGAATGCGTTCCAGCATGTCAAAAGTCACCCCTACAGAAATAAAAATACATAAAAATAATCATTAGAAAAAAAAAAGTAAAGTACTGCACAAAAGAAGTAAACAGAAAATGTTTTTATTTACCTTTCAATCGCCATGTATTCTATCAGATGATGTCCTTCTCGAGGCTAAGGGACGGTAGGAATTTAAGCCCTTACTCATCTTTCGCCGAGTGGGCAGACAAAGACAAGACGTCGTCGTCTGCACTGTCGGAAGCAGATGTAGAAGGGCCAGCTGTAGCAGGGTTGGCACATTTCAATGGTTTGAAGAAAGAGGATATTGAGGAAGGGCCAGCTGTAGCAGAGTCGGCAGGTGTGACAGGGACAGCATGTCTGACTGGCTTGAAGAACGAGTAGGTGGAGGACTGTTTAGTTCTTGTTTTTTCATCATAGATTTCTTGATAAATCTTGACACTTTTCTCTACGTTATGAGCCACTTTGCTACTCCTGGCAGGATTTGGGTCATGTTTCTTCAGAGTTTGCAGAGCTTTTTCGATACCACCGAGACATTATCTAAGAGTTTTGTTGTCCAGGCCATGCACAGGTTCTTCCTTGTCTCTCTCTTTTTCCACCTTCTGTTATGCCTTGTCTGTCTCTATAAGTTCATTATTTGAGAGAGATTCAGCATGGCTTTCCAAAAGATCTTTAACATCATCATCATCAACTTCATCGAAGCCAGCCCTATAGCACAGATTTACTATGTCATTTCTGATCACACCGATATCATCTTCAGCGAAGCCTGGGAAGTCATTCGCGCATTCTGGCCATACTTTATTCCATGCCAAGTTCATGGTAGACGTCTTCACTTCGTCCCAAGATGACTTGATGTAATCTAATGTTATACGACTTCCATCATTCACTGATAGTGGGTTTGCCAGGCCCATCTGTGCCCTTTATCAGTTGCTACATGGTTCGCCGCTTGTAGTAGGTTTTTAGTGTTTGCCATGATTATTATGAATATATTTGTGCTTACAGTAGACCCTTTAATATTCCATTTATTCATTTAATTAGTAATGCATGTAAATAATATGTAATGCAGTTAAGAAAAATGGGGGGAGGGGGAGAAATAATAGGCTCCAAGGGTGGTCAAGTTAAAGTCAGTACTATGAGTGGCATGCCAAGTTCGTGGTAGACGTCTTCACTTCATCCCAAGATGACTTGATGTTATCTAAGGCGTGCTTGATGTTATATGACTTCCACCATTCACTGAGAGTGGGTTTGCCAGGCCCATATGTGCTCTTTATCAGTTGCTGCATGGTTCACCGCTTGTAGTAGGTTTTTAGTGTTTGCCATGATTATTATGAATATATTTGTGCTTACAATAGACCCTTTAATATTCCATTTATTAATGTAATTAGTAATGCAGGTAAGTAATATGTAATGCAGTTGAAAAAAGGGGGGAAGGGGAAGAGATAATAGGCTCCAAGGGTTGTCAAGTCAAAGTCAGTACTGTGAGTGGGACGCAAAGTTCATGGTAGACGTCTTCGCTTCGTCCCGAGATGACTTCATGTTATCTAAGGCGTGCTTGATTTTATACGACTTCCACCATTCACTGGTAGTGGGCTTGCCAGGCCCATCAGTGTCCTTTATCAGTTGCTATATGGTTTGCTGCCGGTAGTAGTTTTTTAGTGTTTGCCATGATTATTATGAATATATTTGTGCTTACATTAGACCCTTTAATATTCCATTTATTCATCTAATTAGTAATGCATGTACGCAATATGTAATGCAGTTAAAAAAAAGGGGGGGAACGGAAAGAGATAATAGGCTCCAAGGGTGGTCAAATTAAAGTTAGTACTGTGAGTGGCAGAGAGGTGCGGTGTGGATGACATCATCACCCCTCTTCCCTCGCTCTGGGCCCTTTCAGGTGACATGAGCGAATACCGTATCTGTGAATTTTCTTACTGTATATTGAATCGATGTTAGTAATTTCCAAATACCGTAACTGTGAATTTGCCGTATAAAGAACTACTGTATAACGAGGACTTACTGTACTGTCATACCTCGCCCAACACGACAGTTAAGTTCCTGAGCTCGTTATGCATGGCGAGATTCATGTTGGGCGAATATTAGGCCCTATGGGAAAATAGGGATTACGTTCCCAGATCCTCCCCAAAAAACACTTTTTTACCCAAAAGACTGAAAAAAAACAATAAATGAATTACCAAACACATTTTATTTAACTGTAGTACTAGTACAGTAATACTCTGCTTAACGAACAGGATAGGGGGTGTCAAAGCTATTCGTAGAGCAGAAATTCGTTAAGTGGACGTAATTTTTCCATAGGAAATACTGGAAATAGGGGGGATGCGTTCTGGGCTGGTCCCCAACATACCACATGGGTAAAAAAACAAAATACATATATATTTCTATTAGCTTTTTACAAGCCTTGCCCCCAAGAAAGGATTGTTTTGTAATGCATAAAGTGAAATCTTACATGGAATACCAAAAAATAAAGCAGAGATGATGAGATCAACCACAGACAGCGGAGACTCCAGTGACTTGCCCGCTTCTTCTTCTTCTTGTGACCTTTTTAGCTTGGCGTGTTTTCTTTCACTACGATAATATTATATTTGTTTCCACTCCTCTATTGAGTTCTATAATGGATATCATATCTTAGTATTCATATGCGCTCATGCCATGAGGATAACCTGGACTCTGTGGCAGTGAGTGTTAGTGAATTACTAATGAAATACTGCGGTATTTCATTATTAATTCATTATCACTCACTGCCACGGAGTCCAGGTTATCCTCGTGGCATGAGCATATATGAATAGTAAGATATGATATGTTTTGCAGCTCTCACCCTTCTCATCCCGGTGTGCAAGGAGGGGAACGCGTGAAGTAGAAGCCCTTTTGGAAGTGATGCCTCTCCTCTCCATGGGGCATTTGGCTCAAGATAGGAGCAGAGATGCAGATCCTTGACAGTCTATGGGAAGGCTACAGTATTTCCTTTCTCTTCCCCCCCGCCACTCACAACCCACAACAACTAAAGGCCAAGGGTGCTGTAGAGGAAGCACCCACTACCGCGGGTTTTTACAGCCATATGTTTGTCATTCCGAAGGCCTTGGGAGGTTTCCGACCCATCAGCGACCTCTCCATCCTAAACAAGTACATTGTCACCACCAAGTTCAAGATGGAAACACTCAGGACCGTCATGTCTGCAATAAGACAGGATGACTGGATGGTGTCTCTTGATCTGAAGGACGCCTATCTCCAGGTGCCCGTCCATCCAGACAGCTGGTGTTTCCTGTGCTTTACCTGGGAGGGCTGCCACTTACAATTTTGAGTCCTTTCCTTCGGCCTCTCTACTGCCCCACAAGTCTTCACTTGACTCATGGCTTCTGTCTCAGTGGAGTTCCATTGTCAAGGCTTCCGCTTCCTCTAATATCTGGATGACTGGTTAGTCCTAGCTTCATCTACAGATGAGGCTCGAAGAGCCACAGCTTGTCTCATCAGCATCTGTTCAGTTTTGGAGATTCGCATAGATTGGGAAAAATCCTCCTTGACTCTAGAACAGGAGAAGACCTTCCTTGTGATGTTGATTCGCTCTCCTTCTTTGAGGGTTTTCCTGACGCAGGGGAGGATACACAACCTATAGAATACAATTCGTTCCTTCCTTAATTGTCTGTCCCCACCTGTAAAGAACTGGTTGCACTGGGCACTTATCCTCCCTCATTCATCTAGTGCCAGGTTCGAGGAGGAGAATGCGCCTTGTTCAGATTCAGCTGAACCTGCAGTGTGACAGACAGTCGATCGCAGACGACCATCCCGTCCGCTGGGACCTCAGCAGTCGTCGGGATCTGGAGTGGTAGCTGGAGGACCAGAACTTGGCACAGGGTCAATTCCTCCAACTAGCTATTCCGGACATCTTTCTCTTTACAGATGCCTCGAATGAAAGGTGGGCTTCTCTCCTTCAGAACTCTCTGAGTGGCCTCTAGGACAGCCAAGAGAAGTCCCTCCACATCAATGTCCTGGAACTCAGGGCGATTCTCCTGGGGCTCCAGCACTTTGTGGACGTGCAGCAGAATTCTGTTGTTGCTGTTTTCATCGACAACACCATGGCGCTCGTGTACGTGAGCAAAGAGGAGGGTACCCACTCCACCCTCCTCAACAACGAGGCTCGGGAGATCCTATACTGGGCAGAAGATCATTCGGTGGGAATTTTGACTCAGTTTGTACGGGGCTCCAACAATGTGGTTGCCGACTGCCTCAGTAGGCAATACCAGATTCTGTCCATGGAGTGGACACTTCACATGGACATGTGCTGTCAATTGTGTTGGGTATGGGACTACATGACTGTTGATCTCTTCGCCACATGTCTCAACTACAGGATCCCGAACTTTGTTTCTCCATTTCGGGATCCCGAAGCAATTGCCACAGATGCCTTTCTTTACAATTGGGACAACTTCCTTTTCCTCTCATCAGGAAGGTGCTCAACAAACTTAGGGCTTCCAGCAACACCAGGCTCATCCTGATTGTGCCATTCTGGCCCCAGAGAGAGTGGTTTCTAAATCTGTTGGAGGTATCACGAGAGCCACCCCGATGCCTTCCACTTCGGCGGGATCTCTTGACTCAGCCCCACACCCACAGGTTCCACCGTGGTCTCCATGTGGTCTCCACGGGTTTCAGCTGACAGGGTGGGGACTGTCAAGCGATACTTGAGATATAGAGGCTTCTCCTCTAAGGTGGGACAGTTCGTGGCACATGATAAGAGGCCTTTTACTTCTTTAAACTATCATCACAAGTGGAAGAGGCACAGGAAATGGTGCAAGGACAACAGGCATACCGTTTCCAACCCCACGGTCCAGAAAGTTGCAGATTTTCTTGTTTATTTGTGCCAGGTTTGTCATCTTTTCACCTCTGCTATCAAGGGCTGTAAGGCCATGCTTAACAGCGTTCTGGCAATCAGAGGGCTAGACCTCAACAACGACCAAGTACTGAGGCTTATTATCAGAGCCTGCTCTTCCCAGCCACAGAGGCCTATCAGGGATCTTAGACCTTCTTGGAACTTGGATGTGGTTCTTTGCTACTTAACCAAGGCTCCCTTTGAACCTCTGTGGCTCTTGTCTACCAGAGACCTGACTAAGAAGTCTCTTTTTCTGCTTGCTCTCGCTACAGTGCAGAGGGTAGGAGAGATCCAAGCACTCTTTCATAAGACAAGCTGGCAGGGTCAGGATCTGCTGGTCTCTTATCTTCATGAATTTATTGCTAAGACGGATACGAATGACCACAGTACTCCACGGGAGATCCGTATTAAGAGCCTTGCTCTTCTTGGGGGCTTTTTGTTCTGTCCTGATTCTTTCAGCCAGGGGATAGAGGATCAGTAGCTGGGATGGCGTGGTCTTCTCAGCTCACTCCTCCAGTCATGGGCGTCTGCACGCTCCTACGACACTCACCATTGGTCACCTAAGGCTCTAATTCTTGAGACACATGGGTCAAGGAGTATTCCCATGTACCTGGTTGAATTCTCCAGCACCCTCTTCTCCACGTCAACCTCTACCATGAGTTAGTGTCTCCACAATGGACAGTTATTTCACCCTCTACGCCTGCCACATCCTGTTGACTCCCACTTCCTTAAATGTTGGAGTCTGCTAGTTTTTTGTATGAGAAACAGGTGTCTGTGATAGAAATGTAATTTTTAATGCTAAAATTAATTTCTTCATTTACTGGTTTTTCATATAAAAACAAGTGGCCTCCCTTCCTCCCCCAGTCTGTTTCAATGCACATGAAAATTAACTGAGGGGCAGCGCAACCGATCCTATTGGCAGTGCCGGGCACCGCACTGGTAGGCGTAGCGCCAGGTGGGAATTTTTGCAATCTCGGAGGACGAAAGTAAGTGAGACAGTGGAACTGCTAGATTTTTGTATGAAAAACAGGTAAGTTAAGAAATTAATTTTAGCATTAAAAATTACATTTTGTTTAAAAAAGCAGAATTATCCTTTTCACTCCGGGCAATAGAAAACGGCTCCCAGCGTTGTATTCATGCTGGGTGTAGGTAGGGAGATACCTAACCCAGAGACAGCTCTCTCTCTCTCTCTCTCTCTCTCTCTCTCTCTCTCTCTCTCTCCTCTATGGAAATAATTATGATGGTAATTGATTTTTCATAAAAGGTACATACATTAAGAAATAAACCTATGCAAATTTTAGAGTATAAATCTTAGTTTGCCTTCTTTTGGCCATTTTCTGAAGATGACAAACAACAGAAAACATTAAATTTCATGGTATACTAATTTATTGGTTTCATAAGAAAATAAATAAAGGGAATTATTTCCAGCAGGGTGCATCAGTACTTATCCTTGTACAGTAAGTCCTCGTTATATGGTAGTTCTTTATCCGGTAAATTCACAGTTATGGTATTTGTAAATTACTACCCATGACTTGATATACGGTAAGAAAAAATTCACAGATACAGTATCTGCTCATGTCAACCGAGAGGACCCAGTGCGGGGGAGTAGGGGTGATGACGTCATCCATGCCACACCTCCCCGCCACTCACAGTACTGACTTCAACTTGACCACCCTTGGAACCTGTTATCTCTTTCTCTCCCCCCCATTTTTTAACTGCATTACATATTACTTACATGCATTACTAATTATATGAATAAATGGAATATTAAAGGGTCTATTGTAAGCACAAATATATTCACAATCATTATGGCAAACATTAAAAGCCTACTATCAGCGGTGAACCATGCAGCAACTAATAAAGGGCACAGATGGATCTGGCTAGCCCACTATCAGAGAATGGTGGAAGTCGTATAACTTAAAGCACGCCTTGGATAACATCGTCATCTTGGGACAAAGTGAAGATGTCTCCCATGAACTTGGCGTGGAATAAAGTATGGCCAGAATGCACACATGACTTTCCAGGCTTCGCTGAAGACGACATCGGTGCGATCAGAAATGACATACAGGTGGACCTTGATTTACGAAGGCTTGATTTATGAAAATTTGAAGTTGCAAATAAAATGATTTTTTCCTTTGACTCGATTTACAAATATAAAATTCGAACTTACGAATAAAAACATTTTGTAGCTTTTTTGAATTTTCAGCAACTTTTATTATCAACCGCCGCCGCTACCCACGACCGGACTTGATCACGTCAGTTCAGTCTACCTCCACCACCGGCGCTCGTAGTGATCGCAGTGAAGCATTTCTTTCGTTAGCTTTTTAAGTGCATATTACAGTGCACTATGTCTCCAAAGCGTGGCATAAATCCAAGTAAGGGCGGTGACAAGCCCAAGAAAGCCAGGAAAGTGGTTACACTTGAAACAAAGCTTGTTATATTGAAAAAATATGAAGAAGGAATGCGAGTGAAGGACATAGCTAGTTTATTTGACATGGCTGCGACAACTGTGGTTACTGTCCGGAAAGACAAAGATAAAATCATTGCTAGTGCAAAGAATGCAATCCCTCTCAGTGCAAAAATAGTGACAAAACACCGGCCTGCTATAATGGAAGACATGGAGAGGCTGTTGTCTTTGTGGGTGGATGACATGTGCGGCTAGGATGACTCACCCATGACTAACAAAGCCATTCAGGAAAAGGTTCTCTCATTATATGAAGACTTGCTTGTGAAGGATACTGAAACTGCAGGACCCAGTGGTAGTGTTTCTCATCCACCATTTAATGCCAGTAAAGGGTGGTTGAACAATTTTAAACAACGCTTCAACCTTCACAGCATCAACCAGACGGGAGAGGCTGCATCTGCCGACAAAGCAGCTGCATCTGATTATCTTCCTGTTTTTCTTGACATCGTAGGAGAAGGGGGATACACTGCCCAACAAGTGTTCAATGTGGATGCAACAGGACTATATTGGAAGCACATGCGTACGAAAACAGTGATCTCTAGGAATGAAAAAAAGGCTCCTGGTCACAAAGCGTCCAAAGATCGTGTGTCCTTGCTTTTTGGTGGCATTGCTGCAGGTGACTTTAAGTTGAAGCCTGTGTTAATTCACCACGCTGAAAACCCTACAGCTCTTAAAGGGCATGCCAAAGCGAGTTTGCCTGTGATTTTTCGGTCTAGTAAGAAGGGTTGGATGAACAGTCACACATTTCAGGGCTGGTTCACTGATCATTTTTGTCTAGTCGTGGGAAGGTACTACCATCAAAAAAACTTGGCACATAAAGCACTACTATTGGTAGATAATGCTCCTTGCCATCCCACAAACCTCTCAGACCTGTCAGAGAATGTTCGTGTTGAGTTCTTACCGAAAAACACCACAGCATTACTTCAGCCAATGGATCAAGGAATAATCGCCACATTTAAGGCTTATTATTTGAGGTGCACATTTAAAAAGATGATTGAAGCTGTGGACACTGATAAAAGTCTCTCCATTACACAATTTTGGAAGCAGTTTGATATCAAGGATGGGATTGACATCATTGCAGTCATGGAAAAAAGTAAAAGAATCAACGATGAATGCAGTGTGGAAGAAAATATGGCCCGAGTGTGTCCAGAACTTCACTGGTTTCCCTCAGGTGGGTCCCGTGGTTACCGAGGTTGTCAATCTTGCCCATAAAGCAGGGATGGAAGAAGTTGATGAAGAAGATGTCAGTGAACTATTAACCTCACATAAACAAGAACTTACCAACGAAGAACTCATTGCCATAGAACAGGAACGAGCAGTAGAGGAGGAAGCAGCAGCAGCAGAGGAGGAAGACGCCACTTGACAGCACCATCTCACTCGCAAGATTTTAGCTGAGGCTTTCATCAATATAAAGTGGCATGCAAAAAATTGTTGATAATGACCCCAATTGTGAAAGAAGTTTAAGTTAGAATGCAACATTCAATATGCCCTTGCTGCCTACAAACAGTTGTATCAGGAGAAAGTGCATCAAGCAAGACAAACAAGACTGACATATTTCTTCAGTGTTACTTCTGCTCCGGCAGCCGCCTCAACCTCTGTTGCTACATCAGCCTCACCCACTGCTGCTACAGCTGATGACTTTCCGGACTTATCAGGAGCCACCCTCCCTTCAACTCTCCAAGATGATGATGATGATGCAGATTCCCCACAAGCCTACTCCATGTCAACACCACCGTCAACCCAGTAACCCCTCGCAACCATGCAGTTACCCTGCCATCTCCAGTCTTTCAACTTCTTATATTTTGTAAGTACTAGCATTATATTTATGTACTGTATGTATTTGCATTATCTATTATTATACAAATTAATATTTTTAATATGTCATAAGTACATTTTGTACAGTGTATCTTTCTTGCGTTATGTGACATTCTATGGACGTGAGCAGGAACGTATCTCGCCTTATAAAATGGAAGTCTATGGAGAAAAAAGGCTTGATTTACAAATTTTTGATTTACGAATGGTTTTCCAGGAACGTAACTCATTCGTAAATCAAGGTCTACCTGTAGTAAATCTGTGCCATAGGGCTGGCTTCTATAAAGTTGATGATGATGATATTCAAGATCTTTGGAAAGCCATGCTGAACTACTCTCAAATGATGAACTTATAGAGCAAGACAAGGTATCACAGGAGACAGAAAAAGAGGGAGACGAGGAAGAACCTGTGCGTGGCCTGGACATCAAAACTCTAAGAGAATGTCTTGGTGGTATTGAAAAAGCTCTTAAGGAATGTGACCCAAATCCTGCCAGGAGTAGCAAAGTGGCTCATGACGTAGAGAAAAGTGTCAAGATTTATCAAGAGATCTATGATGAAAAAACAAGAAAAACCAAACAGTCCTCCATTTACTCGTTCTTCAAGCTAGTCAGACATGCTGTCCCTGTCACACCTGCTGACCCTGCTACAGCTGGCCCTTCCACATCTGCTGCTGACAATTCTACAGCTGGCCCTTCCTTCATATCCTCTTTCTTCAAACCAGTGAAATGTGCCGACTCTGCTACAGCATGCCCTTCCTCCATGTCCTCTTTCTTAAACCAATGAAATGTGCCGACCCTGCTACAGCTGGCCCTTCCTCCATATCCTCTTTCTTCAAACCAGTGAAACGTGCTGACCCAGCTACAGCTGACCTTCCTTCCACATTTGATTCAGATAGTGCAGATGACTACATCTTATCCTCGTCTGCTCACTCAGCGGAAATTGAGTAAGGGCTGAAATCCCTGTTGTCCATTAGCCTTGGGATGGATATCATCTGATAGAATACATGGCGAGTGAAAGGTAAAGAAAAACGTTTTCTGTTTATTTCTTTTTGCGCAGTACTTAACATTTTTTTTTTTTTTTTATGACGATTTTAATGTATTTTCATTTCTGTAGGGGTGACTCTTGACGTGCTGGAACGCATTCCATATTATTGCATGTTATAATGGGTTCGGTATACGGTAATTTAGATTTACAGTAAGGTTTCCAGGAACGCATATGTACCGTATAACGAGGACTTCTCTATAAGTAATAGTGATGAAAGTCAAGTATGCCATCATATCTTATATGACCTACATTCTGAATGATCACATACGATATCTGGGAAAAAAAACACACCATCTTAGCAGGATGTAGCCATGACACAGAATGCATGTCATCAGATGTCATGAGCACTCCAGTGATGCAAAACACATGTCATCATGTCATATGGGTTAAGTATAGTCCAGTGACTGAGCTAGCCAATTAGCAGAAGCCTTTTCATGATATTACCTGTCTCAGACAATTCATGGTCAGGTATGAAAGTCTATAGAAGTCTTTAACCCGTAAAGTCCGACAGGCCTTAAATACGGCTGCATAGCACACTTCCGATAGTCCTTAAATGGGGCAGCTATTTTGAGCGCTAATAAAAACCGCGCTAGCATTGGTAGCGCTGCTATATTTGGTCATGACGTAGGCCTATGGTAGTATTGTCGGCTCCCAGGAAGCACACCGCTCTAGCCAGCTAGTCTCCCGCAAATTTCTGTGAGGTGCGTGAGCGTCGTGTCGCAGTGATAATTATTTACGTATTTACGTATTTACTTATTTAAGGAACTATTATTTACAACTATGGCTACTGGTGCTAAGAGGAAGCTAAAGTTTAGTGATAAAAGTGATAGACAAGGTGGGACAAGACGGAAAGTGCACAGGTTGGAGGTAGATCCCGACCCCGCTATTGTGACAACATCGTCACCCACGCTTGATAAAACATACGTAACTATAATCAGCCAATATGAGTGAAAACACGAAAAACATGTGAAAACACATAAAAACATGAGCAGTGCCTTACATTATGTAAGAATACACATAAAAGCATCTCCCCCGAGTTGCCGCTACCACAATCTTCTCCAATTATCGGTTATTATTCTGAGACAACCATAGTGAGTAGAGCAATAAAAACTTGTAGGATGATGCATTGTCATGTCTACTAACAGCAGATTTTTTTCCAGAGTAATTTATAAGAGTTGATTTTTTTATGATAATTGCGGTAATGGGAGGGTGCGAATTTTGCGGCCATTGGTCTTAGTGGGTTAATCCTATTTTCTGCTTGATGATCAAAAGTGACCTACTTTAGTAAAAAATTTTCAAGTAAAAGGAAATTCTAAACAAGAGAGCATTTTAGGAAATAACTCTTACGATGTCAATTGAGCTTTGACAAGGAAGAATCTTGGAAGAAAAATTTTAAAAAAATCCATCAAAAGGTGCCAGAGATGAAGGACCTTACTTAGGAAAAAAACTGATGGAAATAGAACTACCAACTTTAAAACGTAGATAGGAGAGAGGAGATCTAATAATGGTGTATAAGATAGTAAACCATATGGAAAAGATATGTAGTGCCGGGGATAATAATATTAAGTTTTTAATTATTAAGGTCATAAATATAATTATGACCCAAACGTGGGCAAATCAGGCATAGAGACGTACAGACATCCCATATTGAGACCTGTCTGTCTGACAGAAAGAGAGGCAGTAGCCAGCCATGAATTAAAAGCTTTAAATTGAATTGCCATGTAATCAGAAGTTCTAACACAAATTTTTCACTCCAGTCAGTAGAAGAACTGAGCTGTTCAGAAAAATGCCTCTCATTAATGTAACATCAATTGTATTGCCAATCAAATCACTTTTGATTACTCAGCGCCAGTCCTATTGTTACGACTGCCAATAATCTTGGGAGGGGGAGGAAACAGGGCCAGCCAGACAGTTGACCATGAAAAAGACTTGGAAGTCCACGTCTCAGGCAGTCTGGTTCCACGCTCTGCCCTGAGCAGGTTAGTCGCATACTTGCTCATGCAATTTTAATGTAACTTTTATATAAAACATAGTGCTTATATATATATATATATATATATATATATATATATATATATATATATATATATATATATATATATATATATATATATAATAAATTGTTTACTGAGTCTGGATCCACTCTCAGCCATGAGCAGATAGAGATGGCTACCCTTTTCTCTGTGTAATCCATGTGTGTGTGTGTGTGTGTGTTTTTTTATAGAATATTTTTTCTGTGAAATAGAGGAATCTGAAGAACTTTTGTTGGCAGTGGTGTTGGGTAAAATGAAGGGAGGGCGGGGGGACTAACCAACCTCGGTATGTCCTCTCATCCCAAACGGTGTAACGAGGGCCCCCAAAGACAAGTTTAAATATGTTTGCTTGAGGAAGTGGTACCATTTGGTACATTTCTCCCCATAAACACTGCATTGCAGCTCAATGATGTATAAAATGTTATTTTCTTGTGGAACTATGAAGTGATCAAGTCATGCGTACCGCTGTGCGGGTGGAAAGTTAACTTTGTGTAAAGTAGTAGATTATACAGTAATTTCTCTCTAAGTCGGACCCCAAATACTTGGATTTCATACATACCTGGACGAATTTGGCCAAAAAATATATTTTCTCTATATTTAAAATTCATAAAATAAAGAGGGAATTTATACGTAAATGTTAAGTAGAACATCTTCTTTTCATTTAAAACACATTAAAAAACCATAAAACAAACTATAGGAAACGTAAAACAGCCAAAATAATTTTTTGAAATAATAGTTTTTTATGGGGGAACCGTAAAAAAGACGCCACAATTCACTCTCGAGTTCGGACTTTGGTTTGTTTACATCTAGTCATCCACTCGCCACCATAACACTCACTGGCTCCTGCAATATCTACTGGAATTCATCTCAGAAAGTGATGATGTTCGAGGGATTGAGATTAAGAATGCTGCAAAAAGGTTAAGTACACTCTCTTCTGCAACTAATGGCAGTAGAGGGTGTAAAATGAATGACAGTGAAGTAAGGTACAAAAATAAAAAATGTTAAAAAAAGGGTAAAAATGGGTCATTATCACACATAGTCGGACAAATACCTTACTCAGACTGGTTTTCCCCATAAGGTCCGACTAATTGAGCTTTTACTGTACTATGTAATTGATAGATTAAACGAATACTTACCAAGTGTGATGTTTGATTGTAATTTCATGAACATTTAAAACTGCGTCACTGAGGCACTAGCCCCGCTTCAGTCTTCAGAGCGTAGGTTTGAGGAAGCAGCCAGAACCAGGTTGTCACCGGGCAAAGGAAGAGAACGGCAGGGAAGGGCAGGGAGGGCATTTAATGTCTCAATGATGCAGTTTTAAATGTTGGTGAAATTATGATCAAACATCACACTTGGTAAGTATTCGTTTAGTCTACCAATTTCACTACACGATCTTTAAAACTGACGTCACCACGGCATTCAATGAGAATTTTAGAGTGCTTCCTTAAACCTATGAGAACCCCAAGAAGTTCATCAAGCAGGAAAAGTAAAAGCATAAAGTCTGAAACCCAATACATCACGTATATTTAACAACCTCCGATACCCAATACACCTTATATTTGTAACAATACCCAACACACCATGTATATTTTAACAGTGTCCAAAAATTGATACCCATGTGTGCAGTACAATCCAATGAAAATTAACACCAAAGTGAGTACACAACCCAAAAGATATGTGAACAAAGATCAAAAAAGGCTCCAGCATGGAGTTTAAGTCGTGGTACAACAGAATGAAATTATGACAAAATAGCAAAGGCAAACTGCCCACTCGCAGCTATGGGCTTGTAAAATCTTGCAAATGTGGAATCTCTGGACCAGCCCACAGTGGTCAAAATGCTAGAGAGGGGCAATTTCAATGCTGCCTTGCTGGATCATGCCACCCTGGTGGAGTGTGATGAAAAAAGTGAATGATTAATACCAGCTGCTCCTATGAACTCCTTAGTCCAGTGTCTCAAAGTATCTCTAGATGCTACCTTGATGGGTGGTTTAGTGGTCAGGAACAGTCTAGTAATGTGTCCCCTAACATCTTGAGTTCTATGCAAGTAATGCAGGATTGTCGTGTGAACACATAAAAGTTTGTCTGGAACATAAGCTGCAAAGGACAATTGCGACATATGATTTCCTGGCCGTGATGTTTTTAGAGGATCACCTATCTGGAAAGACACTCGAGAATCTGAAATGATCATATTACTGACATCGAGTAGATGTAGCACTTGACCACACTGGCCTGACACCAAGAGCATCAACATAGTTAATTTTTTATTCAACATAATGAGAGACAAATCTTTATTTGAGCCAAGGCTTTTTATGTAATTAAGCACCAAGTCTGGATCCCAAGTGGTTTGGTATCGCGGGAAGGAAGGTCTCTTTTGGAACACAGCTCTCATGAATCTGCTAACTAGGGGGTGAGTTCCTGCGGGCATATCATCAATAAAGGCAATAGAGGATATGGCAGAGGGAATAGTGTTCATCGAACTATAGCTTCTACCCTCCTCCTCCTTAAACTCCTGCAATAGGTAATCTAACAAAAAATTTATAGGTGGTTGAAAAGGATTGACTTCCCTCCTGAAACAAAGAGACACCCATCTTATGATATGTGGCTCATATTGTAACTTTGTGCTTTGTCTCCATGAGCCAAGGAGAAATTGTGCAACCTCTGGCAAAAGGCCTCTGTTAGTGAAAGATTGCCTGACAACATCATTGCAGTTAATTTCAGTTTGTGTGACTGAGGATGCCTGAGAGTGGGGTCTTGTGGCAGGGTCAGGGCATGGTGAGGTAGGAAGAGCGGAGGCTGAATCAGCAGTCAGAGAGCTCATGGAAACCATGCTTGTATTGGCCAGAGGGGCAGAATTGGAAGCAACATCGCACCGTCCTCCTGGATCTTTTTCAGTACTCGGGCAATAATACTGAAAGGAGGGAAGGCATATGAGAATTTGTTGGTCCAGCTGAGGGTGAAAGTATTAATACCAGCAGCACCGGGGTCAGGTTTCCAGGACACCTAAGTTGTAACTTGGGCATTGATCCGGGAAGCAAACGGGTCAATATCTGGTGTTCCGAAGCACTGACACAGCCTCTTAAAGATATTAGGTTTTAGCATCCATTCAGTGTCAAAATTTTTTATTCTGGACTCTCGATCTGCTCTAACATTATGAATGCCTTGGATGTGTTCCGCTGTTAAGGTAATACCACGTGATTCTGCCCAAGAAAAAATCTCCTCTATTAAGAATTTCAGGTCAAGCTTCGTGCTTCAATGTCTGTCTAAACAAGTGACTGTAGTGGTATTGTCAGACCGAATGCGAACATGAGTCTGCTGGAAGTCCTTACACAGAGATTGGAGGCCCATTAAGATAGCTTTCAATTCTAAAAAGTTAACGTGATTGAGTTCCTCCTGAGCCCAGTGACTGCCTGTTGTGGTGTTCCCCAAAGTTGCCCCCCAACCAGTTAGGCAAGCATCAGCATAAAGTTCAACATGTGGATGAGACATGTGCAATGACCTGGACTGACTATCGATATTATGTATCCACCAACTGATTAAGACTTTGGCATGACTGTCCAGTGAAATTTTTGCTTGGTAGTTGCCATGGGACCGACGAAGTTCCCTATTCTTCACTATTTCTAAATACTTATACCTGATGGGAGCCAGATCAACTGCAGGATCAGAGGCCACAGCTAGTCCAATGAAAGAGGCCAGGTCAGTCAAAGTGACTTCACTCCATAATAAAGACCGGCCTTGTACCTTAATCTGCTCCTTCCTACGACAGGGCAGAGTAGCAATCATGTCCCTAGAATTCAGAATGACCTCAAGGAACTCTGTCTCATAGGAAGGAATTAAACAGGATTTGTCCACATTAAAAGTGAGTCCCAAAGAGCCAAAAAATTGCATAGCATACATGACATTGGTAGTTAATTCCTCAACAGAGTTAGCAATAAAAAGGCAGTCATCAATGTAACAAATAAAAAGAATACCAAGCTTCCTGAGATGACACAAAGCAGGTTTTAATAATTTTGTAAAAGTACGGGGGCAGATTTCAAGCCTTGAGGGAGGCAAATAAACTGAAAGGCCTTGTCTCTCCACAAAAACCTAAGCCATTTTCTTTCATCATGGTTATAATATACTGAAAAATAGGCATCTTTAAGGTCAATGGTACAGAAAAAGCTGTTAGGTTGAATCAAAGGGATCACATCATTGAGGGTATCCATTTTGAAGTGTACATGGTAGACGAAGTCATTAAGTTCTTTAAGATTAAGGATAATCCTAGCTGTGCTGTCCTTCTTCAAAGTAGGGAAAACATTTGAGAAAAAACCCTGGTCATCAGAAGGGTCACAAGATTCCACTACTTTCTAACTAAGTAAAGTAACAAAAGCACTGTCCAACGCAAGACAGTCAGCAGACGACAAGATAAGGGGTCTGGGCAATATGGACTGAGAAGGTAAGTCAGTGAGCTCAATAACCCTGCCATGGATGAGATCAAACAACCACGTATCCTTAGATAAAGTTAGCCATTGTTGTTTAGCTGAAAAAATTTTCCTGCCTATGAAGTTATGGGGGGTATTAACTAAGGATAAAACAGCTGCACTCACTGATGGCACTGTTACTGCTGGTTCCTTTGCACATATGCCCCTGTCCCCTGGGGCATCTCTGGCCTAAAAAAGGCTTGCTGGTCCTGGCTCGTGCTGGTGGTGGATAGGCATGTCTCCTTGGAAGGAATCTGTTTGGCACCACCTTCCTAGGTCCCGCAGTCCTAAAAGGGCGTGAGGTGGGTCGCCCGAGCCGTCTTGTCTTGTGAATTTCTTCACACCGCTTGGAGACGTCAAAAGGGAAAAGATCAGATCCCCCAACCTCGCAATCCCACTTACACAGCTCTGCTAGCGCAGAGTCCCCCACATGGATGTGCGCCACTTCCTTCCTCTAGTGGTTGAGGCAGTTAACAGCTGAAGTCAACAGGTGAAGAGAGTTGTTCAGCCCATCTAGGTAGCTGCTGACAGGCTTGCCTCTCTTCTCTCCAATGTCATTGATGCACACTGCGACAGGCACCATAGCCTTGGAGAGTAAGCTGTTGGTGTGTGAAAGCCTAGCGTCAATAAGCTTCCCACCAACACTCAAGGCCTTGGAGATGGCAGGGTTAGTCACAGGAACCGGTTAGGGACATTACTGGTCAGCTTAATCTTGGAGTAAGTGTTGCATATCCCTTCAGACGTAGGTCGTCGTCGCAGGCTCACATTGAGGATGGCAGCTAGACGAGCAGAGAGAGGATCCCCCTTTTCTTCTTCACCATGAAAGTAGTGGGAGAGGTCATCAAGGGCCTTGATAAAATCAGAGTCACTGTCCCCAGCTGAGTTGAGGTCGGGCAGGGAAGCGGCGCCAAACGTGTCAAGATCCTCTAAACTTTCTAAAGGGTCTGGCGGACACTGCGCAGGCACCTCATCTGTCTCCGAGGCAGACAAGTCGTGAAAACCACTAAAGTCAGAGAGCACACCCTGTGGGACACTTGTGCCAGGGTTTTCAAGTCTGGTGATGAAACCACTGATAACAGCACCGAGGCAATCCAATTGCTTGGTCGTGGGCAAGCCCTGCCAGTCAGCTGTTGCACTGTTGACACTACTCGGGCCCGCAACTGAAGGCAGTGAAGCGCACCCGCTCATCTGTTGCCTGCTGCTGATAGCCTGCCTGTCCTTCTTGGTACTGGAATCCTCGTCATGGATGTCGTCCTGATTCTGGGGCCGTTTCTTACTCGAAGAGGAAGCACGTCTGGGAGTGCTAAGTGATGAGTCCCGCGCCGACATGTTGCAGAGGGGGGCGGGGCAAATGACCGTCACTCCTTAGAGATGACAGAAGTTACAACAGCAGTCAGTAGTCAACTCCTTGGAGAAGACTGAAAAAACACTAGTCAACTCCTTAGAGAAGACGGTCAGCAGCAGTCAACTCCTTAGAGAAGACGGGCAGCAGCAGTCAACTCCCTAGAGAAGACAGTCATCAGCAGCGAAGGGAGAACGGCTGAGGTCTAGATTGAGTGAAGACTAGCAGCGGACTGAAGCGGGGCTGGTGCCACGGGTATCTCATTGAATGCCATGGTGACGTCAGTTTTAAAGATCGTGAAGTGAAATGATTTTTTTCTTGTATTTTCTTCTCTGTCTCGACGAGTGGCCTTGCATCCCCAGTCTGTTTCTCGTCCTTCTTTGCTACGCTGATGGTGTCTACACTTTGTGCCTTGAGTTGGCTGCTGCCTACGATGTGTTGTTTGTCTCCTGGTTACTGCTTGTTCCTGATCTTCATTGAGTTGCCTGCTGATGACTCTCTCTGATGAGCTGGACTGTAAGCGAAAATGAATGTGATTGTGGGGAGAAAGTTATCTTAATATTATTCCATCAGTTTATTGGAACGTTTTATGAATTTGTATTCTTGTGGGAATGATTTAGAAATTTAGCTTCTGCTACCATTTGGAAAAATAGAAATAAAAATTGAAAATCTTTCATAAAAGTTTTCTTCATTAAAACCACTGCATTACAGATAGACAAACAAGACCTGGTATCATTGATATAAGATGGGGATAGATGGATGAGAGGGCGCTCCAAGAAAATTGTGAAGAATCAGTGTTTTAGTAGCATTAAAAAGTTTAGTTTTCCATATAAAATAGTAAATATCTGGAATGGCTTGACTGAGGAGATTGTAACAGCATAAAATGTGCATACATCTAAGGTTGTGTCATTTTTTTTTCTGAGAATGTAGGAAATTTTTTTTTTTTTGTCTAAAATGTGAATATAGTGTTGGCAACACTCTCAAAGTTTCATAGTGAAATTTTTTTCTGAATTGGTATTTATTAGAATTTTCACCATTAGTTGTTCAATTCGCCATTATGCGTTTTATGGCTATGCTATTTCGGCCCCAATTGGACGCAATAGCCGAAGGTTAAGTGTATAGGACTTATTATGATTAGTTTACCATAAAAGTTAATGTGTTTTTGTCATATGTACAGTCGCTCACAAAACTATCGGTGCATAGGGGTCCGATAGCTATGGACGTATTCGATCAGGTTTTCTTGGAAGGGTTGGTATGCCTGTATGTTGCTGGTTTGCAAGAATCGAACCGGCAGACTATTGTTTCGAAACGTCGGGAGTGAGACTTACAGTATTAACTAAGTAAGATTTTTCATCATCTGTAGTAAAGGGCAGAAAGAAAAGAAAGGTGGAATTAAAGGTTAGAAAGAGAGAGAGAGAGAGAGAGAGAGAGAGAGAGAGTGTGGAGGGACAACTACGAGCATCAGGTCTACAAACATACGACAAGACGGACAGTGAAGTTTCGGTTAGCTTCTCCCCATGTTCCACAATGTTTTGATGAATTTTGCACCGATACTTTTGTGAGCGACTGTACTCTTCAAAAGAATGGTAGAGCAGGCAAACTATAATTTTTCTGTAATATCTGTGTGGGTTTATTTCATAACATACGTACCCAGTATGAAAAATCACTAACCATTATCATTCTTATTTCCATAGAGGTGAGAGTGAGAATGAAAGTGAGAGTGAGAGTAAATCTGTGAGAGAGAGAGAGAGAGAGAGAGAGAGAGAGAGAGAGAGAGAGAGCAACCTATCTGTCAGGTATCCCTCCACTACCTCCTAGTCTGGAAATGGTGCTGAGGGGCTGTTTTCTATTGCCTGGAGTGAAGAGGTTAAGTGTAATAATTGCTTTCCAGTATTTGCTATCATTATAGTTGTTTATTACCTTTACTGCCTATTCTACTGGATTTCCTAGTTATTAGATCTTTTGATGGTGATAGTGATCATCATGGTTATAATGATATATTGGAAGAAAACTCATATATCATCTGTTTTGACTGCTTGCTTTTAATATTCAACTTTTTTTTCACCAGTGAATGTTCTCGTGAATCTGGATATTATGACCTCAGTAGAACTAAGTCATTCCGCATCGAGCCAAAGAATCATCGTATCTTTCGTGCATCTGATCTGACTCAAGGAGAGCTGCTAGGGAAAGGCTTCTTTGGACAAGTAAGTTTCTGGTTATGTTTCAACTTTTAATTTGACTTGATAAGAATCAACTTGACAATTTCCTTTGTGTTAGGATTTAGGAGAGATCTTTCATCTTCCAAATCAAGATTTATGAGTAAGTTTGGCATTGTAAACACCTACCATGTATGTAGGAAAATTAGATAGGTCCAGATTTTCAAAATTTATGCTTCAATACGAATATAGGTATTTTGTGATAAAGTGGATAGACAAGCTTTTTCTGAATGCAAGAGGGAAACTAGGCAAGGGCAACAGAAAATCTTAAAAAAGGCCCACTTCTAATGTGAGTTCCCTAAAAGTTTGGCAGAGAATTAGCTGAAAGACAGAGACAAATGACTTGAAACCTCCTTCTAAAAAGAAGTTAAGTCGTAGGAAGATGCAAATACATAAGTAGGCAGGAGTTCTAAAGTTTACAAGAGAAAGGTATCAATGATTCAGAATACTAGTTAACTCTTGTATTAGAAAGTTGGACAGAATAGGGATGAGAGGAAAAAGAAAGCCTTGTGCAGCAAGATCAACAGAGCAGTTAGCATGAAAATAGCGATAAGAGATAGTAAGAGATGCAACATTCTGGCAGTGAGAAAGAAGCTGAAAACAGTCAGTCAGAGGAGGGAACTTGATGAGATGAAAAGCTTTTGATTTCACTCTATCTAATGTGTGAATGGAACCCTCCCCCTCCCAAACATGAAGAGTACTCCATAGAGGGACGGATAAGGCCCTTGTACAGAGTTAGCAGTTGGATGGGCGAGAAAAATTGGCGGAGACACCTCAAAATGCCGAACTTCATAGAAGCTGTTTTAGCAAGAGATGAGATGTGAAGTTTCCAGTTAATATTATAAGTAAAGGACAGACCAAGGATATTCAGTGTAGAAGAGAGAGAGACAATTGAGTGTCATTGAAGAAGAAGGGATAGTTGTTTGGAAGGTTAAGTTGATAGATGGAGAAATTTTTTGGGTTGACACAGCAAGATGCTGAAGAAAAGCTTTCTTAATTTTAAAAGCATGAAATAGGGAAAGAGAAAATGATCACAGTTTTTATAAACTTAATCCCCACAAGCTATTAGGTTTCATAAGTTAACTTTCTAGTGACTTTTTTTTTTTAACTGGCAGGCACTTTTGTTTTTTTTGCATGCCTTAAATCCTTTGATATTTTTGTAGTTTTCTTTTTTATTTTTAACTTATAAGTAGGCATTTAGTATATGTCACTAGATTCACTGGGAAATTGTCTTTATGTTGATCACATAAGAATTTGTTAAAAGTGTAATATCATAAATTTTTCTGTCAAAGATAAATCCAGTATCAGAAAAAAATGCTCACAACCTCACACTCCAGAATTTTATGTGAGCATTCTGCATGCTACACATTACACAAACCATCTTTTTGTGAGATTTTCATTGGTATTGATGTCACTGTTATATATGTTAATTAGGTCTCAAGAAGATAAAGGAAAATTTGAATTGTTACACAATCTTGTTGCCTCACTAAGCTTCAAGACTGTTTTTGTGGGTTCAAGGGAATGTATCTAAGTTTTGTATAAACTTTGCTCATTTATATTATTTACTTACATTTACACCTTACGACCCTCTGACAACAACAAAAAATCACAAAAACCATGAAAATTTGATCACTCTCTCTGTACTCAAAGTCTAATCTCAAATACCTCAGATTCTGTCACATTATATCTGGGACTCAAATCAATTAACACTTGGTGACAATAAGTAACTCTCTCCATGTAAATCTATTCAAATGTCTTGGATTACTTCTCAGTATTCATGTTATTCAACTTAAATCACACAATTTAAACTCAATGATAAGATACATCCTACACATACCCTACAATTGATCTTCCAATAAAAACACCATCCTACACATCTTACACATAACCATATACCCTTTATCAAAATATAACACCAACATTTTCCTCTGACTGCATTATAACTGTTTTGCCACACTTACTGATAATGTGATAGACGACATGCCCATTTTGATCCTCTCTGGTCTAACAGCTCTGTGTAGCTGTCTGTCTTTTGCCGTCTCTGCATCTTCTCTTTGCTTATCTCCCTTCTTTGTCTCTTACATCTTGTAATATACACCCCAACAAGCTTTCAGTCTTATAAGATTTATTTTCCAATATCCTAATAATAATCATGTTAATTTTTCTGTAGTTTCCAATAAGGTTAATTTTCCAGTAACTTCAGTAATCTGATCTTATATCAGGAACAAAGGCTGTGTTCCCTTTGGCTTGCCACTATCTGCCTCTTCCATATTATTTGCTCCCTGTTACCTCTGCTTGCCGTATATCTCTTCTTGTCATCTACTGTTTGTCTCCAGATATGTTTGTCTTGTAATGCCTAACCAACTCCTGTTGTTGTCCTTGTGGTCACAGGTTCTCTTATATGGGAACAATATCCACTCTTCTCCAGTGTTTTGGTACTTTACCTTCTATTAAGGAACTGATAATTATGTGAACTTTGTTTCCTAATTGGTGACTGTATTCCTTTACAATCCAGTTTAACACTCCATCAGGACCTGAGGCTTTCCTTACATATTGTTCTTCCATTATTTTCCTTTCTTCTACTGACATTTGTGTTTCATGAACACCTTCAGTTATTTTGACTGGGGTTTGACATTGGGAGTCAGTTCCTCTAGTGAAGACTGACTGGAAGCAAGTGTTCATAACTTCTGCCATATCTTTTGGGTCTTCTTATGTTTTACTATTGTATTTTAGTGTGCTTATTTTTCCTTTGTTTTTCAGCTTGTTTACATATTTATAGAACAATTTTGGTTGGTCCTTACATTTATCCACTACTTTTTTCGTAGTTTTTCTGTTCCATTCTATGAATCTTGACATACTCTTTTCTTTTATGGGTGTAGTCTAACAAATGATTATGTCTTTTATTCCTTTTCCATCTGTTCCAGGCTTTTTCTCTTTCCATCATTGCTAACCCACATCATCTGTTAAACCACTCCTTGTGTCTAGGCTTGTCTATTTTCTTGATTGTTACATGTTTCATTATTCCTTCATAATACTTCTCCATTAAAATATTCCACTTGTCTTCAGTTTTCTTCCTTTATATGAAATTCAGTCCAGTCGGCTTGTTCAAGGTAGATCCTTAATCCTGGAAAGTTAGTTTTGTTGTAATTGTGCATTTTATTTATATAGTCTTTAGTCTTCATTCCTTATTTCTTTCAGTCCTTCTTTCAGCCTGATTTCTTGTAATACATGGTCACTTTTACTGAGTGGACTCTTATATTCCAAGCTATCGATTATCCCTAGTTCTTTGATAAATACTAGGTCCAATCATGGTTCTTCATTTGCTTTGTACCTTGTGCTGTCCTTCACCCATTGAATTAGGATAATGTCTATTGGTAGATTCAATAGTAAATGTCCCCAAGGGGTTTCTCCTCCCTCAGTTGTCAGGTCTTCCCAAACAATTTTCTTGTAATTAAAGTCACCCATCATTGCTGTTTTTACTCTTTACAATTATTCTCTGTAAACATTTTCTGGTATCATTAAGCTTGTTTCCATATTCTTTATTTCCCTATGAGTTTATTTTGGGTGGAACACAAACATTGGCAAAGTCCCTTTTTCCTTTTCCTTGAATATTTACTCGTATTTTCAGCACTTCAGCACTCCCATCTCCATAAGTTATCCACCTGTAGCTCCTACTGTACAAGTAACATCCCTCACCCTCCTTTTTTTTAATTTCTCTATTCTTCTTGCATATAATGTAACTATTTTTCCCAATATCCAATGCTTCAAGTTCTCCATACAATTTTGTTTCAGTTAATCCCACAATGTCAGGCTTGTTTTCTCTTAAATAATAATTCAACTCTATTTCTACTTTTAAAATACCATTTACATTTATGTATGCGACTATTAGTACTCTTCCTCATCTACAGTGATACTTATTTTCCTTTTGTTCTCCCTCCTTGTATACCACTTCCTCAGTCTCATGTCTTTGACCTTCCAGTAGTAGCTCATCCTCTCCTCTGATGTTGTGTTTAAGTCTTATTCTTTGGTTATTTCCCATAGCTGCATAAATTTTGCTCTTTTCTCTTGATTTAGATTGTGTCTCAATCATACAGTTTTGTATGCTTCTTTCCTTCTAAGCCTCCATGAGCCTGCCAGGATTTCCTCATCGAATGCTTGTGATTTTATTCTGATGTGTTTTTTCCCTCCTTGTATTTCTTCACTCAATCTCTGGCCTTCCTCTTCATCATCCTTCACCTCCATCAGTATTTTCTCAGCATGCTTTTTCTTTTATTCTTTTCTTTCATGTCTAATTGGCATAACTTTTCCTTTAATCCAAAGATAACAATGCACTTTTTCTTTTCCACAGTATCCCTAACCAATTTTTTTTTTTCCCTGAAATACCTTTACTACTGTTAAGGCAACCTCCCCTTTCCTTTCCTTGGCTGATTCTTCTCTAATCTTTTTAAAACTAACATCCTGCTGATCCTGGTCCATCTTCCAATGATTTTGCTTTTCACTTATTTTCCTCACTTGATCTTCAGTTTTCTTTTCACTATTTCTTCACTTCACTTTCACTTGTTCTTCAGGTCATGATAGTTTTTCTTTAGCACTTCAGTGTTTGCATTCATAATCTCTTTGTCCTTTTTCCTACTCAATAAACTTTCCCTTGTGGTTCGGTTATCATACCTGTCCTCTAATCTGAACAGAGGTGGACAAGTGCTCTCAAAATTAAATTCCGTTTGTGCCCCTCCTCTCTTTTGGGCCAGACCCTTCTGCTATCGCTTGTCCCCTCATTTTTAGGGAGTTACTAAAGCGCTCGCTCTCTCCAGTGGCACTAGCACTTCAGGTCAAGCTTTCCCTCTCCACTTGCACTTCTGCTCTCCACTCTCACTTGCGCTTTCCGCTTGCACTAGCACTCTCCACTCGCACTTACACTTTCTGCTCTCCACTCGCACTAGCAATCTCCGCTTGCACTCCCACTCTCCGCTCCTAACGTGCACTTGCATTCAAGTTTGCAATCTCCTTTCACACTTCCCACTTGTGCTTCCTGCTATTGCTTTCTCCTCACATATATAATGTAGGAGAGAGGGCCAACCAAGAGCAAAAAGAAAAAAAAAAAATAATAAATAAAAAATAAATAAATTAATTAAAAAAGAATATATATATATATATATATATATATATATATATATATATATATATATATATATATATATATATATGTATATATATTTAAAAGAAAAGGCTCATTTGGGTGCTGGATCTCTAGAAGAAAGAAAAGCGTTAGCCAAAATTAGGGAGCAAACATATTGATACCTTCCTCTTAAAAGAAGTCAAGTTGTAGGAAGGCAGAAATACAGAAGAAGGTAGGGAGTTCCAGAGTTTACCAGAGAAAGGTAAGAATGATTGAGAGTACTGGATAACTCTTGCATTAAAGAGTTGGACAGAATAAGGATGAGAGGAATAACGAGTCTCTCAGCAGGAGGAATACTTTTCTTCATAACTGTATAATTTTTCTTTATTTTCTCACATACTAAACACGGAAGTTCATCAAATGATGTTGGGATACATTCTATGCTTTTTAAACATTATTAAGAACTGTCCTGTTGATAGGCGAGTGGCTAAAACGGGATGAGTACCCAGTCTTTTTTTTCTTCCATGATGTTCATGCCACTCTTACAAAAGATGAAGCCCAAAATACATCCTGTTTGCACAACATCCATCTTGTACTATGTCCCAAGCAGTATTGCTCAGAAAACGACATGTATAGCATAAATAGCACTTCTGCAGCTTCTAAAACGCTGCGCTTTCAACGCCCTGTCTAGATTAAGATAAAATACAGGAAGGCGTCAGCAGCACAGATGCGGCGCTTTAGACGCTCGTATAGTATGGGCCTAAGACATTAGTAAATTTCTGATGTTTAGTTATTGAGAAGTAAATTTCTGATTAGTTATTGAGAAGTAAATTTCTGATGTCTAGTTATTGAGAAGTCCCCATTCACTTACTTGTGTAGATATAAATTACTTCAGTTATATATGTAACGTAAAAATTAAATAATAATAATAATAATGATAATAATTATAATAGTAATAATGATAATAATAACGAAGACAGCAACACTATATTATTATTATTAATAATAAGAGCAAAATTTTAATAATAGTAATAATAATAATAATAATAATAATAGTAATAATAACAATAACAATAATTAATAACAGCAAGAGTATTGAGATCATTAACCCCTTCAATACGGTGACGCCTATGTAGGCGTCATGAAGTCCCAGTAGCATATACGGTGACGCCTACGTAGGCGTCATATTTCTTTTCTGAGCTTTCTTCAGTTCAGTTGTCCCGTATAATGTGTTGGATACCAACTACACTCGCCGTATGCTGTCCTTAAAATCCTTGTCTCCACCAATCACTAAAGATAAGCTACATGCATCCCGCCTTGTGTTCCCATCTCTCTCTCTCTCTCTCTCTCTCTCTCTCTCTCTCTCTCTCTCTCTCTCTCTCTCTCTCTCTCTCTCTCTCTCTCTCTCTCTCTCTCTCTCTCTCTCTCTCTCTCTCTCTCTCTCTCTCCCTCCTCCCTCCCTCCCCTCTCTCCTCTCGAAGATAAGTTACATGCATCCCGCCTTGTAACATTTGTGGCTAAACACACACACACACACACACACACACACACACACACACACACACACACACACACACACACACACACACACACACTCCCCATAAAAAGAAACACATAAGAAAATTAGAGAGACTACAAAAATGGCTACAAGAATGGTTCCAGAATTTAAAGGGATGGCATATGAGGAGAGACTAAAGGCAATGGATCTACCAACCTTGGAGCAGAGAAGAGAGAGAGGGGATCTGATACAAGTTTATAAATTGATTAACGGAATGGATGAAGTGGATAATGAGAAACTGATCCTGAGAGAAGAATATGACTTTAGAAGCACAAGATCGCATAGTAAGAAACTAAGGAAGGACGATGTCTGAGAGATGTTAAAAATTTAGTTTCCAAAGATGTGTTGAGACTTGGAACAGTTTGAGTGAGGAAGTGGTATCAGCAAAGAGTGTACATAGTTTTAAAGAAAAATTGGATAAGTGTAGATATGGAGACGGGACCACACGAGCATAAAGCCCAGGCCATGTAAAACTACAACTAGGTAAATACAACTAGGTAAATACACACACACACTGGAGAAAGTAAAAAAGGAAAAGGACTTAGGAGTGACGATGGAAGAAAACAATCAACCAGTAAGCCATATTGATAGAATTTTTAGAGAAACGTATAATTTGCTGAGGAATATTGGAGTAGCATTTCACTACATGGACAAAGAAATGATGAAGAAATTGATAAATACTATAATAAGACCTAGATTGGAATATGCAGGAGTAGTGTGAACCCCTCATAAAAAGAAACACATAAGAAAATTGGAGAGGCTACAAAAAATGGCTACAAGAATGGTCCCAGAACTTGAAGGGATGACATATGAGGAGAGACTAAAGGCTATGGATCTACCAACCTTGGAACAAAGAAGGGAGAGAGGAGACCTGATACAAGTCTATAAATTGATCAACGGAATGGACCAAGTGGATAATGAGAAACTGATCTTGAGAGAAGAATATGACATCTGAAGCACAAGATCGCATAGTAAAAAGCTGAGAAAGGGAAGATGTCTGAGAGATATTTAAAAATATAGTTTCCCGCAGAGATGTATTGAGATGTGGAACAGTTTAGATGAAGAAGTAGTGTCTGCAAAGAGTGTGCACACTTTTAAAGTAAGATTGGATAAGTGTAGATATGGAGATGGGGCCACACGAGCATAAAGCCCAGGCCCTGTAAAACTACAACTAGGTAAATACAACTAGGTAAAATACACACACACACACACACACACACACACACACACAAATACAAAAACAAAAAATTTTTTCTCTCTCTCTCTCTCTCTCTCTCTCTCTCTCTCTCTCTCTCTCTCTCTCTCCACTTTCCTCTTGAGAGGCGATATAGTAACTAAAAATAGCAGCATAATACACAAAGGCGACAAGTATGACAAGCTTGCACGAGTTTCCGTGCTCGGTAGGCACTACCACCGTATATCATACAGGCGGGCTTTTTAACATCCGGAAAGGATTAAATATGATAATGATACAACGATCAAAGAAAGAGAGAGAGAGAGAGAGAGAGAGAGAGAGAGAGAGAGAGAGAGAGGTCAAAGAGAGGTAAAAGAGTGCTCTGACAGTTGAGAGAGAGAGAGAGAGAGAGAGAGAGAGAGAGAGAGACACTTGCTTGCAAGCAGAGGGTGTGGGGCAGTAATAGGAGGCAGAGAATCCTTCACAAAACTTGTCTCCTGTGCCAGGTAAGTATGATTTGCTCAGCGGGCAGAGGGAGAGTGTGAGGTTTCTGTGCAAGAAAGACATGTCCTGGAAGGAAGCTACCTTGTTGGTGAACTTGCTGATGTCACTATGATGTCTTAGAGCTGCACGTAAGGTCGACCTTCTATTCTATGGGCCTTGGATACAAGGGAAAATGTTGGTTGAGGCTGCAAATGTATACGAACAATACATATACAGTGCTTTATGTACATTCTCGTAGTTATTACACACCAACTAACTGAATTACTGTACTTACAGCATTAATAAGTGACGCCACAGACCCCGAGATATAGTGAAAACACCGCAGAACGTATCTATGAGTATGTATAAAAAACCGCGAAACAGTGAAGCTGCGAAAGTCGAAATGCGAAATAGCGAGGGAACACTGTATACTGTTACGTTCACCGGTTAAACTGGTAAGATTGGCATCGGAGAGCCGGTGAACAATAACAATAAAAAAAAACACTGCAGGTTCAACTGGTGAGGAAATGTAAAAGGGGGTCACTTTAAAAGCTACTTTAATAACCCATAATGAAATTGACACATATATAACAAGAAACATGAAACACAGATATATAACATGAAACACAGGAAAATGACATACACATATACATATAACACAGTAATAAATACAACAATAAAGAACCCAACTTAATACCTAACAAAAATCCTAATCCTATATAGAGGCAATGTGGAAAACACGGACGAGGGAAGTGATACTTATGCGGTGTCGCAGTGGTGAAATGCTGGGTGATGGTTGATCCCACGGCAGAACCAAGAGGCGTTGTGTTCACTGGTTGAGGCTTGGATCTCAACTGCCAATCCAGAAAACCAAGAGCTGGCTCAACACTTTCGGTTGAGTCGAAAGGGCCGCGTGAATCCAACTTCGGGACAGTAGCGGGCTTCATGAAACGGTGACGTGGAAGGTTCACGAGACGGTGGCGTGGAAGGTTCACGAGACGGTGACGTGGAAGGGAGGCGGAGAGGTGGCGAACGAGGTAACAAGCAGAGGAGGTGATGGTAGTAATGCATGTTACGGGCGGGCGTAACATTTCCTCCCCTAAGACCTCCGTAATGGGCTCATGAAGGAGGTGAGACGGAGATCTTGATAAGGCGTCGGCGATGATGTTGTCCACCCCCTTGATATGATGGACTTCCAGGTTGAAAGGTTGAGTTAACAAGGCCCACCTAAGAATGCGTTGGTTTCGGTTCCTCATGGCGTACAGGAAGGCCAGAGGATTGTGGTCCGTGAAGACCTTGGTGATGTGCGGACCAGGATGAAGATAGCACTCAAAACGTTGGAGCGCCAGCACGAGTGCCAGAGCCTCCTTTTCGATGGTGGAGTAGTTGAGTTGATGGTGTTTCAGTTTTGCAGAGTGATAGGCGATGGGATGGAGGATGCCGCTTGTGGGGTCCGGTTGTAGTAGGACAGCACCCACTCCAACTCCACTCGCGTCCACTTGTAGATGGAAGGGTCGGGAGTGATCCGGCGTCCAGACCACTGGTTCCGAGGAGAAACGCCTTGAGGTGTTTGAAGGCTTGGTCACAGGTCGGGGTCCAGTGGAAGGGGACGGAAGTGCTGAGAAGGTCCGTCAAGGGGGCGGCCAGGGTGGAGAAGTTCTTACAGAAGCGTCTGTAAAACCCAGCCATCCCCAAGAACCTCATGAGAGCTTTCCTGGTGGTAGGAACAGGAAGCCAAGGATGGCCTCCACGTTAGCTCTCTTGGGGTGAACCTTGCCGTTCCCACCACATGTCCCAGGTAGACCACCGTAGACTTCCCGAAGGTGGACTTGGCCAGGTTGATGGTAAGCCCGGCTTCCTGCAACCGACCCATCAGCCTCCGAAGACGGGTCAGATGTGTTGCCCAGTCGTCTGCAGTCACCACCAGGTCGTCCAGATACGCGGATGTTCCCTCCAAGTCCTGAGTTATGTAATTTATAGCCCTCTGGAAGGTGGCGGGAGCATTAGACAATCCAAAGGGCATCACTGTGTATTGGTATAGTCCGAAGGGAGTGATGAAGGCGGATATTATTTGGGCCTCGTCCGAGAGGGAATCTGGTAGTAACCTTTAAGCAAGTCTATAGTGGTTACAAATTTGGCTACTCCTATACTATCTATAAGGTCCTCTATCAAGGGCAATGGGTAGGAGTCTGGCACCGTCACTTTATTTAATTTCCGGTAGTCGGTGCAAAATCGACTACTACCATCTGGCTTAGATGTTAACAGGCAGGAGAAGCCCAAGGAGATATACTAGGTTCTGCAAGGTGATGACAGAGCAGATAGTCTACCTCTTTTTTCATCAAGTCTCTTTTAATGGGTGAAATGCGATAGGCTGGTTGTCTTATAGGCTTGATGTCATTAGATGTTAATGTTATGTCATGTTGGATAGTATTACAAACTCCTGGAAGGTCACCTGTGATTTCAGAAAAGTCTAGCAATAACTTTTTAAGATCAGACTGTTGTGAAGGTGTTAAGGAAAGAAACACCTCATCCAGGTTGGACATGATTTGGCTGTTTGAGGGCGTCCTTTAGGTGACGAGAAGAGGAATTCGATGTCGGACTCTTCCTCGGGGGCACAGGACCAGACTCCTTCCTACCAGACATACAGGTACAGCGCGAGACAAGTCGTCCTCTGGTTCTCTGGAGTGGTAAGGTTTCATTAGATTAATATGAACTAGTTGGGAATCCTTACGACGGTCAGGAGTGTGGACCACATAATTTAATGGACTTAGTTTTTGAGCCACAACATAAGGTCCCATGAACTTACTGTGAAGAGCATTGCCTGGAGTGGGGAGAAAAGTAAAACCTTGTCTCCTGGTTTGAAACTTCTCATGACAGATTTGGGAAGAGAATTCTGTTGCATTTTAGTTTGAGATTTGAGGAAGTTTGATTTAGCAAAAGATCTGACTTCACTGATTTTATTCTTAAGGTTACTGATGTAGTCAGACACACTGGGGCTTGAAGGAGTATTTTGAGTAAACCATTGATCCTTTAATATTTTGAGAGGCCCCCTGATCTGTCTACCATAGAGTAATTCAAAGGGAGTAACCTAAAGAATCTTGAGGAGATTCTCTTAAAGCGAAGAGAAGGAAAGAAATACTTTCATCCCAGTCTCCTTGATGCTCCAAGCAATACTTCTTCATCATGGATTTTAATGTTTGGTGAAACCGCTCCAGACAGCCTTGGGATTGGGGTGGTAAGCCGAGGAGGTAACATGGTCGATGTTTAGCTCATTCACTATCTGTTGGAAAAAATGGCTAGTGAAATTGCTACCCTTGTCAGACTGAATTTGTTTTGGAATTCCTACCGAGGTGAAAAATGTATTAGATGTTTTACAATGGTCTTTGATGTGATGTTCTTAAGAGGGAATGCTTCAGGGTACCTGGTAGTGGGATCCATGAGGGTTAACAAATACTGATTCCCTCGTTTGGTTTTGGGTAAGGGCCCTACGCAGTCTAGTATGATCTTTTCGAAGGGCTCCGTCTGAACTGGAATAGGCGTCAGAGGAGCTGGCACAAGGCGTTCGTTAGGCTTACCCACAATTTGACATATGTGACATGTTTTACATAGTGTGACACATCCTTTTTCATTCCTGGCCAAAAAAATGTTGAAGAGCCTTCTTGTAGGTTTTTGGATGCCTAGATGACCTGACAATCCATCATGAGCTAGTTCTATAATGGCTGGTCTTACAGACAAGGGATGACAACTTGATGTGTTTCTGACCAGGTGTCTAGTTGTTTCAGTTCAGGAGGTCTGTAGGCACGCATCAGGACTCCTTCCTGATAATAAAAACAAGGCAATTTAGACATATCCTTTGTCTCACTGGCAACATGTCTGATCTTAGCCAAAGTGAGATCCTGTTCCTGAGCATTAATCAAATTCTCCTTTGAAATGATGTTATTATACAAGTTGTCAGTAGAGGCAATCATTGGTGGAGGAGGTGATGAAAGGGCAGGGGACTTGGACTGAGACCTGGTGACTGCACACACTGGGAAGAAGTGAGGGATGTTTCGTCCAGGGTCTTAGTGGGACTTTCTGTTAAGGGAGAATCAAGAACAATTAAGTTTGGAACAGCCAAGTTACCCGCAAGATCATTACCCAGTACAAGATGTACCCCGGTACTGGCAGTTCACCAGGTTTAATGGCTACCTCAACCTCTCCTGAAATGAACGGGCACTGTAAGCTAATATTAGCCAAGGGATAGGAGAGCTGTGATTCGAGACCTGTAAGGATCACCTTCTCCCCAGTGAAAGCCTGTTTGATGTTAGGGATGACATCTTCCCTTAAGATGGATTGGGCAGCACCTGTATCACGCAGAACCTTGATATTTATTGCCTTGTCTTTACCATCAGTCAGGACACTTTACCTTGATACATGTACGAGTCATAAAGTTCTAGAGGAGAGTTGACAGGGTTAGCTAGGGCCACTGGTTTCTTGTTCTCAAATGTGTTAGGTCTAGGGACACAAAAGAAAATTGACGTTGAGAACCCTTGCAATTTGGGTGTCTACATTTCTGGATCGTGTGACCTGGCTTCTTACAGTATGTACACCAGGGGGAATTATATGCATTTGGCGAGAATCCGGTTGGCTTACCACCCGCGCCCCAAAACCTTCCCCAAAGGAGGACCTAACATTAGACAGTGAACCACGACCTCTACTACCCAGGGATCCCATCAACAAAGCAAACGCATCAGCCACTTTAGCGGCAGACATAAGATCACTCTCTCCCGTTCTTCCACATGCCTCAGAATATTAAAGGGTAACTTGTTCTTCCATTCTTCCAGGACCATTAGATTGAGCAACTCCGAAAAGGTGGTAATGTTAAGGGCGGCTAACCATTTCTTAAATTGTCTTAGTTTCTCACTAGCGAATTCAACATAGGTGTGAGACTCTGGTTTCACATACTTTCGAAACTGCTGTCTGTATCCATCAGAAGTGATAGAGTAGGCGTCTAGAATGTTACCTTTGATCTCTTCATATTCTACCTCATCACTAAGGCCGTTGTATACCCTATAAGCTTTTCCTACTAGCTTAGGGACAAGGAGAGACACCCACTGATCCTTGGGCCATTTATTCCTATGAGCAATGCTCTCAAAAGCGCGAAATGACCCGTCAACATCAGATTCATCAAAAGGGGGAACTAGCGGAGCAGCTGTAGCAGGATTAAAGCTTGCTAACTGTTTCTTTATATCTATTTCTTCCCCTCTAAACTTAGCGTCATTTCGTAGGGCTAACTCCTGAATTTCTAACTCTTTCTCCTGCCTTCTAAGTTGTAACTGAAATTCTCTCTCTTCCTTTTCTGCCTGTAGTTGCATTTGTTTTTCCTGTAATTCTCTCTTTATCTTTATCTTCTTTTTCTGCCTGTAGTTGCATTTGTTTTTCATGCATCCGGTATTCTAGTTTAAGCTTCTCAATTTCCCATTGACTTATCCTACTCTTATCCTGTTCTTCCTGGGGACTGTGTATTATAGTCCTCGTAGAGGCTGACATGGGAGTTAACTCTTCTATGGCATTTCCTAGCAACTGACCTTCTTGCACTAGATGTTCAACAACTACATTCTTAATGACCTCTTTAGTCATCTGAGACGTGATGGGAACATCAAAATGTTTAGCGATGGTCTTCCATTGGTCCTTCTTTATATTAGCATATTTAAGTTGTTCCAGAGAAGGGTCGGCACAAAAATCTTCAACGTTAAACTGAGCGGAAGCCATATTAAATAGATGTTAAACCACAAAAAAAAAAAATGATAAGCGAATTACTTAAGTGAGGAACTTGGCAGAGTGATAATAAAGGCAACCTTGGAAATTACCTAGATTATACTTAAGTAAACACTTATGAGTACAATCACTAATGAGGGGTAAACTAGAGAGTTACGGCATTAAGAGGGATCCGGATTACTCTAGTTACGAGACTTGAGAGTGAGGAGCGAATTGTACTGAGACTTGTTATTGATAAGGAGGCGGATTAGTCTGAGAGACTAGTTAAAATGGCCGATTCTAACTAGCGAGAAAAATGATCCGCGAAGTGAGGGAATTGAGGGTTCGCATGAACATATGATGATCCCAACACTTGGATAACACTTATTACACACCTGCCTATGTGCAAAAATAGAGATAAGTGCTATCGGTGAACACGCCTTTCTACCTGGTTTCCTGCTCTACCACTGCTATGCGATACCAATGAAAGTCACGAAGCACGTTTAACCCAAAAGGAGCCACTTGATCGCACAAAGGTAAATTTAAACCACACGCAGAGTAAGTCACAGAAAAAAACACATCAGAGTCACAACACCACAGAAACACAAGCAATCACAGAAAAAAGTCACTGGAAAAATGGAACACTGAACATGGGTTATAATGGTCCTGTCACGGTCGCCAATTGTTACGTTCACCGGTTAAACTGGTAAGATTGGCATCGGAGAGCCGGTGAACAATAACAATAAAAAAAACACTGCAGGTTCAACTGGTGAGGAAATGCAAAGGGGTCACTTTAAAAGCTACTTTAATAACCCATAATGAAATTGACACATATATAACAAGAAACATGAAACACAGATATATAACATGAAACACAGGAAAATGACATACACATATACATATAACACAGTAATAAATACAACAATAAAGAACCCAACTTAATACCTAACAATAATCCTAATCCTATATAGAGGCAATGTGGAAAACACGGACGAGGGAAGTGATACTTATGCGGTGTCGCAGTGGTGAAATGCTGGGTGATGGTTGATCCCACGGCAGAACCAAGAGGCGTTGTGTTCACAGGTTGAGGCTTGGATCTCAACTGCCAATCCAGAAAACCAAGAGCTGGCTCAACACTTTCGGTTGAGTCGAAAGGGGCCGCGTGAATCCAACTTCGGGACAGTAGCCGGGCTTCATGAAACGGTGACGTGGAAGGTTCACGAGACGGTGGCGTGGAAGGTTCACGAGACGGTGACGTGGAAGGGGAGGCGGAGAGGTGGCGAACGAGGTAACAAGCAGAGGAGGTGATGGTAGTAATGCATGTTACGGGCGGGCCGTAACAATACACATATGCATTTTAAGATTTTGTTTACCCGTAAGATGATTTAAAAATTTCTGAGAGGCGCGCTATATATAGTCTTTTGTGTTTTTTATGAGGTAATGATGACTGTTGCTGGCTTGCTGCAGCTAAGTACCGAATTTTTTATGCTATGTATTGCAATCTGTGGAATGTTTCAGTATCAGATGGGGGAATGGGGAGTGACTGATTTGTTAATAGAATTTGTCTTATTATAAGATGCTGTATGAACAAGTATAATTTCAAACCATCTTACGGGTAAAAAAAAGCTGAGGCCATCGTGGTCTGTAGTGTGAGGCCGTTGTGGTAAACATGGGGCCGTCGGGGAGGGCCGTCATGGGAGGCTGTCGTGGTCAGGGGCCGTCTTGACCATGACCCTCTTCCTCTGAGCTTTACTACTTTATCAAAAATCCACTTATCAAAAATAACCCCACATGCAGAAGAAGATGAAGGACGTTTTGGGGCCATCTTGGTGAATTATAGGCAGATTGAAGAGATTCTGTCTGTATTCAGTGCTGGCAGACTGCAAATGAGGCATGAAAAGAGCAGAAGTCCTACCTATTGGCCAGCAGCAGAACTATCTGGTGCGCAGTTTGAAATTGCGTCTGGCACTCAGTTTGAAAATGTGGTTTGGCCAAATCATGTATAAGCAAACCGATCGCGCAAATTAAATTAATTTTAATATTTTTTTGGTTGCGTTTTAACAAAAACGCATAAATCAAGCACGCGTAAATTGAGAGTTACCTGTACATGTCCTTCAATAACTGAGCTTATTTCTTTATAGGTTCCATGCTGTTGATAAGTACTAATTGTTTTACTTTCTCAGGATATGCGCCCAAGCGCGGCTGTGCAATGAAATTTTTGTTATTTGGCGACTTTGTGATGGTTTTAGACTTGTTCTGGTCCTTAGCAGGATTGCTAGTAGGACTGACACAGCCTCGATCCACTTTATATTGTGGGCATTCACAGGTCTGATAGTGGATTGGGTGTGGTTTTTTGCTGGGTTGTGGGTGGAATTTGACCTTCATCCTTTACCGTGGGTCCCACGTGAAAATTTATCTGTGGTCCTCTCCGGCAATCTCAGGTCTACTGTCCAGTCATCTGATGGTGATTGCATCAAGATTGATTTCTGCAGCATTTCTCGTGGTGACTTTGGTACTGACAATTTCTGCAAAATCATTTGCAGCGGTTTTTGTGGTGACCTTGGTACTGACAATTTCTGCAAAATCATTTGTAATTCGCAGTCACAAGCAGTGTGACTGAATTTAGAGCAAGTATAATATTGTTTCCTTGGTTGTCGTTTTGCCATTTATAAACTAATAGAAAAGTTTGGGTTCGCCTTTGCTTTTATTCACCACATCTTTCTCTAAGTTTCTTTCATCCTCTCTCTTTATTCTAATATATTAATTTCTTGCATCCCTATAATGCCATCTATTATTGTTATTTCTCTGTTTTATGAGTTTCTTCCAAACTTTATCTTTTGTCTTTTTAGCTTCTATGCATCTAGCATTGTACCAAGCATGTATTTTTCTTAACTCTATAAAAAGTTACATATTTTTTACTCCATTGTATTTCTGTAAGAATAGTTCATATTTCCCTTGTATTGTCTTTCCATACATAATGTTTTTCCCACTCAATATGAGAAAAAAAAAAATCCTTAATTTTTCAAGATCTGCTCTTGCATAATTTAATCTCTCTCCTTTGTACTCATCTCTGTAACTTATCCCATCCTCTTCCTGTATTTGCATCTCTAATGTCACATGATCACTTCTTCCCATTGGACTAAGTTATTGTATGATTGGAGGGGGCTCTGGTTTCTTTGTGAATACTAGGTCAAGCAACGATGGTTCTTCTTCCTCCCTGTACCTTGTTGACTCCTCCACCTACTGATCCATTGTATTAACCATAGTCAACTGTAACATTTCCTCGCTGCACTGCCCAGCATTATTCATTACTTCCATATCTCTCTAGTTTACTTTTTTACAGTTAAAGTTTCCAATTAAAAGTATTCTTCCATCTTTTCTTATCATGTTATATAGGTATTTAGTAACCTCTCTTTGCATAGATATCTTTATGTTCTTCAGTTCCCCATGATTTTTCTCTTCTTCAATTCCTGTTTTGATTGTTACTCCTTAATACTTCCACTTTATCCTCACCATCTTGCACATTCTCTGCACATAATATATTATCACAAACCATTATTAGCACTCCTCCTTCCCCTTTATCCTTCCTGTCACCCCTCCAGCTATTATATCCCTCCTCTTTAAAGTTGACATGGATCTCTTCTCTTACCTTTTTTTCAATGATGCACATTACATCCACCTTTTTCTCTTTCAAATAATCCCTAACCTCCAACATGCTGGATAAGAACCCATCTATATTAGTACAGGGGATCATTGTGATTTGACCATTCACAGTTCAAATTATCCCCAATTTGAACTCAGTTAATACCCAATTCTCAAGGTTCGACTGACTGACTTGCCAATTCAACATTCATATCTCACGCGCCACCCACCCGGTCAAATCCTCCGCCACCCCAAATTCACTGCCAGCCCACCAGGCGGAAGTGTAAACTGACACTACTCTGTGTGTTGGCATCACACTAGCACTTTTCCGTCAACTTTTTGTGTCTACTTTCTGAACACTGTTAACTTTTGTCGATGCTGGTTGTCACACACAAGCTCGCTCCGCCTTTGTCGTGGTTGTCAACTGTAAAACAACCATAG